>NW_016107443.1:4095374-4142455 GCF_001604975.1 Cebus imitator
CCTCCGCCTCCCGGGTTCAAGCAGCTCTCCTGCCTCAGCCTCCTGAATAGCTGGAGCTACAGGTGCATGCCACTGTGCCGAGCTAATTTTTGTATTTTTAGTGGAGACAGGATTTCACCATGTTGGCCAGGATGGCCTCCATCTCTTGACCTCGTGATCCACCCACCTCAGCCTCCCAAAGTGCTGGGATTACAGGCTTGAGTCACTGCACCCGGCCATTTCCAACCTTTTTAGATCCATTTTCCATTTTCTTGGTTATCACTGGTTATCTGAATAGTGTTAAAAACATTTTACAGAAAACTATAATGAAGAATATTTATAATAATATAATCCTAATTACACAGAAACAGTTAGTGCTGTTGCTTTGGTCTTTCCTGTAATAAATGTCTTTACTTAAGTTGTTGTTATGACTTTCTGACAGTTGATTTGTTTTACTTTGTTCCATATTTACCTGTCAGATGTATTTTGTTTTCTAAACCTTATTCAAGTAAATGGAAAAATATTCTTTAAAGATCAGTATTAAAAATGTTTCTTTTTGATGGGCAGCCTCCTTTAAATTATGTGTATGTGCTTTCTATTCACTTTACCTATATAATATTTTAAATGCAGAAAATAAAAGTAAATAATTCACGAAACTCTCTCTAAATCTGCATCTTAAAATAAAGATATAAATGAGCATATTGAGTATATAGGCATATTGAGTATATAGCCCTCTTTAAATATATTCCTGCTCGAATGTAATTTAACCATTTTATCTGTTTTATCTTAATCAAGTTGTTAATTGCTCAAGGTAAATACTTGAGAAAAAAGGAGTTTTTCTAGAACTTATTGAATTGGGATTTGTGTTTTAAATGCTTAGAGCACAAATTTGTAAATACTGTTTGGAAAGATTACAAAATTTTATTAAAATAAATAGTCCAGAAGTAATTTTTAATTTCATTAAGGATGTATTCAAGGAAATTTGGCCTGTAGTTTTATTGATTATAGATATTTTATTTTACTTAATTACATTCATGTATATGAATAGTACTTCATTTACCTTCTTAGTTGACATTTCATGTCATTTACGCTCATAATTTACGGCAAAATAATGTAGTGGGCTTTGACATGAAGTTGATCCAAGTTCATCACCTTGGCTTTGCTTTTCAACAAACAGCATAAACTTGGACAAATTACTTCATAACTCTGATATTATTTTTCTTTATCTGTAAAAGTGGATCCCTACCATTTTTAGATTATCATAGAGCTGTTGTGAAGATTAGCAACTGATTTAGCCCACCATCTGGCATATAGTGGGAGCTTAATAAATGGCCACTCGAGTTATTTTGTGTAGCAAAAAGCCTTTGGAAATGCTAAACTCAGCTAGTTTCTTTCTCCACAGAAAATTTCAAGGAGTGATGCTCTGCTTACTTTTGGTATTGAGTGGCAATGAGGAAAGACCTTATTTCTAAAATGAGTGATTAAAAAAAAAGATATTGGTATAATTTAGAACGTTCCTTAAATTTTAATGCAAATTCATTACTGTGCTTCATTTTCTGCAAGATATGTTGAAACATTCATGTTCAAATATAATGCAGAAATTAATTTTGATCACCCAGGAATGTATCATCCCTATCCACATATTCAAATAAACTGGAGTTATAAGTGGAAAACTCAAAACATATAAAGTTGAAGGAGACTATATGTGTAAATATATTTTGTAGTACAGATGTATGTTTTAAAAAGAGATATTAAGTTCAAGTTATAGTTAAATACATGTAAAGATGTAAAATGGGGATAGAAATTATGCTGGTGCAGGCAGGGTATATATTCTATGGTTACTGTGGCAAGTGTTGAAAGCATATGAAAAGCCTGTCCAGGATGGTCTCATAGTTGTTTAAAACACAACTTTAAATACTACTTTTACTATGTAGTCAGAGTTAGTGTTTAAACCCTCATGAATCAGACATTCTAGGTGACCTGAAAATTGTACTGGGGCTCTTGAGATTGAAACTGGGACATTTGAGACCAAAAAACAGGACAAGCTTTATATGCATTTTTAAAAACAGTATGGATTATATTAGCATACTCATTGAAGGCAATATAAAATGTGATTCTGTTTTTTCACTTTTTCCTTTTATTTTTAGTTGACACATAATTGTAGGTATTTATGGAGTACAGAGTCATGTTTCAGTACATGTATACAATCTATAATAATCAAATCAGGGTAGTTAGCATATCCATCATCTCAAATATTTATCAATTATGTATGGTGGGAACATTCAAAATCCTCTTTTCCAGCTTTTTGAAAATATAAGATAAATTATTGGTAACTGTATTCATTCTACAGTGCTATAGAACACTAGAATTTGTTCCCCCATCTAGATGTAATTTTGTATCTATTAACCGATCTCTCCCTATCCCCTCCTTTCTTCTACCCTTCCCAGCCTCTCATAACTACAGCCTACTCCCTACTTCTATGAGCTCGGTTTTTTTAGCTTTCACATGTGAGTGAAAACATGCGATATTTATCTTTCTGTGCCTGACTTATTTCGCTTAACATGATGTCCTTTAAACTAATCCATGTTGCTTTGAATTATAGGATTTAATTCTTTTTAGGGCTGAATAGTATTCCATTGTGTATATATACCACATTTTCTTCGTCTGTTCATCTGTTGATTAACATTTAGGTTGATTCCTTATCTTGGCTGTTGTCAATAGTGCTGTAATAAACATGGAGATGCTGATATCTCTTGGACATACTGATTTGCTTTCAGTTGAATAAACTTCCAGTAGTGGGATTGCTGGATCATCTGATATTTTGTGAAATCTATATTCTGTTTTCCATAATGGCTCTGCTAATTTACATTCCTACCAACAGTATTTTTCACTTCCTTTCTGTTTAAACAAATAATACTTTTAATTCAGTGCAATTATGCTTCAACCTTTAATTTTTCTTCAGCCTTTTACATTAATTATAAAGATAATTATAAAGATTAATTATAAAGATATTATAATTATAATCTTTTCAAATTTTTCATATAATGCTAATATAGTAAGTCAGAAGTTATAGAACCATAAGAGATAATACCCAGATAACTTAAAGACTTTTCTCTGAAGAAAAATGTAAAAACTAAAAATATAAGTTTTCAAAACTGAAGGTATGTTACATATGTGTACCTGTATCTTCTCGAAGGCATATGTATAATGAGAATATTATCAAAATAGATATAAATACACATACAAGAAATTCTCATTCATGTTATGAAATATACCTAATTATTGGCAGCTGCATATTTTCTGAAGGCTCAGAATGAAGAAGTAAGGGTGATGAAATCATTGTATACTAATACTTAACAAAGCACTCTTTAGAAGAGTGGGGCATAATAATTTATTCTTCTTCTAGCTTTGTGACACTGGCCTGGCTTGTGAGCAAAAACTTAAAGATGTGCTGTGTATCATATTAATATGGATGCTGAAATAGATTGTTTCCATATGTTTATTCTTTTATAAACCAAGACCATTGCATGTTATCAGAGTCACCCTGCCAAAGTGCTTTTAAAGATAGTATCACCATCAGTAATACCAGAAGGAGAATAGATGGGGATATACTAAACTAATCAATTCATTTTAGATAGCAAATGGTTGATCCTATTTCTCAGACATCTTTCTTCACTGTGTTACATTTTGGAGTTTATGAAACTTACATACATGCAAAAGAATGAAGAATAATAATACTCATGAATCTGCCATCTAATTTAATATTTACAACATTACCAATATTGTTTCAGTTACTTTTGAGCTCCTCTCCCATTTCATCAGCTTGCCTTCTTAAGGGTTTATCATTTTATTTTTTCTTAAAATAGTTTCATATACTTCTCTAAATGTATCATTTGATTATGCTTGTCTTTTCAATTGATGTGTTTCTGAATTCATGCATGTTTTCTTCTGTAGCTGTAGTTCATTCATTTTTACTGCTTATAATGTTGAAATCTGTGCATTATGTGCATATCCAAGTATGATTATCCATTCTTCTGATTATGGACATTTTTTTATATATTTACATTTAAGTATATACCTAGGAGTATAATTACTAGGTTATACAGTTTATACATGCTCATCTTTACAATTGTGAATATAATGTTCTCAAAATTTTATTGCTTATTATGTCTTGTACTGTCATTATCTTTCTACTCTCTGAATTACTGTATTTGAGTCTTACTTTGCAGTTCACCTTTGAAGAGGCTTTAATAGTTTTCTCACAAAGACCCTAAAAAGAGGTAACTTTTACCCTTATTCATGTTATGTATAGGGATACAGATGTAGAAAGGTGAGTTAGGCTATTTTTGATCCTCATGAGTGATAAACTTCAGGGGAGAGTCCCTGATATGCTACCATTTGTGATGTACTGTGACTATTCTTTTTAAAGAACCAAGCCAACAGTAATAGTTTATTTAAGAAAAGATTTGCTGTGACAGACTTGGAAGCAGGAGTAGACCCCATGCACTTCTGTGTCTCCAGTGCCTGGCAAATAAGTGTTTGTTGAAAGAACGATATAATTATTTTTCCCTTAGAAGTTTACCAAAAGTGATTACAGAAATTTAGAAACGTTAGGTGTTTAGAATCAAGTAAAGAACTGTTTCAAAACACTGATGCCTGAGCCCCATCCAGGCCTCATTAAGTTAGACTGTGTGTAATGGGGTTAGGCATCAGTATTTTTAAAGTGATGCCTCAAGTGATTCTAATATGGAGCCAAAGTTAATAACAATTGTGCTGTACTCATACTTTAGGAGGAGACAAATATAAGGTGGGAAGAAAATGCATATAATTAAGAACAGTATTTCCTTTGTGGACCATGTTTCCATGGACCATGATTCATCTGAGGAAGCATATTAAAAATGTAGATTCTCTAGATTTTACCACAGGCTGAATGATTGTGAAGTGTGGATCAGGAGGTTCAACTATTTATAGGTAATAACAGCCCAGAGCCTATACATTTATAAAGGAGTCTGGTTAAAGTTTTCAACTTATAACTGTAGTTATTAGTAGGTTATAGTCCCTCTGTAGTAAATACATATCCAAAAGGATTAGGCTTGTTCTTTGAAATGTCAGTTATAAGTTATTAATTAAAAAGTGGCTATCACACACTTGTAATAAGAAAGGAAGAGCCAGTGCTAGAAACTGGTATAGTGGTGGTAGACATAGGAAGGCACTAAGGTTAATAAAACAAGAAGCAGTAATAATCATTAGTAATGTCTCAAGCATTTATTACATCATACCATACCTTACATGAGTTACATGACATAGACTTTCATATCTACATAAGATAAAAGCAGCAAACCAAATACATTTTAGTTACTATTAGTTGGTACACAAGTAATCACGGGTTTTGCCATTACTTTTAATCCTTATTATATCTTGTACTTCCATTATCTTCCTACTCTCTGATTTACCATATCTTTGTCATATGTCATAATATTAATATTACTTTTAATGGCAAAAACCGTAATTACTTTTGCATCAACCTAACAGTTATAGGCACTGATTCATTAAGGCATTTCGCCTCTGCTGAAGAAGTAGTTTTTAACACCCCAGTCTGCTTGGGTTGGGTCAGAAGGACCACCAACATCAAATAGGTAATTCAAATAAAATTAGGCCCTAACACAATTAAAATAATGGATTGAAATTGTAAATGACAATGGTAGGTTGAAGAACTGGTCAGAATCAAGTAATTAGGATAAGTGAGCACAAATCAAACTTATAAAATGAGTCAAAATTTATCTGTAAAAACCAGATTGGGCTAGGTATGGTGACTCACGCCTGTAATCCCAGTACTTTGGGAGGCCAGAGCAGGTGGATCACCTGAGGTCAGTAGTTCTAGACCAGCCTGGCCAACATGGGGAAACCCTGTCTCTACTAAAAATACAAAAATTAGCCAGGCATGGGGGTGCATGCCTGTAATCCCAGCTACTAGGGAGGCCGAGGTGGGAGAATCACTTGAACCTAGAAGTCGGAAATTGCAGTGAGCTGAGATTGCACCATTACACTCCAGCCTGGGCAACAGAGTGAGACTGCATCTCAAAAAAAGAAAAAGAAAACAGATTGGAAAATACTAGATTTGCAAGAAGGTAGCAGAATGTAACCTGAGGTTGATTGTGGGTAACAATCTGTGAGGCTTGACATAGAACCTCTAAAAAATAACTCTCATAGCCCATGAAATGAAGAGATATAGCCTGGAAAACTAACAAAATGGTTATTGTATTAAACTCTGCATTGGTTATGTCTTCATATGCATGTCTGCCTTATGTTTCCCTTCGATTGGTGCAGAGTCGTATCAGTCAAGGTAAACTAGATTAAGCTGCAGTGACAAACAACCTGAAAATATGAGTGGCTTTTAATAATGTTCATATCCAATGCTCATGCTCCATTTGCATCCTGGGTTGCTATAGCACTACTCTATATACTGTTCACTTCAAAGCCCACACTGATAGAGTAGCCTCTTCTAGAACATTGCTGGTCATTATGGCAGAGGGAAAAGAGAACATGTTGAACCATGCACTGGTTCTTAAAGGTTCTGCATGAAAATGAGACCTAGCACAACTACTCACAATTCATTGGTCAAAACAACTCACACGGCCATGATTGACTTCAGTGGTTCAAGGAAGTTTACTATTCCCTTAAAAAAAAATGGCAGTATATGTTTGGAAATCATAATACAGTCTGCCACAGCAATGAATCTATGAAGAATTCCAGTATAGTGTTATACTAGAATTTTGAGGACAACAATATTGGTTTATTTGAATGTAACATCTCTCTCCTCAAAACTGTAGTGTGTTTGTAGTGTGTGTGTGTGTGTGTGTGTGTGTGTGTGTGTGTGTGTCACAGAGAGAGTGAGTTGGTATTTTAAGTATAATCTGCTGGAATATGACTGGTAGGTTTGGGTGGGGGGCAATAAATGACCTGTTGGATTTTGTCCAAACACAAAATTCTGGTTAATAATCACTCAGTACTCAGTGTTAGTACTAGGAAACTTAAATGGATATGGATTCTATGGAATATCTCTTTTCAAGTTGTACCAAATTAAGCCTAGATTTAAGATAATACTATTACTTGGACAATTTAGTATTTATTAGGATTTTAATATCTTATCATCATCAATGATCTAAAACTTTTTTTGTGTACCTGGATATAACTGACACTTTTTCAAATACTGCACACAATTACTGAAAAGAAATGGTTCCATTTTGTACAAGAAAATACAACCTAAATAGATAAAACAGACAAACATATAGGGCCTGAGGAATTTTTTTAAACTAATATTGGAAATTATATACCATACCATCTCTATTTTCTGACAGCCAAGTGAATAATCTTGAATTAAAGAATTGGCCGGGCGCGGTGGCTCAAGCCTATAATCCCAGCACTTTAGGAGGCCGAGGCGGGTGGATCACGAGGTCAAGAGATTGAGACCATCCTGGTCAACATGGTGAAACCCCGTCTCTACTAAAAATACAAAAAATTAGCTGGGCATGGTGGTGCGTGCCTGTAATCCCAGCTACTCAGGAGGCTAAGGCAGGAGAATTGCCTGAACCTAGGAGGCGGAGGTTGCGGTGAGCCGAGATCGTGCCATTGCACTCCAGCCTGGGTAACATGAGTGAAACTCTGTCTCAAAAAAAAAAATAATTAATGTTTCATTTATATTTTTATTTATGATAGTGTTTGATTTTAGTTTTGCTTGTACCCTTTATTTGGGTTTGTTACAAGGGAAAAAATGTATCCCATTGCTTAGACCCTATAGAGTTTCCTTTCCTTGGGATATAGTAGATGGTCATTACCATAAGCAACTTGAATATCTGGAAACTAGAGAAGCTTTCTATTACAAAGAAATGTTAGCCTCATTCTATGACTATAAAGTTCTTTATATCTTTTCTATGATACAAATCTTGCAATAAAGGCTCAATTATTTTTGTTAAAAATATCTTCTGAGATCATGCAGATTAAAGTTTAAAACCAAACTCACATGTAAAATGTTTTAAAAACTGTGAAATTCAGTCTATTTTTATATAAAATATGTGTGAAGAAACTAAGTGTACTGTACTAGTTTCGCAATTAGAAATTTTATTTCCAACAATATGGCTTTATGAGTTGCATTTTTGTATCTCCTGTATAAAACCAATGTATAATATTTATTATGGAAAGTGAAAATAGCAAATCAATGCAATAAAATACTGATAACAAATAAATTCAAATTATATTTATAGGGTGTACAGAGAACCTTGAGAAAGTAAAAAGACAATGAAGTTGAATATAGGGTTCCTTCTTTGAAAATATTAACAATCTAATGGGACAGACTAAGAGTAGCAAATAAATAACTAATGAAAATATAAAATATGTAAAGCTAGTAGAGTTATTTGGTAGGTCATTCAAAACCATTTAGGCCTTGTCTCAAGACATGCAAAACAAACTTAGTTCATAATGGTAATTAACTCACTGCCTCTTCAGGCTGTCAAAACACAGCTATTAAAGTTACAGGACAGCTATTAAAGTTACAGGGATTACAGTCTCACTCTAATGAATTTTTTTTTCCCAAGGTGGAGGCTGTGTCTCCCAGGCTGGAGTGCAGTGACACGATCTAGGCTCACTGCAACCTCCACCTCCTAGGTTCAAGCAATTCTTCTGCCTCAGCCTCCGAAGTAGCTGGAATTACAGCATATGCCACCATGCCAGGCTAAATTTTTTTTTGAATTTTTAGTAGAGATGGGGTTTCACCGTGTTGGCCAGGCTGGTCTCAAAGTCCTGACCTCGTGATCTGCCTACTTTGTCCTCCCAAAATGCTGGGATTACAGGCGTGAGCCACCATACTCAGCCCACTCTAATGAATTTTCTGATCATTGAACACCTTGACATTTTTACTTCAGTCTTGAAATTTCAATTTTTTTGATTTGTTAAAGACTCATATGAATGCTGAAGAAATGTTTAGCCTCTCTTTTGCCTATATCTTCACATCTCTATATGCTAAAAAATTATTTTACACACTCAATTATTAGGACATTAGTTTTTCATTGTGAAGTGAAAGACTAGAGTAGTTGGAGCTAACTTTAGATGACTACGTGGGAGAGACCTAAAATAGAATTTTGTAGAGGAATATTATACAAGATGTGGAAGAATTAGCCATCTTCACTGACAGAAGAAAAAGTAGTTATCAGCCATTTTACAAGCATGACTATTTTATTTTACAGACCTCATGTGTCAAAAAATTTAAGGCTTTTGAACTATATTTCTGTATAACAATTTCTCTAAATTTTAATTATGTTTAACTACTAGTCTGCAAGAGGCAACCAGTGTTACCAAAGTCAGTTTGTGCAATATATGGTTTCTGTTGCCCTTTTTGAATTACCCATAGTGGTTCTCAGGCCCCACTTCTCCAGAGCTGTCTTTATATACTATCCTGGAAAATGTGAGATTTAATAGTATCTTTCTCTTTTATTTTATAATTTGGGAAAAAATTGAATGATAGAAAGAAACGTAGAACAGTGTAACAAGCACACATGGACCAGCATTACAAATTGGTAAATATTAAGATTTGGTCATATTTGCATCAGAACTTTTTATAAAGTTGTTTGTATTTCTGCTCAGGCCCCTTCCTCAGAGGCATGCATGAGCATTGGTATGCATCCTTTTAGTTGATATTTATATACTTTGATACATATATATGCAGAAACAATATATTCTACTTCTCAATTTTAGTCAATAATAAAACATCATGGAATTTAAACAGAAGGATTTGGGATTATGATAGGATAATTAAAGTAGTTCAGAAGTTTGATATAGTAGTCATATCAGACCCTGATTGAAACTCTTTGATAGCTTGCTCATTAGCCTCAGGATAAAACTTATATTTTATCCTGATTAAAAAAACTCATAAAACTGGCATTCAAGGCAAAATATTATTAGATTTCCCAAGTTTTCCTTCTTCAGTTCATCTCAGTATTTCTCTTTCATATCTCAAGACTTGTTGCTCTGTATGCCTCAGTCATAGTGCCTTTTACGTTTTTTTTTTTTTAATTTCTATTTCTAAAGCTGTATTAGTCCATTCTTGCATTGCTATTAAAGAGCTACGTAAGACTGGGTGAGTTATAAAGAAAAGAGGTTTAATTGACTCAAAGTTCTGCAGGCTGTACAGGAAGCATGGCTGGGAAGCCTCAGGAAACTTAATATAGTGGCAGAGGGTGAAAAAGAAACAGATACATCTTACATGGCCAGAGATGGAGAAAGAGCAAGGGGAGGTACTACACTCCTTTCAACAACCAGAGCTTGTGAGAACTCACTATCACAAGAACAACAAGGGGGAAATCCACGCCCATGATCCATTCATCAGTTATTTATTCTCAGTACTATTGAGGTTGGAAGAATTGTATTGGGGAAAATATGTGGAAAGGCTTTGGATATGGTTTGGATTTGTGTCCCCACCCAAATCTCATGTCAAATTTGTGATCCTGAATGTTGGAGAAGAGAGTTATTATTTGCTACTCTTAGTCTGCCCCATTAGATTGTTAATGTAACCTCAATTTACACATCACTTCCTCTAGGAAGTTGCCTCTGGTCTTTCCAAAATATGACACCAGAGCCCAAACTAAGACATTTTAGAATCCTCAAATACTAAAGGTCGTATAAGATACATGGTTGTTGCCCTACCACCATGTTATTCACAGTAAACACAATATTAAGTGCAATGAAGTCTAAAATGTTGGTTTCCTAATAGTAACTATTTTGATTATTTTATTATTTGAAGTATTGAGTGTCATGTTTATTTCACAAAATCAAGTTTCTTGTTTGCTTGGTAAGTAGTTTAGCACTGCACAGCAATCTGTTCTTAACCTATCATGGTGCTTATTAAACAATCTGATTATTTTTCTGCACATTTCACTAAACTGTAAACAATTTGATGATAGGAATTGTGTATTGTTCAACATCTTATCTCCAGAACAAGGACAGTGTCTGGAACATGGATATTCATCAATAAATATTTGTTAAATAACAAAACCAATGGGAAGCTAGTTTCTCATGGTATACAATTGCTTAATCAAACGCCTTGCATTCTCTAAGTTTGTACTTAGAGATGAGCAATTCCAACCTAAAAGGACATGAGGGTCAAGTTCTTCCTGTGTGTTGCACTCACTCTATAACAGAGTGGATCTTCAAATGAGAAAAAACATGAATATAAACTATGTCTGAAGGTACATCTGTTTGTATAACATTTTACAATTTATGAAGTATTTCCAAATATACCATCTCATTTGGCCCTTATAATAAACTTGGGAGGCAGATATTTTTGGTCTAAATTTCAGATATGAGGCAACAGGCTGGGACAGGTTAAATAACCTGCAAAGTTATATGGCAGTAAGGCAGGACTAGAACTCAAGTCCACATCTTTTGACTAAATAACCTCTCTATATGGAAACCTGTTGATCAGTTTATCTCTGGATACAGAGCAATACAGTTCTTTCTGTTGTTGAAAATTCCTAACCTGAATGCATATTCATGATGATCAAAGTAAAACAATAGTGCAATTAGAATATATCTTCCACCTGACTGGTAAATCAATGAATTTTATATTTCAAAAGAAAAAAAAGTAAGCTTAGGATTTTTCTCTCTTACATCTCTTCTAGAGCCTTTGTAAACCTGAGACTCTCTATATACTCAGTCTTGCTACTTTCTCAGTTTTTGGCATCAATAATGTTCTAGGTTTTTATAGTGAGATAAAAGTCTTGAAGTATTGAACTGGAGTCTCAGAAAACATGAAAATCCAACTATTTTTAATTTATTAATGATTAAACCAACAAAATTATATTAATGATTTTATGTGACATTTTTGCATAAATCTTCTACGGTCTTCTTTCTACAGTTTCAGTATATAACCAATAAATCATTTTTATGTAAAGATGTTTGCTTTACCCAAGAGATTGTAAATGAAACTTTTATACCCAAAGCCATTCTGTAGTGATTACCTTATATAACAGATTGAATGAAGGCAAGTCAGAAATAAATCTTTGTAGAAAACCTTATTAGCAGAATTCTCCCTCACTCTTTTTTATTCCCCTTAAATCATGTTGCCGCCAGAGAGATTGACGTCAGTGGCATATTTGATCATAACACTCTTCTGCTTATATCACTTCAGGGAGCCCCCCCCTTCATGTACAAGATAAATTTTAAGCTCTTTCAAAATGGTCAAGTGCTAGCCTATTTCATCAGCCTCATTTCACTTCTTCTTGCTTTACAATTCATATTCCAGTAAAAACAAATTATGTTTAGCTCTCTGCATACAGCTTGTTCTCAGCCCTATGCCTTTTTAAATGTGCTAGTCCCCTTACCTTGACTATTTCTGAGCCTTTATCTGGATAACTCCTGTTTATTCCTCCAGATTCTAATCATGCTTCTCTTTCACTAAAATGCCTTTCTCAGAGTGCTTACCTAGGTAGTGGTATTTGCTTCATTAACACCCTCTACCCATGTCTCTCTTTACAGCTACCAATTTATGTATTTTCAGCTTTATTGAGGTATTATTGACACATTAAAATTGTACATGTTTAAGATATACAGCATGACGCTTTGATGTATATACACATTGTGAAATAATTACCACAAACAAGCTAATTAACATATTCATCACCTCACATAGTTACCTATGTATTTGTGTCCATGTGAGGTAAGAACACTTGAAATCTCTCTCAGCAAAGTTTAAGTATGCAACACATTATTATTGACTACTATTACCATGCTGTAGGTTAGGTTTCTAGAACTATTCACCTTATGACTGAAAGTTTGTGCCCTTTGACCATTATCTCCTCCCATCCTGTCTATTGTAACCACCATTCTACTCTTTTACTATGAGTTTGACTTTGTTTTTTGGATTTCGTATGTAAATGAGATCATGCAGTATTTATCTTTCTGTTTGGCTTATTTCATTGAGCATGAGGTTCTTCTATGTTGTTGCAAGTGGGAGAGTATCCTTGTTTTTAAAGGATGATTAATATTCCCTTGTGTGTGTGTGTGTATGTATCACATTTTCTGTATCAATTTATCTCATGTAGTATACTTAGATTGTTCTATATCTTGGCTACTGTGAGTAATGCTACAATGGGAAGGCAGATATCTTTCAAGATAGTCATTTTATTTCCTTTGGATATACACTCAGAAGTGGCTAGATAATATAGTCATTCTATTTTTAATTTTTTGAGAAATCTCCATGCTATTTTCCATAATGACTATACCATTTTACATTTCCACCAACAGCAGACAAGAATTCTCTTCTCTACATTTTTGCCAATACTTCTTATCTTTTGACATTTTGGTAATAGCCATTTTAACAGGAGTGAAATGATATCTCATTGTGGTTTTGATTTGCATTTTTCTGATGATTAGTGATTTTGAGCATTTTTTCATATACCTATTGGCCATTTGTATGTTGTGTTTGGGAAAATATCTGGTCAGGTCCTCTGCCCAGTTTTTAATCAGCTTATTTGTTTCTATTTTTGCTGTTGCATTGTATGTGTTCCTTATATATTTTGGAAATTAACCTCTTATTGGATATATGGTTTGCAAATATTGTCTTCCATTCTGTAGGTTGCCTTTTCATTTTGTTGACTGTTTCTTTTGTTGTGCAGAAACTTTTTGGGTTGATGTAGTCCTGCTTGTTTATTTTTGCTTTTGTTGCCTGTGACTACCAATTTATATTGTACTATATAGACATTTATGTGATTTTTCTTTCCTGCTACCCTTTGAGCTCTTTGCATCTTCTTCCCTTAAGAATATTATTTGGATATTTTTCTATCCTTGTACCTTTTGGATGGTCTGTGCTCATTTTTCTATAGACTGCTAAGTAGAATAACACATAATTTGGCATGATGCATTATTAAGAAGTAAATAATAAATGCCATGCCAAGAATAAAACATTTCACTACTCTGTTGTATTTAGGTAGGAGGCATTGATATTTTTTGTCAAACATCATTGCATGAAACATCATGTTACTAATTAATGTATTATAGCGATTCAAGCAGATAACACCTTTCAAAGGTAATGATGATCTATAAATGTATGCAGATACAGAGTATATCAGTATAGGGGGCAGGTGGAAAATTATGACAGTTGTGCGTATGGAGATACCGCAAGTACAGAATTATGGAATCAGGGCCTTGTTCAGTTGGAAGGGACCTTAGGAATCATCTTATTTCAACTGCTTTTGAAATTTGTGTGTGGATAATGATAATAACAGCTAACATTTGCATGTTATGTAATTTACAAAACATTTCCATATCGCTTGACATTCATAGGCAGGTCAACAGAGTTTTTATTGTTATGATGCTCATGGCAACTCTACAGAGAGAATTGGTTTCATTGTACTGTGCTATTGTAGATGTCATAATAGACTGGAATCTGTTGTTTGCTGAAGGATTAATAAGGGATGCATCTTGTTAATACCTGAGAACTAACTCCCTTCATGTTTTCTTCCTGATGTGGACTTTACTGTTAATTGTTTGAAATGTTTGTTAAATGGCTTCCTGTTTTGTAACTGTTGGGTGTACTATAGTATGTTTCTCTAGACCTACACTGCATTGAACACCATAGTAACCACTAGCTGCATTTGGATATTGAAATGTAAATTTAAATCAGTTAAAATTAAGTAAATTCAGTTCCTCATTTGCATGAGCCATATTTCAAATGCTCAATAGCCACATGTGTCTAACTGTTATCAAATTGAACAGAATAGACATAGAACATTTTTGTTGTCCCATAAAGTTTTATTGGACAGTGCTATTCTAGACCATTGCTGTATGTATGCATTTTGATGAAGTTGTCATCTGTCAGTACTTCACTTTGGATGTTATAAGGCAGAAATCTGTAAAAATAATCAGACTGAGAATAAGTGGTAAATGAATGAGGATTGTTCTAGCTTGTTGCTAAAAATGGAATAGTCCCTCCCCCCTGTGGAAAAGTTGTTTGAAAGTTTTTTCAATGTAAAAGACTATAAAATGACTTAAAACTAGTAAAAAACTGAGGTTTTTGCTTTCGTTTTTAACTTTTAAGTTCAGGGGTACAAGTGCAGGTTTGTTACATAGGTAAACTCATGTGGTGGGGGTTTTTTGTACAGATTATTTCATCACCCAGGTATTAAGCCTAGTACCCATTAGTTATTATTCCTGATCCTCTCCCTCCTCCTACCCTTTACCCTCCGATAGGCCCCAGTGTGTGTTGATCCCCTCTATGTGTTCATGTGTTCTCATCATTTAGCTCCTACTTAAAGTGAAAACGTGGTATTTGGTATTCTGTGTTTTCTTTTTGCTTTTGTTGTTCTCCAGCTTATTAATTGTGGCCAATACCATATCATAGTATCTTTTTTTTTTCTGAGGAATAAGAAGCTGATCTAAATATTTTCTATTCCTGACACTATTCTTCATCTTAGTGTGTGTGTGTGTGTGTGTGAGATGGAGTTTCGCTTTTGTCCACGAAGCTGGAGTGCAATGGCATAATCTTGGCTCACTGCAACCTCCGCCTCCTGGGTTCAAGCAGTTCTCCTGTGTCAGCCTCCTGAGTAGCTGGGATTACAGGTGTGCACCACCACGCCCGGCTAGTTTTTGTATTTTTAGTAGAGATGGGGTTTCACTGTGTTTGTGACTCAAACTCCTGACCTCAAGTGATCTGTCCACTTTGACCTCCCAGAGTGCTAGGATTACAGGCGTGAGCCACTGCGTCTGGCCATCCTTTTTAAGCCTCACCAGATTTTTGCCTCCTTGCCCCTGATTGATAAATTTGACACATTTATTATACTGTTTTAAGAAGATGGAAAGTATTAGATATATTCTTTGTTCATTTGTTTTTCCCTTTGATATCACACTTCAGTCAACTATTCTCATTTCTTCGTATTTGTCATGTCAACTCCTCTAATGATGCATTCTGCTTGGTGTGTATATAGTACTAGATCTTCCATCTCCTAATACAATCTCCTAACAAAAATGACAAGAATCATGTTATATAGAGCATACTTATGTATTCTTTCCATTTATAATCTTTATATTGGCTGAGTTATATAAATATATTTATCTGGATTTTTGTAAATTACCATATCATGATAAATGCTAAACTGCCTCTCTACTATTTTTCATTACATTGACACTGCTTCTCTAAAAACTAGACCTAATTCCTTTTCTACTCTGAAACATTTCTTAGAAGAACAATTTATATTAGTGCTGTTACTTGTACGTCTGAAATCCTCACATTGTCTTTTTCATCTACTCCATCTCCATTATTATATTAAAACTGATTTTTAAAGTCTCTTGCTATCATTTTTCTCAGACTCTTACTTAAATTAGACACTATTTATCTTTTCTCCCTTTCTAAAACTCTTTCCATTATCTGTAATATCACTTTCTTCATTTAATCCTGGCCAGGGGATTAATTCTTCCTCTGGCTCCTAAACAAGCATTGTCTGAGGTTTTATCCTCAGCTGTCTTTCCACCATACATACTCCGTTCTGGTGAAGTCATCATTGTTGTTTTCTTAGCTTTAACTATCACTTCAATGTCAATATCTCCAAGATCTGACTCTATTTCCATTCTAATTCAGTTTTTTCAAATGCTTACTGGACAGCTGTATGTAACATGTTCTGTTTAGAGCCGCTTCTAATTTTATGTGCACAAAATAAAATTGAATCTCCTCACATTCCCTTCTCCATCTCTACTCTACCATTCATACATCCATATTCTCAGGCTTGAACGCTTGGAGTAATGTTTAACTTTTCCTCCTCGTTATTTCTTGTTTACTAATTTGCATATTTGAAAACTTTTGTGGATACATAGTAAGTGTATATATTTATGGAATATATGAGATGTTTTGATGCAGGCATGCAGTGCATTAATAATCACATCATGGAAAATGAGGTATGCATCCCCTCGATAATTTATCTTTCATGTTACAAACAATCCAATTATATTTTTAACTTATTTTAAAATGCACAATTAAATTATTATTGACTATAGTCACACTGTTGTGCTATCCAATACTAGGTCTTATTAATTCTTTCTAACTATATATTTTTTGTACCCATTACCCATCCCCGCTTCTCTTCCACCACCCTACTATACTTCCCAGCCTTTGGTAACCATCTTTCTACTCTCTATCTTTATAGGTTCAGTTATTTTGATTTTTAGATCCCATAAGTGAGTGAGAACATGTGATGTTTATCTTTAGGTGCCTGGCTTGTTTCACTTTACATAATGATCTCCAGATCCATTAGTGCTGTTGCAAATGACTGAATCTCATTTTTTATGGCTGAATACTATTCCATTGTGTATATGTACTACATTTTCTTTATTTTTATTTTTATTGTTTTTTTGAGACAGAGTCCCATTCTGTCACCCAGGCTGAAGTGCAGTGGCACAATCTTGGCTCCACCTTTGACTCCCGGATTCAAGTGATTCTCTTGCCTCAGCCTCTCAAGTAGGTGGGACTACAGGCGACCACCAAAATGCTCGGCTAATTTTGTATTTTTAGTAGAGACAGGGTTTCATCATGTTGGCCAGGCTGGTCTCAAACTCCTGACCTCAGGTGATCCTCCCACCACGACCTCCCAAAGTGCTGGGATTACAGACGTGAGCAACCACACCCGGCAACTACATTTTCTTTATTCATTTATCTGTCGATAGACACAGATTGCTTCAAAATCTTGGCTATTGTGAACAAAGCTGCAAAAAACATGAGAGTTCAGATATCTTTTTAATATCCTGATTTCCTTGCCTTGGGGTATATACCCAGAAGTCAGATTGATGCATTATGTGGCAGCTGTATTTTTAGTTTTTTAAGGAACCTCCAAACTGTACTCCATCATGATTGCACTAATGTACCTTCCCACCAACAGTGTACAAAGTTCCCTTTTCTCCACATGCTCACCGGCATTTGTTATTGCCTGTCTTTTGGATATAAAACATTTTAACTGGGGTGAGATACTATCTCATTTTAGTTTTGCTTTACATTTCTTTGATGATCAATGATATTGAATACCTTTTCTTATCCTAATGGCCATTTGTATGTCTTCTTTTGAGAACTGTGTATTCACTGTTTTGCCCTTTTTAAAATCAGATTATTAGATTTTTTTTCCTATAGCATTGTTTTGCTTGTTACATATTCTAGTTTTTAATCACTTGTCAGATGAGTAGTTTGCAAATATTTTCTCCCATTTTGTGGGTTGTCTCTTTACTTTGTTGATTGTTTCCTTGGCTGTGCAGAAGCTTTTTGACTTGATGTGATCCCATTTGTCCATTTTTGCTTTGGTTGCATGTGATTGTGGAGTATTAAGAAATCTTTGCCAAGACCAATGTCCTGTAGAGTTTCTGCGATGTTGTTTGGTAGTAGTTTCATAGTTTGAAGTGTTAGATTTAAGTCTTAAATCCATTTTTATTTGAATTTTGTATATGGTGGGAGATACAGGTCTAGTTTCATTCTTCTGCCCATGGATATCCAGTTTTCCCAGCACCATTGTTAAAGAGACTGTACTTTCCACAGTATATGTCCTTGACGCTGTTGTTGAAAATGAGTTCACTGTGGGTGTGTGGATTTGTTTCTGTGTTCTCTACTCTGTTCTGCTGGTCTCTACGTCTGTTTTTATGCCAGTACCATGCTGTTTAAGTTACTCTGTCTCAGTAGTATAATTTGAAGTCAGGTGTTGTGATTCCTCCAGTTGTGTTCTTTTTGCTTAGGATAGCTTTAGCTATTCTTTTGTAGTTCCATATAAATTTTAGGATTTTTCCTTTCTATTTCTGTGGCGAATGTCATTGGTATTTTGATAGGGATTGCACTGAATCCTTAGATTGCTTTGGTAGTGTGGACATTTTTAACAATACTGATTCTTCTAATCTAAAAGCATGCAGCATTTTTTCATTTTTTGGTGGCCTCTTCCATTTCTTTCATCAGTGTTTTATGGTTTTCATTATAGAGATCTTTCACTTCTTTGATTATATTAATTTCTGGATACTTAATTTTGTTTGTGGCTATTGGAAATGGGATTATTTTTGTCTTCTTTTTCAAATTTTTCACTATTGCCATGTAGAAATGCTACTGATTGTTGATTTTGTATCCTGCAACTTTGCTAAACTTGATCATCAATTCTAATAGTTTTTTCTTGGAATCTTTAGATTTTTCCCAATTTAAGATCATTGTCATCTGCAAACAATGGTAATTTGACTTCTTCCTTTCCAATTTGGATACACTTTATTTATTTCTGTTGCCTAATTGCTCTGGCTAGGACTTCCAGTACTATCTTGAATAGCAGTGATGAAAGTGGACATCCTTGTGTTCCAAATCTCAGAAGAATGGCTTTCAGGTTTTCCCCTATTCGGTATGATACTAGCTATGGGTCTATCATATATGGCATTTATTATGTTGAGGTATATTCCTTCTGTACCCAGTCTTTTGAGGGTTTTTTATTATGAAGGGGTATTGAATTTCATCATATTCTTTTTCAGCATAAATTGAAATGATCCTGTGGTTTTTGTCCATCATCCTTTTGGTGTGATGTATCACACTGATTGATTTTTGTATGTTGAACCATCCTTGCAACCCAGGAATAAATGCCACTTGGTCATGATGAATGACCTTTTTAATATATTGTTGAATTCAGTTTGCTAATATTTTGTTGAGGATTTTTGCATCAGTAGTCATCAGATATTGGCCTGTAGTTTTCTTTCTTTGGTGTGTCTTTATCTGGTTTTGGTACCAGGGTAATACTGGCCTTGTAGAATGAGTTTGAGTGTTCCCTCCTCCTCTATTTTTTTGAAATAGATTGAGTAGGATTGGTATTAGTTCTTCTTTAATGTTTGGTAGAATTCAGCAGTGAAGACTTTACGTCCCCAGCTTTCCTTTTTGGGAGACTTTTTATTATGGCTTCGATCTCATAGCTTGTTATTAGCCTCCTCAGGTTTTAGATTTCTTCATGTTTAAGCCTTGGTAGGTTGTATGTGTCTAGGAATTTGTGTGGGATTTTCCAATGTATTGCCATATAGTTGCTCATTGTAGCCACTAATGATCCTTTGAATTTCTACAGTATCAGTTGCAATGTCTCATTTTTCATCTCTGATTTTATTTATTTGGATCTGTTCTCTTATTTTTCTTAGTTTGGCTAAAGATTTGTTAATTTTTTTTTTAATATACCAACTTTCTGTTTCATCCATTATTTCCATTGTTTTCTTCATTTCACTTTTATTTATTTCTGCTCTGGTATTCATTATTTTCATCTAATAATTTTGTATTTGGTTTGCTCTTGCTTTTCTAGTTCTTTAATATGCATTGTTAGGTTGTTTATTTGAATTTTTTTTTTTTTTGATACAGATATATATAGCTACAGACTTATCTCTTAGTACTTCTTTTGCTGTATCCCACAAGTTTTGGTATGTTGTGTTTCCATTATCATTTGTTCCAAGAAATTTTTACCATTTTCTTCTTAATTTCTTCATTGACCCACTGGTCATTCAGGAGCATATTGTTTAGTTTCCAAGTATTATATAATTTCCAAACTTCCTCTTGTTATTGTTTTCTAGTTTTATTCCATTGTGATCAGAGAATATGCTTGATATGAGTTCAATTTTTTTTTAATGTTTTAAACTTGTTTTGCAACCTAACATATAGTCTGTCCTTGAGAATGATTCATGTGCTGAGGAAAAGAATGTATATTCTGAAGCTCTTAGATGTTATGTTCTTTAAATATCTTTTAGATCCATTTCGTCTATAGTGAAGATTAAGTTTGATGTTTCTTTGTTGACTTTCTGTCTGGAAGGTCTGTCCATTGCGGAAAGCGGGGTGTTTAAGTCTCCAGCTATTATTGTTTTGGGGGCTATCTTTCTCTTTATTTTCCATAATGTTTGCTTTATGTATTTGGGTGCTCCAGTGTTGGGTGCATATATATTTAAAATTATTATATTGCTGAATTGGCCCCTTCATCATTATATAGTGTCTCTTCTCATAGCTTTTGTTTTGAAGTCTATTTTGTCTGATATGAGTATAGTTACTCCTTCTCTTTTTTGGTTTTCATTGGCATGGAATATCTTTTCTTATCCCTTTATTTTCAGTTCATGTGTTCTTTATTGGTGAAGTGTGTTTCTTATAGGCAGTGGATCATCGGGTCTTATTTTTTTAATCTGTTCAGCCAGATTATGTCTTTTGGAGAGTTTAGTCCGTTTACATTGAATGTTATTATTGGTAAATAAGGACTTTCTCCTGTCCTTTGTTATTTGTTTTCCGGTTATTTTGTGAACTTCTCTTCCTTCTTTCTTTCCTTCCTGTCTTCTCTTAGTGGAGGTAATTTTCCTTGGTGATATAAGTTAGTTTCTTGATTTTAATTTTTTTTGCATACTCATTGTATGTTTTTTTGGTTTGAGGTTACCAAGAGGCTTGTAAATACTATCCTATAAACTATTATTTCAAGCTGATAGCAGCTTTAACACTATTTGCATAAGCAAGAAAAAAAAAAAAAACAATAAAGACTCTACACCTTAAGTTTATCCCTCTTCTTTTAAACTTTTTCTTTTTACTATTACTATCTTTTTGTAAGGTCTATGTCTTTAAAAGCCATTTTAGTTATTATTTTTATTGGTTTATCAGTTAGTCTTTCTACTTAAGAGTAGTTTACATACCACAGTTACAGTGTTATAATATTGTTTTTCTGGTACTTACTATTACCAGTGACTTTTGTACCTTTAGATGATTTCTTATTGCTCATTAACACCCTTTTCTTTCTCACTGAAGTACTTCCTTTAGCATTTCTTACAGGATAGGTCTGATGATGATGAAATCCCTTAGCTTTTATTTGTCTGAGAAAGTCCTTCATATTTGAAGGATATTTTCACCAGATAATCTATTCTAGGGTAAAAGTTTTTTTCCCTCAGTACTTTTAATATGCCATGCCACTCTCTCCTGACCTGTAAGGTTTCTCCTGAAAAGTCTGCTATATTGGCACTCCATTGTATGTCATTTGTGTTCTTTTGTTGCTTTGAGGATCGTTTATCCTTGACTTTTGGGAGTTTGATTATTAAATGCCTTGAGGTAGCCTTCTTTGGGTTAAATCTGCTTACTGTTCTATAACCTTCTTGTACTTGGATATTAATATCTTTCTCTTGGTTTGGGAAGTTCTGTTTTATTATCACTTTGAGTAAACTTTATACTCCTGTCTCTCTGACTCCTCCTTAAGGCCAATAACTCTTAGATTTGTCCTTTTGAGGCTGTCTTTTACATCATGTAGGTGTACTTCATTATTTTTTATTCTTTTTCTCTCTCCTCTGTGTATTTTCAAATAGCCTGTCTTCAAACTCAGTAATTCTTTCTTTGCTTGATCAAATCTGCTATTAAAAGACTATGATACATTCTTTAGTATGTCAATTGCATTTTTCAACTCTAGAATTTCTGCCTGATTTTTTTCTTTATTTCAATCATTTTGTCAAATTTATCTGATACAATTCTGAATTCCTTTTTTTTGTTGTTGTTGTTATCTTGGATTTGTTTGAGTTTCCTCAAAACAGCTATTTTGAATTCTCTATCACATATCTTTGTTTCTCCAGAATTGACCCTTAGTACCTTATTGAGCTCATTTGGTGAGGTCATGTTTTCCTGGATTGTCTTAATATTTGTAGATATTCATCTGTTTCTGGGCATTGAAAAGTTAGATATTTAATTGTAGTCATCACAGTCTAGGCTTGTTTGTACCCATCCTTCTTGGGAAGTCTTTCAGGACATTTGAAAGAACATAGGTGTTGTGATCTAAGTTGTATCTGCTTTAGGGGACACGATAAGCCTGGTAATGCTGTGGTTCTCGTAGACTTGTAGAGGTACCACCTTGATGGTCTTGGACATGATCTGGAAGCATCATCTGGATTCCCAGGCAGAAAGCCTGTTCTCTTCCCTTACTTTCTCCCAAACAAATGTAGTCTCTGTCTCTGTTATGAGCCACCTGTCGTGACATAAGGACCCCTTTGGCCACCACCACTAGGACTATGCTACATTTAGACCTGAGGTCAGCACAGCACTGGATCTGGCTCAAGGCCTGCTGTAACCATTCCGTGGCTACCACCTATGGTTGCTCAAAGTCCTGGGGCTCTATAATCAGCAGATATCAAAGCCGACCAGACCTATGTTCATCCCTTCAGGGCGTTAAATTTCCCCTGGCCCCAGGCAGATCCAGAGGTGCCATCGGGAGACAGGGACTAGAGTCAAAAACCTTGGACGTCTATCTGGTGTTCCATTTTATTGCAGCTAAGCTAGCACTCAAACCACAAGATGTAGCCCTTCCTACTCTTCCCTCTCCTTTCCAAACACAGAGGAACCTCCCACTGTGGCCACATTCACCTAGGTCCTGGAGTACTGAGAGACTACAGCCAATGTTCCCTTAAGGCCCAAGGGCTCTTTAGTCAACTTGTGTTGAATACAGCATGGCCTGGGCTTCACCCTTCAGGGCAGTGGGCTCCTCTCTGGCCCAGGGCAGGTCCAGAAATGCAATCTAAGAACCAAGTCCTGGAATTAGGGATACCACGAGTCTACTTGGTGCTCTACTTCCCTGTGGCCAAGCTGATACCTAAGGTGCAAGACAAAATCCCCTTTATTTTTCCCATGCAGAAGGTGTCTCACCCATAGTCACTACAACTGGGAATGTGCTGAGTCTTACTGGAAGCCAACAGGTCTCAGCATCTTGCCCAAGGCTCTCACATAGTACCTGGATGTCACTGCTGCTAGTTATTCAGGCTTTTCAGTTAGCAGGTGATGCATGCTGCCTGGACTGGGTCCTTTCCTTTAAGACAACAGGTTCCCTTTTGGCCCTGAGTGTGTCTAGAAGTTTCTTTCAGGAGCGAAGACCTGGAAAGGGGGCCTTAGGACTCTAGTACCCTATCCTGCTGTGGCTAAGCTGGTATCCAAGACACAAACAAAGTCTTTCCTACTCTTCCATTTCCTCCTCTCAAGTGAAAGGAAGGGGTCTTTTTTGAAGCCACAAGTTATGCAACCTGGGGTTACAGTAGGGATGATGTCAGCACTCCCTTAGCCATCCCAGCTGGTATCTCAGTAAGTTGTGAGCCACCTCCTCGCCACGGCCCCATAGTCCACTTGTCTCTGATGTCAGCTCAGCACTATGACTTGTCTAAGAGTTGTTCTCCTTGTGGCCTAGACTGCTTTTGCAGTTTATTTGGGGCCCCACATCACTGTAACCCATGGTGGCAAAGCTCGTAGAAACTCAAGTTCAGATCACTGGGATTAGTGATTGATTCCCCTCTGGCTAGGACTTGTTTAAATGCTCCCTCCATTGGTGAACATCAGCTGAGTTTGGTTCAGTTTTGTTTTCTGCTATAACAAGGTCAGCACTGAGTTTAATGCCTCAGAATTACTGGCTGTCTTTCTCCCAGTGCACAGAAACACAATCACTAACGGGCAGCTGCTGCCCGGGTTTGGGGGAAAGGGGACGTTGACAATTCAAGACTGTTTTTCCTACCTCTTCAGTGCTTCTTTCAATGACATGAAGTTAAAACTAGGTATTGTGGATGCTCACCTGGTTTTTGGTTCTTATGAAGGTGTTTTTTTTTTTTTTTTTCTGTGGAGATATTTGTTAAATTGATGTCCTTGTTTGGGTCCTGGGAGGACAGTCTGTGGAACCTTCTATTCTACCTTCTTGCTCTGTCCGTCTCCCCCACTCATCATTCTTTGTATCTGATCAATCAGTTACCTAATATGACCTAATATGAAAAAATTAGGTAACTGATTTTTCATATCTGTCTATCTGCATGGCATCTACTTCTTTTCATCTCTCCTTCCACTAACATAACCTCAGTTCAAGCCCTGATTATATATCACATTTCCTAATGAAAACTCATCTTCCTAACTCCAGTTTGTCTCCCTTCCAAATTCCTAACTTCTTCTAATCATTTTCATGAAAGATAAATTTAGTCACATGCTTCTCATATTACAATATTCACGAACATGCCCTTGTATCCAAATAAAGTTCACACTCCTCCATCCTTTCTAGAGATAAAACATCCACTTTAGTATGTCTCGGAAAATACACAGCTTTGCAGAGATTTCTGTATCTGAGATATGGCATGAAAGTTACTCTTGTAACTTAAGGGGCTATGAAGAATGGAACGAGAGATGGCTATGGGAGTTGTTAGCTGGACAAGAACATTTCATCTCTGCAGACCCCTTAACTCTCACTCACAGCTTACCTTGCTGTGTAACATCAACTATTATATTAAGTAGGCTGCCTTGATTTCAATCCTTCCCCAAGGAAAGTCAAGAGAAATTATAAACTGACTGAGTTAAGTTTTTGAAGGAACTTCAAAATGGAAATTAGATTGTTATAGAAAAATTGAAATTGTTTTTCTTTTAAAACAAAAACAAAGATTTTCTTCAACCTAGCATTGGTAGCTCTCCATAATATGCTCCATATTATTTTCTCTGCTTTCTTTCCCACTGTATTTTCCCCACATAGCTTAAACTTTAACCAAATAAATCTGCTTACTTCTTATTGATTGTACATTTTTTTCAGTGTGTTCACACAATTTGAAATGTTGTTTCTCCCTAAACCTTCAAATTTCCAGATTTGAAAGCCATTTAGGGCCAGGTAAAATATCATCTTCTCCACATAGTTAATCTAGGATTATCAGAATTTATCCCCTTTTTAATGGAATCTTTTGTTAGCATTTATCTTGTCTATCTTCTGTTTTTATTTGAATGTTTTCTCCCCACCCCACCCCCTGAATTAATGAAATTATGATGGCCAAATACCAAGGGTAATTTATCCCTGATCTCATAATAGTATCTGGAACTGAATTGCATTTAGGAGATGACAAAAAACATGTTGATGAACTGAATTGTGACTTCAATAAATAAATGAATGCAAGAAAGAGAGGAAGAAAGATAGAAAGAGAGGGAGGGAGAAGAAAGGAAAAAAATGGAAAAGTATAATATTCATTGCTTGAATTAACCCTTTAGGCATGTAAAGACGTTTTGATAATAATAGAATATGTTGAAGTATTGAATATGAAGTTACCATTATCAAAGGTTTACATAGATGGATTATTTATATATTACTTCTAACCAAAACAATATTTTTATATTATTTGCAAAAGTATACAATATATACACGAAAATAAGACGTGGAAATTTGTGGCATTTCTAAAGCTCCATGAAATATAATTGTATTCTTATTAGAGATATATACACTGTTCTTAGGTTTATAATATACAATTGATGAGAAATATTACCTGTTCTGAGCATTGTGACCCACCAGGTGCTTAAAACTTGTTGACAAAGTATGGAACATCAGTGGTAATATGTAGGAAAAAAAACTGTTCTGTTATTCTGCTCAGTATAGCATTGCATCATTGTTTCACAGAAAGGATAACATTATGATCCTGTGTGGGTGTATAGCTCATCTGTGGGAGGATGTTTCTGTGCATACTTAGTGATCAAAATTCAAGAAACACGCCTCATTTTTATGAATATTTTCTCATTAGGAATTTGGCTCATGTAAATGTGTCACACAGTTTGTAGAAGCATTATATGGAAAAGGATAAAGAAGTAATGAAAATTTTATTTTGCATATACAAAAAGCTTGAGCTACTGAAGAGAATTCCTGGGAGTATATAGTATCATTGCTGTCAACCCAGTGTTTAAAATCTAAATTTAATTCTGACCTAAAAATAACTGGAACATCAGAGGTGTACCTTTCCATAGCATGAATAGGTTTGTAAAGTATAGATTTCTCCATATGCAATGCTGTTTTCTCTTTAAAACTTGAAATATCTTTTAGGAAAAGATTTGGCCCCAAGTATTAATAAAACCCATACCTGAGAAGAAAATATTTTAAAATCACCTGTTGATGAAAGTAAAATAACTTACTAATAAATAAACCCCCCAAAGTACCTCGAGCTATTTAAATATTTAGCATGATAAAATGAATGCCATAAAATTATAGCTTAACAAAATATAGTCATTGAGCTTCTTTCTTCTCCCTAATATAAAGTTATAAGGTAGTATGTTAATATGCACTCTGTGTGTGTGTGTGTGTGTGTGTGTGTGTGTGTGTTTGAGGCAGAGTCTCGCTCTGTTGCCCAGGCTAGAGTGCAGTGGTGCAATCTTGGCTCACTGCAACCTCCACCTCCCAGGTTCAAGCAATTCTGCCTCAGCCTCCCAAGTAGCTGGGATTACAGGCATGTACTACCACACCCAGTTAATTTTTGTATTTTTAGTAGAGATGGGGTTTCACCATGTTGACCAGTCTGGTCTTGAACACCTGGCCTCAAGTGATCCACCTAGGCCTCCCAAAGTGCTGGAATTACAGGCAGGAGCCACCTCGCCTGGCCTCTATTTTAATATGGTGCATCCTCACCCTTTGTGAAAGCCTCTGGCTTTCAATAACTACCAAGGCAATCTTGCTGAAAGAAGGTATAGAAGCAAACAAGTAGAAGCAAGTGTTCTACATAGTAAGCTATTAAAGAAAGAAAGAAGTTTAATGAGAGAAAAATAGTAAATTGGGGGCACTCAAATTGTTTCATGTTTGGTCAGTGAGAATCTCTTCATGTTGAGTCCTGAGTCCTACTGACACAGGAGTCAACTCATGTGTACTAGTAGTCTTGATAGACTACACCTAGTAGACTTTGATAACTTCCTTCTGTCTTGTGTCACAGTATAATCCAAGCTCATCTTGTATATTTCCTATATGAGATCTTGAATCAGCCATTTTCCAAGAAGGCTTGGGAAATGTGATTTTAAGACCATAAACTGCGGGAAGTTTATCATTACTAGGTTGGTCATTGTTCCTATGCCTTTTCAGTGTGCAGAGCTAAGAAATACATGCCTACATAAATGTATATAGATAATACTTCAAGAGACTCCAGCGTATTATTTAACTTCTTTAATCTTATATATGTGTCTGCCTTCTCCCATACAAAAAATACGTATCAATGACACTGGAGTGATAGAATGACAGTCACATAATTGTTCAGTTATTCATCTTGTAAAGCACACGCAACAGATTCTACACGACAATAATAATCACAACACTACCATCAAACATCATATGATTACTGAAAACAGTTCAAGATTATTTTAACAGTCCTTTTTGTTGGATCACATGAGAAATGTGCTAGTAAATTTTTATATTTTAAAGATACTTGAAATAGTTACTTTCTGTATGATTATTATCTGCTACTAGAGTATATATTCAGATCATATTTACTTTTTTCCTTGAGGAGAATCTCTTTGAAGTTTGAATGTTTAGTCGTACCTTCTGATTCTGTGAAGGTAGGCAAGTAATGGAATTTGCATACATTACAGCTGAAGTAAGCTATAGAAGCAGCAAGCAGAAACTGGGCAATTTCCCAACTTTTCCTATATTATCTCTGCTTTGGCATATGAGTCCCTCAGAAAGGCAAGACCCAATTCTTAAATATTTCTATTAATTTCAAAAATATACCTAAGTTTTATTTTTAAAAATTTGCCCTGATCTGAATACCTGCTTCTTCTGACAAGGCATTGTGGTAAAGCTGCATTATCAAAAATTGTGTTGAGCAACATTCCTTTTTGTTAAAATTAAATTTAGGAAAAAATGAAATGAAATATTATTTCCTAAAATATTCAGTACTGTGGAAATGGTTTTTTTTTTCAAAATTAGCCAAATAATAATTACTTAATTTTATTTTTTGAAGTAAAGTTAATTAATTTTTAAAATTAAAATAGTGATGAAGAATAACACTAATACATGGTGAAAATGTATTTATCACTTAATATATGTCAGATTCAATTAATTGTTCTCATTTTGTCACTTAATTCTCACAACATTCTTATTGGGTTACTACCAATATGCCCATTTTATAAATTCTCTGAGGAAGCTGCGCTGTAGAAGCATTAAGTCTCTAAGCAAAGATCAGTTTGTTGTATTGCTGCTTATTGTGTATCAAGTACTTCCAGGTTAAAAAAAAAAAAAAGACCATGGTAGTTTTTGAAAGAATTTTTTTTATAATTTCTGGGAATTAAATTTAGGTGAGAACTGTGAACTTGGTAATTATTATTAGTAGATGTATTAATTTTAAGTGTATAATGTAAAAGTATATGTAATAGCTTGCCATAGTTGAAAATATAAAAGTATTTGAGATTTTGATAGGACTATTGAAATAAATGTTAGTGTGTTTTTTAATGTTCTAATCCATTATAAGTTAGTATTTGTAATGTTGGGAATATTTTAACAAAATACGTTTATTACATGTAAAAGCTTAGAAATGGTTACAATATTTTTTCAATTTTTGTCTTTAAAAGTCTACTTAATGTATATTGTCATTTAGTATGTGTTTAAAAGTAGTAAAATTAGAATATACAGTTAAGCAAAAATAAGGATATCCTCTGCTACTGACCATCAGAGCTAACCATTATTAATATTTTGGTGTATAGCATCCCAGATTTTTCCTACTCTTATTATTGCTTTTACTTGAATTGTTAAAACTTTTCAAATTATTGTATAATTTCTAAGAAATTTTTTAAAGAATGTTTAAATCTGATGTATATGGTTCTTTTTTCCAGGATTGTACTGTATATGAAACAGAGAATAAAATTCTTCACGTGGTGAGTATACTTGGATTTATTTTATCTTTATTAGAGAATACTTTCTTGTTCAGCTAGAAGAAGTAAACCATAAGAAAAAAAATCTACTAACCATATCGGTTAAGCATACTTTTATAGGAAATCTACAAAAGAATCAAAGCATAACAAGTTACGTTAGTTATAACCATTCTATTGTACCTAATAGGAAAAGAATTTGATATAGTATTTTAAGATTGTAATATGTAACAAGGTTGGAATATAATTAAAAAATTAATAATGTAGAGCAAGGAGAATTTGAAATGAGAATTTCTTTTACTGTTCATATATTACAAAAAAAAAGATCAGAGAAAGACATTCTGTTCTGTGATGGGTAATTCATCTCTATCGTCATTTAGATGAAATACTTTATTTAAAAAATCAAATTCCCTTTGCTCCAATTCTATACTCACCGGATGACTTTTCAAATGGTAATATGGCAATATTTGTTGAATCAATTATTGACTTTACATATTATTTTATTACTAGAAATGGACTATAAGTACATTATACTTGGTGGGAAGGCCATTTCCTGTTTTCTTAATGAACAGTTAGCCACTTTTGTTTGTAAATGCATTTCTTGATCAATCCTGGTTTGTCGTAATAACTTCTTTACCTCTGGTATGTGGGAAATCATGTCATTTCTACATCTGCCAGGTACTAGACGTTGAAGATCCATGTGTCTGTAAAAGGACATTTGCCTCATTTATTCCTATTTTCACTTTTATAAGTTTTATGTTTCTGAAATGTTTGAATATTTATAAAAGAATACTATTTTATATTTAGAAAAGTAAATGCTTTAAAAACATCTAAATGTATGGAGGGAAAATATTCAAAGTATCAGCAGCACAGCATTCCTATTTCTTTTTTGTTATCTACTATAGAAATGATACTGAATAATCCTCTGCTAATCCTCTTCCCCTCATTGTACAGTAGTGATGCCCTTTGTGGTTTGTAAGGATAGTCTCAGGAGTAGATAATTAACGTACTTTTCTCCTTATTAGTCCAGGAGGGAAAATAATTATAACTCCCTCACGTTGATCTACCTGTAGGGCATGGAGAATAAGAAGATACTAATATTTATTTAGGGCCCATATATTTCAAGTATTAGTTTAGTTTCTATAAGCATATTCTCTCATTTAATCCTATTTTTGCAGATGGTAGAACTAAGGGTCACAAATGTTAAGCTGTTCAACTACTATTCAGTTTGAACACAGAATCTGATACTAAAGCCCATGCTCTTTCCAGATCTGGCAGTTGCTACCAATTCTAGTTACCTAAGACTTTACAAATTATACTATCTTTTTTCCAGTGGAACTGTCTAGCTGCGCCTATTATGTCGATAACTAAGGAGCATGAACAGACCCTTTTGCTCCTATATTTTATTTCCTGTGAGTGACTCTTTCTTTGACATTGAATTTTCTATGACAATGACTGTTCTTTCTGAAGTATTGAATTTACTGAATCCAACTTTGGTATGCTGCTGTGGGTTCTTCATTGTTTACTTCAAGGCTGTTATTGAGGTCGATGTGTACTAACCTTTTTTTCTTTATCAAGTTTCTCAGGAGTAATCTCTCCCTGATGTTAGTATCAAAAAGAGCTGTACTTTTCTTTATGCATTGGCTGCTACGAACTTCAGATTAAAATTTGTGGCCCATAATTGGCAAGTGCATCTCATGGTATTTGTTTTGTATGTAGCTTCATTCTTGGCTCTAATTTATATACGTGATTTCTTTTTGCCTTATTTTCTCAATTAATTTATGTATGCTATATATTTTTACATTTGTTGATGTAATCTTTTCTGTGGAGGAATAGTTCCAGTTACAAGTGCACATTTGTGATCAGTATTCAAATATCAACAAAGGAAATGTAAATAATTTATGGAAAAAGGGTCTCTAGAGAACTGTAAAAAATACGCAATTTTATTTCTGAAGAAAATTCAGATTCCACCATATGACAGAATAACAGAAATCAATTTAAATGATGAAAGAAATACTGTGGGTTATCTCTTGTACAAAAGACCTTAAATATAATTTTAATTAATTAACTAGGAAATAAGCTCTTCCAGGTTATAAAATAATGATTGAAATTTTATTAAGTAAAAATCATAGTAATAGCCAAATTTTAAACTTTCTTATTCACTAAATATTTTTAATTTTAAATAATTTTAAAATAATAAGTAATGTTTAGTTTCTTAAATAAATTCCTGATAATTGACTCATTGACTTACCTTTCTCAAAAGCCAGATTTTGGGCTACTTGCCATTAGAAATAAGTGACAGTGTAAATAGTACTGAAGGAGTTTAGAAATGAATACCGTATATTTACCTTGGCAATTTTGCATTCCAGCTAGTGAGAATTTAAAAATCCTGTCTGATAATGATGGAAACAGTGAATGGCATTAACCAAATCAGTTCATCTCAGAAAGCACTTGTCTTTTCATGTTATCATTATACTTCTCATCCTGGCCCTTTTATACAAAGATTACCCAGCCTTTACTAGAAGGCTGTATGTATACTTATATATTACTTTTCTCACAGAATAATTCATTTTTTTTAAATAATGAAATTGTATACGGTACCACTTAGTATATGATGCTAGAATAGTTTCTTTAAAACAAAATTTTTAATACAAGTATCTTTCCAGATCTATGCTGTAGAAGAAATAACTTTGAGTCTAAAAAACTGTGTCTGAATCCTAATTCTATTATTTTCTATCTCGGTGACCTGAATCAAGTGATGTTTTTGAGAGTTTCTTCTTATTATATAAAATTGGTATGTTAATATCTTTCATGAATGATTGTTTCTGGGAGGAAATAAATCAGTAAGTTTTCTAGGCAGAGCTTTATAATCTGGTAGTCTTCTTTCCAGTATTTATTTAGTTAGGTTATATTTTATTATTTAGGGTTTTTAATTTCCTCTTTATCTCCTTTTTATATGTACCAGAAAATCAAAAGCCTGAGTTTTTATATAGCTTGTTTAGGATGAAATTGTGAGCTAGTTTTAATGTTTTACTTGTTTCTATGATACTTGAATATTCTAAGTACAATATGTACTCTCTATGAGCGTCTTAGCCTGGGTTCTTTCTGGAAAACAGAGACTACAGCAAAGGCTTGAATGGATAGTTTATGTTGATTAGTGATCCCAAGGCACAGAAGCAGTACTGAGAAGGAGAATCAGTATGGGTTCTAGAGTTGTTAACCGCTACAGGGAACTGAAGTTTGATCCCATCAGGACCTTCTGAGAAGCCCTGCAGAATGTGCCTTGGAATTGTCCAATCTGCCTGACAGAGATTGAAGAGGGAGAATTTATCTGCTTGCTCTAATCCAGTTATCCCATTGGTCAAAGATTGCACCTTGGGATGTTAACTCTCTCACACTACCAGGTTTTTGGAGGTACCAGAGAGCTGTAAGATAGAAAGCAAAGGCAGTACAACTGAGGTGAAGCACATTGCCACAGCAGTAGCTGGAGAAAAGAGTGGGCTGAGTGGGTATGAGATGGAGCTTAAGGGGTGTCTAGTACAATAAAACACCTCTAAGCGGCAATCCAAATTTTAAAGTATTTTGGATCACATAAAATGTCCTGATAGTGATTGAAATCAAGATTTGCATAACTCACAAAAGCAAGCTTCAAACAGTAGATAAGGCATAACGTTTGTGTAAAAAAGCAGTATATTTATAGTGAAGAAAATAATTTGAAGAACTATGCAACAGACTTAATGTTGGTTGTTTTTGCGAGAAATAGGATAAATTTTAGGGGCATTAATTTTAAGTTATGTGTTTGTATAATGGTTAAATATAGCATAACAAATATGTGTTAATTAGAAAAATAAACTACTAAAATATCCATAGAAATGCCTGAATGGCAACCCAAAATCTAGATGAAAATGAATATTTTATAGTTAGATACAGTGAATTAGATCTACTACTTGATAGCACAGCAGAGTGACTACAGTCAGAAATAATTTGTTGTACATTTTAGAGTAACTGAGGGGGTATTATTGGAATGTTCATAACACAAAGAAATGATAAATGCTTGAGGTGATGGATATCCCATTTACTCTGATGTAATTATTACACATTATATATCTGTGTCCAAATATCTAATGTACTCCATAAATACCTAATGTATACCTACTATGTACCCAGAAATTGTTTCTAAAAAATAAGTATTTTTAACAAATGAGTAAGAATTTCAAATGGGTAAGGAGTGAAAACAGCGCTAGTAGCCAACCATTGACCGACCTAAAGAGCATGGCTAAAATCTTTCTAGTGCCAGGCAGATTTAGAATCCTATGTAATATGCTAATAGTTCTTAGGAACCTCTTTACTTTAGCACACTGCACTGTGAGTTAAATAGGTTTTTAGAACATCCCCAGTGATGGCTGCCTTTTAGAAGGAAAAAGGAGGAGACCTCACGTGACTGAACAGAGATTATAGTAGCTTGAGATAGGCACAAGAACATCAACTTTCTTAGCCTAAACGTTACCTCTAAATCTTTATTTTGTACAGAGGATAGGGAAGGCAATTTTCAAGAGGAAGGAGAACTTACCACTTATGAAAACTTGCTATATCCTAGGAATTTCACAAGGCAATACAGGTTGAGTGTATCTCATCTGAAATGCCTGAGATTAGAAGTGTCTCTGATTTCAGATTTTTTTAGGGGGGGATTTGGGAATATTTGCATAATATACTTACCAGTTGAGCATCACTAATCTGAAAATACCAAACCAAAATGCTCCAATGAATGTTTTCTTTGAGCATCATGTCAGTGCTTAAAAAGTTTCTGATTTTCAGATTAGGGATACTGAACCTGTACCAGCATCAGAGAGCCGTTCAACACATGGGCAAACTGAGATAGAGATCTGAGATTGTGAGCCGTTGTGTCTTTCCCTGAAATAGATCTGTATTGAAGGATGAGTAAATAAAAAGAATGGGAAAGAGTAGAGGAAGTATACTCCAATGTATTAGAAGAAAATCCTTCCCCATGAAGCAGGTTTATTAAGAACACTTTTTAACGTTTGTTTTCAATATAAGTCAAAAGATATTACCTGTATTAAAAAAGAATACCATGCTGCAAAGAAGGTAAGACCACTATAAACTGAGAGCAAAATGAACTAAGAACATAGTTCATTAAATTAACAACATGGGAGCAGAAATTAAACCATGGCAAAAGCATGTGTTTCCCAATTTTTTTCATTTAATTTGCATTGCTTTCATAATGAAAAAGTATCAAAGTATATATTTATTCTCGTATATTTAGAATTCTGATTGCTTTTAAAGGACGATTTCATAGTACATATATTGAACTATTCAGAATGGAGTTGGACACTCCTTAGGCTAGATTTTCTGTACACTTTTCTCACCTCTAAAATTAGAGAGAGTATTTCTGCTTAAAATCAGAAAGAAGTAGGCTGTGAATACCAAAATCCCTGGTGGGAAGGGAGATTGGTTGCAGTGTTGGGCAGGAATGTCTGTTAATTTGAAGTGTGAGAATGAATAAAAGGAGACTGAACAGCTTGGATTTCCTTGGAATTTGCCATTAAATACAATGGAACAGACAATAGAGTGAAACCATAAAGGACAAAAGGCAATACAGATAATCAATGTAGTTATATATCTCAGTGATTATCGACTAAAGATAAATAGTATTATGTTTCACTTTTATTGATCTGATTTTTTCCTTCCAGTTAGGTTTTGTTCTGGATTACACATTCTCTGGCATGTTGGAGCCCATCTGTTTTACTCAGTACAGATCCTTGTTTTATATAATAAATGAGTTACAGAGAATCTGAAGTTTTCAGTTCTATACTTTCTCCTCATTCCTATCTTTCAATACAGCCGTTGAGTCTGGAGTGATAAGCTCTTCTGAGAAGTCATTTCAGAGCTTGTGCTTTTGCAGACTTCCTCTGCTTGTCCCTGCCCTGCTGCTCTCATTGGTGAGCCTGAAACACTTGTCGGCTTTGATTAAACTCGTGGAAATCCCAGTCCAGCCATAATCATTAAGGCCACTCCGTTTAAATCAGATTGTTCTGAGCACAAAAACATCTTTTACATTAGCCAAAGGTGTGGCCTTGTATATGGAACTTTGTATTTTAGTATTTAACCCCATTATTTGTGTAAAGATAATAAATATAGCAAATACCTGTTTATTATTTTAGTGTTAATATTATCTTATAGTTATATAGTATTTTACAGTTTATGGAACATAGGAATACTTTCTTCTCTTCTCTGTCTTTTTTTTCTCCAAGCTATATTTTTCTTTAGTTATTTAGGTTTGTTAAGGAATTAGACTTATTTTGGCATCTTAAGTATTGTTTTATTTCATAAACATTCTGTGTAATTTTTTTTCCTTTCTTTAAATTTATGAATTCCTTGCCCTTAAACTCCATCTGGGGTGAGATTGTTATGTCTTCTGTGCTATCCAGACTAGAAATAGCTTAAACTGCAAAAATCCAACAGATGTAAGAAAGGAGCCTGGAGGAGAAAGTAAAGGGCTCATTTTAGTCTTTGCCCTGACATCTATTTCATATTGTTTATAGAAGCATAGCTTTTCTCCTCTTATGGATCAAAACCCTGAGGATGTGTTTAAATACTAGGGTAGCAGCATGCCTCACAATGAAATAGAAGTGATCATATTAATACCTTATCTTTAGAGATTTCTTGAAAACAGTGGTACTCTAGTGACTTAAAAATAATTTTAACTGGTCTTCAGGAGGTCTCTGATGCTGTGATGAGGCAGCTTTTGCCAATTGTAGCCCAGTCTCTTCTAAAAGCTATGATCTTGATCCAAACGCAAACTGATTTTTTTTTTCAATATGGTTGAGATTTTGGCGGTAACTGTAGCATTTGAACATATAAATTATGGTCAATCTCACTAAAACATGAACTCTTAATACTGAGTTTTATAGATGAAAAGCCTAAGGTGCTTCTTTATGTTTTGGAAGTTAAGATGACCGTTCTATCTCAGCCCCCTTTACTATCTTTGTGGTCAGCCTGAAGAAATGTGCTAAAAATGTTGCTGAAATAGGCATTTGATTCTTTAGTGTTATATTACATTATTTTGAGATTTTGACACTTTGGTGGTTAATTGCATTGTAAATTGTTTTAACTATAAATTCTCCACAACTGATGCCTCATGCAAGAAAGGAAAAAGGAAAAATCCAGATATAACGTGATGGAGGTGGAAGATGTTTGTCTTTCCTGGGACAAAAAGAAAATGTGTGTGGCCTATGTGAAGAATTAACACAATCTGGTTTTAGTGTTTCTGATTGTGATTTAGGTAGACATTTTATAAAGCAGTATATTTATTTATATAGATGTTCTTGCTAACATTGCATTTGCTGAACACATTATGCATTGCAAAATGCTTTTATATGCATACTGACTCTGAGAGTACAATCCTTGTCCTCACAGTAGTATAATACTATAGTAGAAAGAGCACCAGTCTGAGGGTTAAAAGGTTAGGCGTCCTAACCCTGTTCTGGCATTTACTAGCTGTAAACAAGTGAAATTAGCCTTTCTGATTAAATTGGGAACTTGGAGTATGTGTGACTTTTAAGATCTAAATGCCATAATTAATTGGTGACAAATGCACAAGATCATTAGAAAGCAGTACGGCCATATAAAGTGATAAACTGAAGGACTGTCTTTATTTAAGACCACCCTACATATGACCAAGGACACTACATATTTTAAAAATAAATTTAGAGCTCACATGTTCAGTTTTGATACATGGATATATTGCATAGTGGTGAAATCTGGGCTTTTAGTGTAGCCGTCACCGGAATGGTGTACATTGTACCCATTAAGTCATTTCTCACCCCTTACCCCCTCCCACCCTTCCACTCTTCTAAGTCCCAGTGTTTATCATTCCACAGTCTATGTCCACATATATACATTTTTTAGCTCCCACTTATAAGTGAGAATATGTGGTATTTGACTTTCTCTTTCTATTTCATTTAAAATAATGGCCTCCAGTTCCATCCATGTTGCTGCAGAAGACATGATTTCATAATTCTTATGGCTGAGTAGTATTCCATGGTGTGTGTACACACACACACACACACACACACACACACACTCACAGAGACATATATATACACACATATATATCACATTTTAATCCAGTCTGTTGATGGACACTTAGGTTGTTTAGTTCCATACCTTTGCTATTGTTAATAATGCTTCAATAAACACAAAAGTGCAAGTATTTTTTTGATATAATTATTTATTTGCCTTTGGGTAGATACCCAGTAGCAAGACAGCTGGATCAATGCTATGCATTTTTTAAAGTGCAGTTATAGTCACTGTCAATGTAAAAATTTTTTCAACAAGATAATTGAATCAGTCTGGAAACAGAAGCCACACAGTAACTTAAAGGAAGTTTGATAAGAAATACCTGCAAACATGTAAAGAGCACCCTACACCATGCCCTACAACTGAGGACTAGTACCCAAGGAAGGATATCTTGTAAGTGGAACACCCTTACCAAGGCTAAGAAGGTATGGCTGCAGCTTCATTGGGTTGCCTAGATCAGAGCTCATCCACAGTTGCCAGGCAAGTGGAAGACAGCCTTCCAGGATGTAGACAAGTGATGCTGCTGGGAAGGCTCACAGCAAGAGTTAGGATGATGCTGTAACAGGTCTGAAGAACAAGTTGATCACTGAGCCTAGGCCGAGGCTGCAAAGTCACTGGGGGACTGTGTGACCTGGACATGCAGCTGGGGCACAGCACTACCAATATCCCCACAAATATGCACTGCTAGTGGACCCTGCAGCAGGAACAAGAAAAAATAAAAGAAAGCCGATGGGGAACCTAGAAACCTTCTTCTCCTTGCTGTGTCCCTCCACTGCCCTCTATTGACAAAAACTTAACAGTGTGCTTATGTACAAAATAAATGCTTAGAGTCCAATCCATTATCACAGAGTAAGCACTGAAGATGAATTTAGAGCTGAGAGCCACAAAACTCATAACTGGCAGTATGGTTAGTTCTTACCTCCATAAAACTACATATGGCAATTTCACATTTCTCGACTATAACTGAAAACATCGCTCCCAGATGTCTGCCATTTGTTCCCAATATTTACCCATAAAGTGTATATATAGTGCCTTAAATTTCTAGAAGCTCATCTAATTGTTATGAACTGCTACACTCTTATTTGAATATAAAATCCAAACAAAAATCAAAACATTTTTTAATAACCTACATCTTAGTTGAGCTACCAATATGTCCAGACTATTCTTTTTCTTGAGCCTGAAAGTTGTATGTCCTCTAATGAGTGATTTCTCATCTTCTTGGGAACCTGCCACAAGCCCGCTTGTCTCTGTTTCCTGCCTGTGAAACAGCAGATAAATAGAATTGAGATGGTCCCAGATCCAATTCTGGCTTTCGGCTTACTCTATTTCCCTATCAGAAGTGAAAGTAGTGGTGAAGCCTCTTATCCCAACTCTTAATTCATACCAGATTGTTTCAGCTAAGTAGCTGAAAGTAAGTTGGAAGTGCCATGAGTCTACTTCTTGCTCATCAAAGAAGGTATATATTTGGGACTGACATTTTCTCACTGTTTTGGCATTGGCATTATCATTCTTAGATGATTATTATTTTAGAGTGTAATTTTTAGGCTATATTATTATCTCAATATTGGGCTCACTAGGCATTAAAATATTTGATAGTTACGTGCCAAGCAGTGTTCAAAGCACAGTGGTTAAGCAAGCAGGAACTGAAGCAAAATTGCCTGGTTGTAACTTGGCTCTGCCATTTAAAAGTTGTGTGACCTCGAGCAAGTTTTTAACACCTTTGTGCCTCCATTTCTACATCTGTTCAATAGAGATAATAGCAGTATTCCCTTCTTAGGGAGGTTGTGGGAGTTAAATTTGTTAATACATGTAAATGACTTAGAAGAATACTTATAGTAAGCTCTCAATAAATATCAGTTATTGTTTCATTTAGTCCTCCTCACAATACAGTAAGATTGGTATTATTTTTATCCCAATTGTATAGATAAGGAAACTGAGGCACACAAAGGGATTAAACAACTTTCCCCAGGTCATGGAGCTAGTAAGTGGTGAAGTTACTATTCAGTCTGAGGCTTTTAATCACTATACTATAGCTGCCTCTATAGATGACTTTGAAATCTAATTCTAAGGTCATAAATTATAGGCATTTAATTTCAGTGACTTTCTTTTATGTCTTTCTATTGATGATTTTCCTTTAACATCTATGGTAGACAGGATTCTAAGATGGTCCCTAGGATCCCTGCCCCACCCCCGGTGTATAATTGCCCTCTTCTTCAGTGTGGTTGAGACCAAGGAATATGATGAATTTCACTCTCATGATTAGGTTTTGATCTATGGCAAAGGTGAATGGATTTCAAGGATGTATTTAAGGTCTCTTGTCAGTTGACTTTAATATAATTAAAAGGGAGATTATCTTGGTGGGCCTGACCTAATCATGTGAGCCCTTTAAAACAAGATTCAAAGGTGGTAGATATTACCTTGCTGGCCTTAAAGAAATCAGCTGCCATGTTGTGAGAGGGCCTGTAGGAGGGGTTCACGCAGTGAGGGCCTGAGGACAGCCTCTGGGAGCTGAGAACAATTTCCAGATGTCAGCCAACAGGAAAGTGGGAACCTCAGTCACACAACCACAAAGAAATTAATTCTGCTAACAACCTGAATGAACTTGAAAGCAGATTCTTCCCTACTTATACCTCCCTGTAGGGGTGTAGCCAAGTTGACACCTTGGTTTCAGCCTTGTGAGACCTGGGACTGGTTCCAGTGCCTGGACTCCTGAGCCATGGAAACTGAGAGAACGTGTGTTTCTTTAAGCCTCCAACCTTGTAGTAATTTGTTACACAGCTATAGATACCTAATACAGTATCATTAATTTAAATTTCAACTCAAAAAGAATAAAAACAAAAAATGTATTTTTAAAAATAAAACCAAAAAGAGACTAGTAGCCAACAGAGAATAAATATGAAAACAATTCTTTTGAGAATTTAAATATAAGATACTATATTGCCTCCTAACTTATTAGATTCATGTCTTATTTATTATAAAGACTTTTTTGATTAAAGGCAACAACATGTCATTGTGAAAAGAGCATTTGACTAAGCATCAATACTTCTGGGTTTTAGTCCTGAATTTTCCATTAATTTTATTGTGTGACTTGTGCATGTCACTTAACCTCTCAGGGATCCCCAAGTGTCATTCAGGAAGATTGAACAAAATGATTTTAAATCATCTGTCTCAAAATTCTATGAATATAAGGATTTAAGTAATTAGAAGCTTGTAGCAACAGGACTAACACTGTCAATAAACTTTAGGACCTTTAAGTTTTAATGTGGGAAAATGTAAGAAATTAGAAGGAAATGGTGCTTTTAAGATCGTGCATTTTGACTTACTAGTATTAATGCATAATAGGCTCTTAGGGGTCATTGCTTCTTTTCTGTTATCAGGAACACAAGGGCAGCATACTCAATGTCAGTGATGTTAAGCATGAAACCAAATACATTAGCAGAAACACTGTCCCAGGCTATGAAATGCTTGAGTGTAGTAGTTGCCATTTGAATCATGTAACAGACATTTAGTGATCCCTGAAGGCATGAATGGCTTAGTGAAAGCTGGTGGGGTTTTTTTTGTGTTTTTCCTGCCTTGAGAGTTTAAAATGTAAAGGGATTGTAGGAGTTTTCCAGGCCTTATTGGGATGAAGCTCAAATGACCTTTATTTACTTGCAACTGTTTGCTTCCTGAAGCTATTTGAAAATCTTAATCTTTGCTGTATATAAATATAATTTTAATATTGGATTAAAATTGGAGTTTTATTCTATTATGTTAGTTTTTCAAGTTTACAAAGTTGTTTCTCCTTCTATTCTCTTTACTCGTATGAACAAGACATTCTTTCTGTTTTGGAGAATATGTATATAGAATAATAATTTTAAATACTAATTTAAATTCTGTTTCTGAATTTTACTCTTTCAAAGTTACCTATGATTGTTCAATACTTGTGCCTTGTTAGGGAACCCTCATAAGAGTGCAAAATTTCTAGCTCAACAGAGATCTGTTAAGTACTAAGATACTAAACATACTATATTTAGTGAGGCATATACTTAGAGTTCTCACAATTTAATATCAGAATAAATGTATGATACTTTATTAAAAAAAAAAAAGCTTCCCTTATTCCCCCAGTACAATGCAAATGTCATCCTACATTGGCACAGAGTTGCAGAACTTATCATACTGAATTACACTAATATTCAAATAAAACAATAAAATAAAAACAGATTTTTTCTTTAGACATTTTAATTGAAATATTTATACCAATAAATATTTAAACCTGTACATACCATTGATCAAAATAAATGTTCATTACTATTTTCCATGCTATGCTATTGATAATAAACCTGAATTGTTTAAACTATACTTAAATTGTAACTTTCACATCATTATTGCCATCTTAAAATGTATATCTATTTGTTTCTTCTTTAATTTATCTTGGTTTTATATTTTGTACCCCTTTTTCTTGTATATACGTATATACTCAAAAAGTGTAAATTTCCTTTTGTAAAGCTTTGTGTTAACCATATCAGCCCCAAGTTCTTTGCTGCATCAAATGATTTTTTTGATATTTTAATTTGAAGATATTTTTATTCATTTGTTTCAGCATACTTGGAAGAATAATTGAACAGTACTCCACTTATTTAGAAAAGCAATAAAATACTTTAAGTAACTCAATAATACCTGAGTGTGCTTCCAGACTGACGTAAGACTTTTTTTCTGTTCCTTAGCTTTTTACCACTGTTTGCACTTAGAACACTTTCTGCATTTCTTTTTTAAAAAAACAATAGCTAAAACTTCATATATTAATCTTTAAAGTATCTGATAAATTCAGAGACAATGAAAGAAATCTATCCAGACATAATGAAAGAATGCTATCTTATTATTGGTTAATATATTAATGTGAGGTTATTGTTTTTTGAATCTCTACATTAACTAAAATGTTGCTTTTACAGCTGTTTTGAAAGCATTATTTTTTTTATCCTAAATATGTTTTGCTCAGATCTTTTTTCATTTTAAAACTTATATTTAGGTAAGCCAGTGTGTGTAAGTGTATATGTATATGTATGTATGTGTGTGTGTGTGTATAGATAGATAGATAGTATAGAACAGAATACAAAAACTTACCATTTCAGCATGAGAATATGATGTATTAATTATATTAATTCACATTTGAAATTAATATAAACTACCTGAGGAAAAAAAATCACACAATATCATAAAAGTCAGCATATGGCACTCGTTCATTTTAAAAGATTAAGTCATGGCTACCCTTGTCATCTTGGGTAGTTTATAACAGAATCCAGAGAGTCAGTTAAACATTTATTTCCACTTCATGTTCACTTTAGCTTTATTTAAGACATATCATTTACTAGTCTTTAATTATAGGCACACATTTTTCTTCTATTTTTAGAAATAAAGATAAATTGAATTTGGGGGCCAGGCATGGTGGCTCCAGCCTGCAATCCCAGCATTTTGGGAGGCCAAGGTGGGTGGATCACCTGAGGTCAGGAGTTAAAGCCCAGCCTGACCAATATGGTGAAACCCCGTCTCTACTAAAAATACAAAAATTAGCTGGGCATGGTAGCATGGGCCTGTAGTCCCAGCTACTCAGGAGACTGAGACACGAGAATCGCTTGAACCTGGGAGACGGAGGTTGCACTGAGCCGAGATCTTACTACTGCACTCCAGTCTGGGCGACAGAGCGAGACTCCATCTCAACAACAAAATCCTTTGGTATAAATATTGCAAAAATAGCAAATAATCCCTTTTAAACAGTGGTTACTAGTCTTCTTCTAGCTAGTATAGAGTTGTTCTTTTGCTGGTAAAATCGCATTAACTTTTCCCAGAGAGCCATGTCTTTCACAGTCTCAGTTCTTTTCCATATCTAAACTACATTCCAAATTGCAAGAGCATTTGCAGGCCTGCCTTTATATTTTGTTATACTATGTAGTTTAAACATATTATATAAATCCATCTAATGCAGACATTGATTTTAAGCAATACAAAATTAAATTGATCAAAAGAAGTCCAGAGCTAAGCATAGAAACAGAATTAGCACAATAATGATTAGGAATTCAGTTCCTTCTCCTATGATAATGATCTTGGTCTATTTATTTAACCCCCTCCTTGCATCTGTTAAACAGGCTATAATAATACCTACTTTAGGAAGTTGTTATTAGGATAAATGAGATAATAAATATGAAGTATTTAGCATTGTGCCAGACACATGGTAGGTGATCTACAAATGATATCTAATAATAATGTTGAATTATAATAAAAATGTATTTTTCTTGCTATTTTATAATTTTCTTTTTCTAGAATATGCTTGGGTAGTAATAGATAATACTGTGTTTCAAATATAAATTGTAATAATATAATATCTCACATGATTTCACTTAATGAATAGCATTGACCAAATTCAGGTTTTATAAAAGTATGTTAAATAACTCCCTGGAATTTTCCTATAGTACTGCTAATGTGGTTTCCTGCAGTAACTTGATGTATGATGCAGTAATGAGTATAGAATTAGCATGTAAAGCAAGGCCATTTATACCCCTTCTAATTGGCTTATTTAGTTAAGTGCCAAATGCTGCAATATAAAGATTCTAGTATGTTATCCCTAAAACACAAAGCAAAGTTCTAATGGAGTTTCTTTTCTAATTCTATTTTTTAAGGTCTTTAATCTATTAAATCCTGATAGCTTTGCTGGTAAAGTCAGCGTGTTTACTCACGTTTTGTATTCTTCATTAACACTTAGCACTTATCAAGCATTTGCCAAACAAAATCACTCAAGAGGAATCTGAGGAAAAATTTTTGCAAATTAATATGATGAATCTAATTGGTATTTTATTTTCCCTAAAATGTCTACAGTCTGTTATTTCTGCCTTGCCTTTTTCCACCCCACTTCTATGAACTACCAGTGCCTGAATAGGAGAGCTACTATTGTTCATTACAAGAGTGTTGTATGAGGCCTTGAATGTTGTAAGAAATGTATATATATTGAGCCGTTTATATACATCCATTACTTTTCTATTTATATATTGGACTCTTTTGAAATATGCTTCAACTTGTAGAAACCACAAGGGTTCTTTTTAACATACTGACTTTATACCTTTCAGATTAGCATTCTATCCAAGTATCCTGTATAGAAATCTTTCAGCATTAACAATGTTATCTTCCCCACTTGAAATAAAAAGAAAATAAGAATGAAAATATAACCACATAGGGAAGGAAAGGAATAGTTAAAAGATTTAATACTGTCATAGTATTTTTCTTCCTGTCAAACATACAGTTTGAACTGCAGCAATTTGAACTGCAGCCAGTTTTTATATGTTAAGTACTGCCATTCTGTCCTTTCTCCACGGCTGCCGATGAATATTTTTAAAACAAATTTTTAAAAATACAGAGAATGGGATTCCAGGATGGGCCACATAATTTGTGAGACCTAGTGCAAAATGAAAACATTGAGACCTAAACATCAGAGAGAGTAAAGAGATGTGCCATCATGGCCATGCAGCTAGACTAACCAGTGTAATTACTGATCATTTTAAGATGCTCAGCAAGGTAATTAAATTAAGAATAATGAGATAATTCATACCATGAGTAGGATTTTAGCATTTTGGGGGTTGACAAAGCAACACAGGAGAAAAAAGCATTTATTGGGTGTCTTTTTTGGATAGGAGCCATATTGGACTCTTTTTAATGCATTATCATGTCTTAGCATGTCAGCCATATAAAGTAATCTTTATTACCTCATTTCATTTTCTATCTGAGGAAAGTAAATCTCAAGGATATAAAATAACTTGTTTATAGTCACACAGTAGTCATCGGCAATGTGGTGATTGCCCACATCTGTCTTCAGATGAAGCCTATGTTCTTTCCATGGGTATTGGTACCATGAGGCTGTCTGTCTATCTTTATGAGCTGATAAACACAGTAAAAGTACAGACTTGAGAAGCAGATGCAAAAAGCACTAGCACAAAGAGGGAAATTTAGCATGACAGTTTCTTTAGTGTAAGGAAGCTGAGCCCAGCACAAAGTGCGGCCATGGACCAAGGACAGAACACAGTAAATAAAAAGAGAATTCTTATTATCTTGACCAGACAGGAGAAACTGTTGTGAAGGGAAAATAAGTCTCAGGATCCCAAAATCACTAAGCCAAGGGAAAAGTCAGGCTGGGAACATTGTCAGGCAAACCTGTCTCCCATTTTATTTCTAAATAACATACCTACAAAGATAAGAAGCTACACACCTACCTCACAATTTGCCAACAAGGAAATACCTTGTAGACAAAGGACAGACAGAACTCAAAGTCATTCCTCTGAGGCTCATCTGAGACAAATGCATATCTGATTGCTTCCTCTGCCCTTTTTGCATCTGCTTCTCAAGTCTGTACTTTTATTGTGTTTATCAGCTCCTAAAGATAGACAGACAGCCTCATGGTACCAATACCCATGGAAAGAACATGGGCTTGATCTGAAGACAGATGTGGGCAAATTTATTTATTTATGTAAAAATGCGGATTCACTGAGCCAGGCTTAATTGTATATTCAGTGGAAGGCTGATCAAAGACTCAAAAGAATGCAACCTTTTGTCTCTTATCTACTTCTAACCTGGAAGCCCCCACTTTGAGTTGTCCTGACTTACATGACTGAAGCAATGTACATCTTACACATATTGATTGATGTCTCATGTCTCTCTAAAATGTGTAAAAGCAAGCTGTACTCCAACCACCATGAGAACATGTCATCAGGACCTACTGAGACCGCGTCATGAGCATGTCCTTACCTTAGCAAAATAAACTTCCTAAATTGACTGAGACTTGTCTCAGATATTTTGGATTAACACTGTCAACCTACCTCACAGTAGACTAATAACAGTGGCTACAGAACAAATGTAACATGTTGGAGATGGATAGAAGATAATACCTTGATTGCAAAATAATAGTTCCTCCTACAGTTAAAGCAAAAAGTAAGTTTCAAATGATGAAAACCAGACTTCAGTAATGAGAGTGTGTGAGGCACCTGAGGACCAGTATATTTTAGGGAGGTATATTTCAAGCTTTATCACTTATATTCCACTTCTTTTGTTTGTTTGTTTCTTTTTTTAAAAAAAATTTATTTTATTGCATTTTAGGTTTTGAGGTACATGTGAAGAACATGCAAGATTGTTGCATAGGTACACACGTGGCTGTGTGATTTGCTGCCTTCCTCCCCATCACCTGTATCTGGCATTTCTCCCCATGCTATCTCTCCCCAACTCCCCACCCCCCAACTGTCCCTCCCTTATTTCCCCCCAACAGACCCAAGTGTGTAGTGCTCCCCTCCCTGTGTCCATGTGTTCTCATTGTTCAACAACCGCCTATGAGTGAGAACATGCGGTGTTTGATCTTCTG
>NW_016107443.1:4142665-4168226 GCF_001604975.1 Cebus imitator
ATTACAGGCACGCGCCACCATGCCCAGCTAATTTTTTGTATTTTTAGTAGAGACGGGGTTTCACCATGTTGACCAGGATGGAGTCTTGCTCTGTCGCCCACGCCGGAGTGCAATGGCGCAATCTTGCCTCACTGCAACCTCTGCCTCCCAGCTTCAAGCTATTCTCCTGCCTCAGCCTCCCAAGTAGCTGGGATTACAGGCACCTGCCACCACACCTGGCTAATTTTTATATTTTTACTAGAGACGACGTTTCACCGTGTTGGCCAGGCTGGTCTCAAACTCCTGGCCTCCTGTGATCCACCTGCCTCAGCCTCCCAAAGTGCTGAGATTACAGGCATGAGCCACCATGCCCAGCTCATATTCCACTTTCTTCATGATTTTGTCATGTGTAAGTTTTAAAATACTATGATGGCCGTAACACATATTTTACATTTATTATTTCATACAGTTAGCATGAATGGATTTATTCTGACAAAAGCATTAGCTTCCTGACCTTCGTAAAGCCACTCTACTAATTGTTTAAGCTCATTTGCTCTTCAGTTCATTTAACTAATATTTATTGAGTGCTTTGTATTTTCTAGGATTTGTCTACCTGATGTGGGTGGTAGGTGGGGGTGGAGGGAAAAAGATAAGAAGACAGAGATGAGTAGAGCATGGTACCTGCCTCAGAGGGATTCAGAATAAAATAGTTATGCAGTTTCAGACTGATCATAGAATGCTGAGAGAGCAGGATTGAGACTTTGGAGGAGGTGTGAAACTATACAGAGTTGAGCAGGAAAGACTAGATAAATAAGTAGGAAGAGTTTGTTAAGCATATTTCTGAGATTCATCTTTCCTGGATCTTGGCCAGATTTTTTTTTTAACTTTTCTGACCATGAATTAAAAGTCATTGAGATTTTTTTATACTGTTCAATTCAGTCTGATGGTTGTAATCAGGAGGTTCTCAGATTAATATTGTTTAGAAACTATCAATTTTTTGTAGGTATGGTAAATCAAATAATAGAAACAGTATAACCATAACTTTAACAAATATTTTGGCATATAGTTCTTATATGGAATATAGGTGTGTTGTATGTAAATGTGTTTTCCTTTCATCTGAATTTCTTTGTACAGATTTTGCAGAATAAAATGCCAGTTACTTTCTTCTACTGTTTCTTTTATTTTTCCTTTTAAAAAAATTATTACAAAAGGTGATTTGTATGTTGCTTACAACATGTATTTACCACAACTATGTTTCTTTTTTTGCTTCCAGTGTAAAACTCTTTCTGGAGTCTGTGACCACATCATATCCCTGTCATCCGATCCTCTGGTTTCACAGTCTGCTCACCTGGAAGTGATTCAGCTGGCAAACATCAAACCAAGCGAAGGGCTGGTAAGAGATGCCATGTTTATCAAAACCACCGTCCATCAGTAGACAGCTAATGATGTGGCCAAAGCAGCCTCTGAATGTGGGAATCTATGAATTTCAACAGACACTGAACATTTTGGTATTTTTTTTCCTAGAGGAGTTATGGTAGTGGAAGTTTGTGATGCATGATAAGAAGTTTTATGAAGATAAATGAAAATGAAGGAGAATTGAAAATGGTGACTTCTGAATTAATTTAATTTGGTAATCATTTAGCTTCGATTACATTCTTTCACCCCCTCACCAAAGTTCCTTAGGTTTAAAGGAAGTTTAAGAGTTTTATAATAAACACCACAATGTTACCTGCTCAGGAAAGTAGATGTTTTTGTTTACTTTGGTTTGTTCTGGTTTTAATAGTTATTCCTTCCCCTAGGGTGGGTTAGCTAGACAAAACTGATAATTCTTTATAACTCACATTCATTCTTAGAAGGGTAAGTAAGCAAGTGGATATTGCCAGCACTAGATGTCTATGAGTTGTAGTTTTTAATTATGTAATAATAAATATAATCATGTTCTATATTTTGTTCACCTGATTAAAAAATGTATCGGTTCTAGATATAACCCAGGAGAGATTTTTTAAAAAATAAGTTTGTAGAAAGAAAGCATATAAAATTTGATATTGAGACAAAAAGCAAGAAACTGGCTACAGAATATCTTAACTACTACATAACTATTACATGTTAGTTTAGTGCTATAGTGTTTCCACTTTTTCCCTGTACCTGAATTTACCAATTAATGGTATTTTGAAAAATAGAAATCTTAGCAACTAGCATTAATAATTGAATTCAGATAATATATTCTGTAAGATCTCTAAGCAAGTTTAACTTTTCCTGTGGCTTTTCTTTTTCATACACCTATATAACTGTTCAGAAGGCAAGGCCTTTATTGACTACCACTGATTTTTCAGTTTGAGGCCATCTATCCTAGACAGTAAGTTTTCTCCGAATATGTGGGAAATTAATTCTGGTTATCTGTAGTTCCTAGTGCTGTTGTGGCTTTTATGGGTGTTTACCTGGGAAGAAATATGATGAAAATCAGCATATCAGACATAGCATGCCATCATTGTAACCTGTAAGTGTTATATCTAACATTGATTACATTTATGAACTTCTTTTAAGTAATACTTACAATCTAAAATTATTTTATTCCTTTTAGTTACCTGTACAAAGTCCAGTTTTATTTTAAAAAACACTTCAATCTATAGCATTAAAGATTGTCATTTCTATTATTTCCCCTTTTAGTAATTATAAGGTAAAGAAAGTCCCCTAAGCATGATTTTTTCGAGTGAAAAATAATTAACTAGTATAACATCGTATTAAACTAGAAGTCAGAACACCCAGATACAAATCACTTACATCAACTATAACTATGAGAGTGATCTTAAAGAGGTGGGAAAGTAAATTTAACCACCTTGGCCTTGATCTAGTCATGTGAGTCGGGGAGAGGAGTACATCGTCTTTAAAGCTCCTTCTGGCTCTTAGTCTGTGGTTCTAAAAAGAAAAAAAATCTGATTTTTTTTTCCCTCTAGTTTCCACTGAAATCATTGGGAGAAATAGCCTTGTGAAGTAAGTCAAAACAATGCTAATTAATGGACTTTATGAAATCTTGATTTTTTTTTTTTTTTTTTTTTTGAGACGCAGTCTTGCTCTGTTGCCGAGGCTGGAGTGCAGTGGTGCAATCTTGGCTCGCTGCAATTTCCACCTCCTGGGTTCAAGTGATTCTCCTGCCTCAGCCTCCTGAATAGCTGGGACTACAGGCGCGTGCCACCATGCCCGGCTAATTTTTTCTGTTTTTAGTAGAGACGGGGTTTCACCCTGATAGCCAGGATGGTCTGGATCTTCTTACCTCGTGATCCGTCTGCCTTGGCCTCCCAAAGTGCTGGGATCACAGGTGTGAGCTACTTCGCCTGGTCGAAATCTTGATTTTTTTTAAAGGAAGGTATATCCCTGGACAGGTCCTTTATTGTTTTCATTTGAAAGAGGTAGATCTGGGAACTTAAAATGCTAAGAACCAGATTCAGTTAAATAATCTGAGAAAGAGCTAGAAGAGAAAAGAAACGAGTGCCCACTATTTGCCAGGTATTTTCCTCACAACTCTATAGAGTAGGTATTAATTTTCTCATTTTGCAACTGAGAAAATAAAATCGCACATATTCACCAGTTTGCTCTATATCACATATAGGTAATAAATAATAGAGGCAGGGTTTAAGTCCAGGTAATCTAAATGAAGTGCATCTGAACGAAGCTTTTTTTATTATTCCACATTCAAATTTTGACTTTCTAAAGAGATGTTTGAGAAGCTTAGGAGGATGACTTTAAAACTGGAATTATTTAGAGAAATTTGTTTTTAAAGGACAATGGGCAGCACTTCACTGAGAAGTGAAAGAAAGGAAAAGAAAAACCTAAAATGTTGAATATTAATACAAAGAGTTAAGTATAAAACTATTTTTTGTGATTCATATCTAAGGGGAAGTACTAAACAGAATTTACATGGCTTATTCAAGATATCATTTTAAAACTCAGTCATGTTTAAGTAAGTTTAATCAGTCACATTTGAAGTAAATCAATTTTAAGATTTTGATTTAGGATTTTGGTAATTGGCTATCGTAAATGTCTAAATGGTAAATGAAGGAAAGAAATAGGAAGAGATGGGAGAATACCAAGATTTAATAAAATTTAATTAGCTTAGAAATATCTGCAGAAGGTGTTCTGCCAATTTTAGGACAGAACATCTCTCATAGGCAAAAGGTTTGATTTGTTCGCCTGCTGATAAACTGTATACATCATTTATCATCTTTTAATTAATCAAGTCTCCTAGAGTTTCTTAGGTTTGATAGTCCTAAAGTTTTGTAAGGACTGGTGAGAAACAACCTTAGTTATGATTGAACCCTATGAAACTTTCTTCTAAAATGATTCTAAATAACAATAATTAGCAGAAAATTAAAGGAAGGAAAATGAGAGCTATTGAAACAACAAAGCTGGATCAGAGCCAAAACACAAGCTGAATAGAAAAGAAGGGACTGGGGTCGTCCTTGGGGAAACCTCTTGGCCTCGAGGAGTTCTTTTTCTATTTAGGTACTTGGACCATCACCAAGTATGCCTTATTCTACCAACTTAACTGAGAGGTTGCTTTGGCTCCTGTTGGTTAACCAACATTTGGAGACAGAGAAAAGCAAATGTCATTTTGGCAACCTGAGCAGGAGAGAGGGAGCTGTGCAAGTCAGCTCTAGAATTAATTAATGGGTTTTTAAAAAGAGAGAGAGAAAAGGAGGAATGAAATTTTTGATGAAATGGAAAGCCATATTTGTCATAATTCCAGAAAAGAAGACATTTGAATGACATGTCCTCCTGCTGTTTGGCCCTTTCTCAGAAGTGAACAACAAATCAGATGTATCTCTGTGGACCCCTTCTTATTCAGAAGATGATTAATTTGAAAGTCATCCAAGCAACTTATTTCTTCTCTTTCTTTTGGTGCCTGACTTTTGGCCATTTTTCTCATTACTACTATGAGAGGGAGATTTCAAAAAATGAAGAAGTCAGTTTTGATTATTAAAAACAGTTACAACATGGTTTATTAAATTTAGAAATGAAAATATTACATAAAACAAAATACCTTTATTCTTGTGGCATTTTAAAATATGTTTTATTTCTATCCTGTTGCTTATGACTATGAAAAGTTTCTAGAATTAAACTTTATGTCTGTATCTAGATCCGTCTCTAAGCATTTGACATTTTTATTCATCTGAAAAAAATTAGCTTTAATATGAATTCTATAATGTTGTCATGATGAGATCCTCTTCCTATAACTACTAGATACTGTCTTTAGCTTACAATTGTCAGTTAGGTTCCTGGTATATGTAATAATTTTACACAGATAAATTTAGAGTCATAGCTATGCTATTTCCATGACTTTTTTTAATCCCAATAACTACAGTGTCTTTTCTAAACATTTTTCTTTAAATATTAGGCTTTCTTTATGACTCCTCATTTATAGAATCATTTAGAACTCTTGTCAAACACCTTTAATTCATAGTCAATAGTGCACAGTATTGAAAGATAAGTGGAGAAAAATATAATCAACTTCTGCTTATAGTTGTCAAGATGTTGACGGCTGTTGTGAGACCTCAGTTCTTAGTTTAAAAGAACTTAAACAAGAAACACACAGCAAAGGAGATGTAGCATAAGCAATTTATTGCAAAGGAAAAAGAATATTGTGAAAGTTAGGTGCAGAATAGACAGTACACTCTGAGAGAGATTCAAGATGGGCTGCTCATAAGGGGGAAACCACCAAGACTAGCACTAGGAAGACTCCCTTTATGGGAGTCTTACATGATTATTTATAAGGGGGTGGAAAGAGCTGTTACTAGTAAGCATGTTCTGGGTGGTCCTCTGGGTGCACGTATGCAGTAGCTGTACATGCCTGTTCATACGTTGCATGTCTCATTAGCATCTTAAATCTCCACCCAGGGGTATTTGAGCAAACGGTCAGTTTGCGGACAGGTAAAATCAAAATGCACATGCTCCCTTCAGCGGAAATTTCCTAGCTGTGCTTGAATGAGCTTGACTACAATGTGTATGCTGGGGCTTATTGTGTTAACCATATATTCTCCACAGTTGCCAAATTTCAAGGACATGTTAATTCCTTGACTACCTATCCTACCTCAAAGAGAGATAGGTAATTGAAATGAATTTGTAAAATAGTAATTCCAGTTATTCTTTTAACTACATTTCACATACTACATGTTTGCTAAAGTGATCTTAGTCTTTTAGAACAGATGTTAAAAAGTGAATGTTTGACTTTAATATCTACAGTCACGAAATATTCTAATAAGAAAAGTTAAGGTGTATAACACTCCTCACTGTAAATAAATCCATAATTCAGGAGCCTAGTGGTTGAAAGTGTGGACTCTGGAGTCAGACTGCCTGGGCTTAAAACTTGGTTTCACCACCTTGGGCAGACTCCTCAGCCTCTCTCTGCCTCAGTTTCCTTATCTCTAAAACAGAGATAATGATAGTTTCCACCTCATAGACTATTGTGAAATAAGTGTAAGACACTTAAAACAATCCCTGACACAATGTAAGAAGTAGATATTAATGATGGTGATAGATAATGATGGATGATAATTTTTTTCTGTGTCTGAACAGTATATGTTGTTTTGTTCACTTTTTCTACTTTATCTTCTCACAACCCTTATATGTCAAAAACTAAAAATTGGCTGGGTGTGGTGGCTCACGTCTGTAATCCCAGCACTGTGAGAGGCTGAGGTGGGCGGATCACTAGAGGTCAGGAGTTCTAGACCAGCCTGGGCAACATGGTAAAACCCTGTCTCCTCTAAAAATACAAAACTTTGCTGGGCACTATGGCAAGTGCCTGTAATCCCAGCTACTCGGGAGGCTGAGGCAGGAAACTCACTTGAACCCGGGAGGCAAAAGTTGCAGTGAGCCGAGATCATGCCACTGCCCTCCAGCCAGGGTGACAAGAGTGAAACTCAGTCTCAAACAAACAAACAAAAACTAAAAATGTACTCTCTAGCGCTTACAAATATGCAGTCATGCTTCATTTAATGATGGGATTCCATTCTGAGAAATGTGTCCTTAGGTGATTTCATTCTTATGTGAACATCATAGAGTATACTTACACAAATCTAGATATTACAGCCTACTACACACCTAGGCTAGATGATAGAGCCTATTGCTCCTAGTCTACAAACCTGTATAGCATGTTATTGTACTGAATACTGTAGGCAATTGTAACACAGTAGTAAGTATCTGTGTATCTAAACATATCTAAACATGGAAAAGGTACAAAAAATACCATTATATAATCACATGGGACCACCATCGTATATATGGTTCATTATTAACCAAATTGTTATTATGTGGCGCATAACTGTATTTTAAGATCCTTTATTAATCTTATATGATCTTGTTAATTCCTGAATGAAAAATATTTGCAAAGATCTTGTCCTCTTCTAAGTTCTAAAATAATACCATCATATTTATCTCCCAGTAAATAATAGGGTAAATGTAAGCTTCAAAGTAAGTATGTTACATGCCTGTCACCAGTGTAAGGCTGAATATTACCATGTTGTCATAGCCAAGAACTACTGGCCAATCCATTAATTAAATTATATCTGTACTTTTGTTAAGGTTATTTATTTTATATAAAGTGATAAACATTCATTTGGTTTCATATTAGAGATCCAGCTCAGCCACTTTTGGAACTGATAACATTTTAGACATATGGTATTACTGAAATGACTTTTTAGAATTAAAACCTACACAGTGATTTCTCAGTAGTTCCATACCATGAAATTTACTACTTATTTTTCTAATCTCTTTTCAGTGAAAACACATGTATTTTCAGGTATCTAAATATATAATTAACAAAGGTATAGGAAATTAACATTGTAGCAGTTGCTTCATAAAAGTACTAAATGTGTGCTTTTTCTGAAATGGTATTGTTGGTTATTATTAAATCTGTATTTAAGATTTGAAGTTAATTAAAATTCGTATTTTTATGTATGAAGTCAATATTTTGAAATGGAAGCACTTTTATAGGTAAAATTTGGGTAGTTTTTCCTAAAAAATGAATTTAAAGTAACAGAATCTTCCTTGGAGGGGACAGAAATTAATTAACTGAATCATCTAGTTTGTTCCGATTTACTTATTTAATATTTAAAATGTGAATCCTTTATTGTGATATTTTTTTCTTTAAAGATCCATCACTATCTGTAATTTAAAGTTTCCCTTTGCCCTTAAAGCTTGTACAATTTCAGGATTTTTGTATAATTTTTAAACTTTAATGAAGCTTTTTCTAAAAATGGTTCTATTTAATTGGAAAGTGAAATCTTGTTCTTTTTACTGGGGGAAGGGATTGCTACAGATACATACTACCTTTTAATTATTGATGTAGAAATGATTGGATATAATTATTAAAACTTTATGAATAAGAAAGGTGGAAAATACAGGATACTACAAAATAGAAGGAGAAAATTTATGTAAATTATATTTTATCACTCTTCTCGCTCCAGTTATAATTGAAGTATCTCATTAGAGAACTGCTTTCTATTGTATAATGTATATCAAATATAACAAATTAATAACATACCAATATTTAATTTCCCACTGTAACTTTTATTTTGCCACAGAATAAGTAGTATGGGTTTTTGTAGGGAGTGAGAGATGTTCTTTCTTAGGAATATTGAATTACCATGCTGCATTTTGAGTCTCATAGGCAATTCATTTAGCAAGTAGTTATTTAATTGAGTATAGGCTTCTTCAGACAAACTTTAGAAACCAGAATGTTCAGATAGTAATTTCTCACCAGTTTAAAGATAGCATCTGTCTTCATGGATTTATTTCTGGGGCATGTGGCAGTTTTAATTTGATAGAGTAATTTTTTATATAAACGAGGTTATAATGTACTTGAAAATTCTCCAATTGCTTCACTTTCTTTTCTGATGCTGTCTTTGTCTTAGGGTATGTATATTAAATCTACATATGATGGCCTCCATGTAATTACTGGAACCACAGAAAATGTAAGTATTTTAATCTTTCAAATTTTTATGTGTGTTTTTCTCTTTTATTGCTAACAACTTACATATCTCACATGATTGAGGCTAACAGCTAAGGATAAGGACATAAACAGATAGTAGATACAATTTAAAAGAGATACTGAGTTAGTAGCATTGGTTCTGTTAGAATTTAATTTTTTTGTTGTTGTTTAGAATAGCTATTTACTTAAAGTAAATCAGGTATTTTCAGCCAGAGATTTGTCTATGTTCTGATTCATGACAAGTTACTGTGACATCTGAAAGAATTCATTTCCATCTGTCAAATGATTTGGTTATTTTAAGAAACTAAACTCATATGAGAAATCAATTCAGATAAGTCAGGTTTTCTGAATACTTCCAGTATAATTCAGCTTAATTCAGTGGAGGGGCAGCATGGTATAGCTGAGTGGTTTTCACAGTGTTATTCCTGGACAGCAGCATTAGCCTCCCGTGACAATGTGATGTATATGCCGACTGTCAGGCCCCATCCTAGACCTACTAAATCAGAAATTCTGGAGACCAGCTTATTTCTTAGTAAGAGATTCTATTTTAACAAGTGATTCTGAGGCATAGTTGCGAACCACCATAAGCAGTGGGTCAGAAGTCCACATGCCTACGTCCTGCAACCAGTTCTGTATCTTACTGGCAGTGTAATTTTGGGCAAGACATTTAACCTCTCATTGCTTCAGTTTCTTTGACTATAATTGGAAACAAATTATCTGCACTACATACCTCCCTAGGTTGTAATAAAAATTAAATAAGCTAAGAAAAGCCATGCTGTAGAGAATTATCTGTGTTATGGAAAGAGAAGTATGAAGTGATCATACTGGTTATTATTAACATTATCGGTGTGATAGAGTTGAACAGCATAATACATCATTATTCTTGCATTTGGTTATTTCAAATTTCTATTCTATTCTTACATAAGCAGATACTGAGCTTTGAATGTGTTTTTTTTTCTTTTAGACATTCTGACAATTACATGTTTATGCTGTGCTTCTTTAAAGAAGACTTAGATGGAATTAGTTTAATCTCAAATTATTACTGATCTGAACATTTTACCAGCATTTAATTTTTAAAAATCACCATGCTTTTCATCTAATTCACCTATTACTTTAATCACTTACTGATATTTTGCCCTGCTTCTCTTGGTTTCCTGTGAAAGGTGAAACACATACTATATATTTGCAGTTGGATTACAGTAGCAGCTTCACATGTGGTATTAAATACAAGCGTCATATAAGGGATCAAGAATATCAGTAACATCCATATTATGAAGATTTTAACAATTTTAAATGCAGCTAAGATGCTACAAACTATACTCTTGTCATTGATTGTCCATTCTGATGTATGTATTCATTCATTTATTCATTTGTTCATTTAACAAACCTCTGCTTCATGTCTGCTATGTTTCAGGCATGGTGCTAGGTATTAGAAGAATCTTAAACTAGTTTGGTGCCACCAAAGTGTGGAGAGCATGTGGGGGTTCATCTTTATAAACAGTAGTGTAATTTGCATGGATGGACAAAGGGAAGAATAGTAAATGCTGCCAAGTGAAATCAGAGAAGGAATCACAGAAATGGTTATTTTGAACTGTATCTTGAAGAATTGGTAGGAATGGATCTCCCTATATTGTCTGGGGTCTGTTAAAAAATGTTGAGGAGTATGCCTTGCTCATATTAGTAATGTTTGATAAATAGATAAGTGATCAAAAGAAAGATTGAGTCTGGGAGTAGTTCACATATGAACCATATATTAATAGTTCATTTCTGATTTTTTTTTAAAATATTTAATTATTTTTGGTAACCTCAGTCATTTATAATTAGGAGAGCTGTACTGAGTCTTAGTAAAGCTGCTCACTAGAGTGGATAAGTTATTTTACTTTGCTGTGCCCTAGTTTCTTAGTTTTCTTATATGTGAAATGACAGGTTTGAACAAAATCCTATCTCTAGGATCTCTTTTAAAACTAAAAGTCTATAATTTATATGACTTCTTTACTTACCTGTGCAAAATATTGTTTCAGTTTCTTTGAGTTTTATGTACTATCATTTTCTTCTACATAGTGAGTAGAGCCATTTGCTTGATATTTTTTCCATACTTTTTAAAAAAAAGATAACTTGGGAACCAAATACCACAGGAACCAACTATAGTTACAAAAATATTAATGATTAACAATCTTTTCAGAATTGTTACATGGTACTTGTCTGACTTGGTAATATGTCCCCCTCCTAAAGGTGCTGCGAGATGAACATGTTATATTATTGTTATAATGCTATTCTTAGAGTTTGTATTGTAGATTAATCTATACCCTTAATAATGTACTTGTGTTATTACTTCAGCAACTAGAACTCCCTGGTATGGTGTCTTATCTTGAATTATAGCCTATGACAACTAATTTTATTGTGAATTTTGAATATGTGTTGAATGGAGGTTAACATTGTTTCAAGACTTATATGTTTTCAAAATAATTGGAAATGAATAAAAAATAAACTAACTGGAAATCACTATTAAAGTATGTCCTACTCCAGGGTCTCAAAAGTAGCATTTTACTTTGCAGATTATATTACCATATTATTCTTTAGCTTTCAGTGGATAATAATGAATAGTATCACAGCATTTACGGTTGTATTTGAAAGATAAACAAATACATTTTTTATATAGACAAATACATTCTTATAAAAATATATTTCTATATATTCAAAAGTTCAAAAGCATATTAAAATGCATGTAATCTATATTTAGTAGCTAACAGAAGAAAATGTATTTTAATTTCATTACTCAGACCTACAATAGAAAATTTCTATCTTAAACCTTATTTTAATTTCATAAAAATTCCTTAAAACTTGTCAGTATTAGCTTACCAAGTTGTTGGGTTTTTTTTGTTGTTTTGTTTGTTTTTGTTTTAAATCCCTTATGGGAATAAAAGGAAAAAGTGATAGATTGTTACATTCTATAAAAATATTGCCATTTTAGTTCATTTAGTTTGGTTTTATTGTCCAGTGTATTACATTATATGTAACAAGAAGTAACATCCTCTTATAAGTAGACACTTAGAATGTTATGTAATATGATTTGAGCTAATTGCTGTCCATCTTTTATTTTGCTAGATTATTCAGAATTGGTGTTGTTGATAAAATAAATTAGCAGTTTAATTATCAAAGCTTTGATGCTGATCACATTCATGTACTGGAAAATATTGATTTGTTGAAGTTAATGTTAATTATTTATATTAAATGAAAAAGATCAAAATACAAAAAGATATAATTTTTTGAAATGTAGTTTTGAAGCAGTTACCCACTAGAGACTAGGAGAGTTGCCTGTATAAAATTTACAAAGGTTAATACCAATTATCATTTTTTCATAATGCTCTGAGAAATGTGTTATTCTTTTATAAAAACTATCTGTATATTATTTTGCATTTCTGTTTGTTGTCATTAGCTATGCAAAAAAATGCAAACTTTTTTTATTAATTTTTTCTTTATGTATTAATTTAACTCGCTCAAAAGTTAAAAACAATGTATTAAATACTAGTAACCATTTTATTAGTTTAATTCCTTGAAAATTTTAATTAATTTTTAAATCTAATTTATGGAGATGAACTTTTTGTAGTGTTTCCAGAGAGAGGAAATGACTGATAAAATTTATACTCTTTATCATTTCTTTTATGTTAAATTCAGTCACCTGCAGATCGGTGCAAGAAAATCCATGCTGGGGATGAAGTGATTCAAGTTAATCATCAGACTGTGGTATGTATAATTACCTTAAGAGTCAGTGGGAGGAACTAATTTTGATTTGTTAAGGCTTTAGAAGAATGCCAATGAAATGAAATTCCTGTTTATAATATATTGAACAGCCTTTTGAAAAAATAACTGAATATTTATTCTTCTTAATTATTTGATGAAATGTAAAGCATTGTTTTAAAAGAACATGAAGAGTATTGGTGGTTGAGGTTAGCAATACATTTCTATATGGACAAGTACTGGATAATAGTACATATTCCATGAGCTGGAATAACAATTTTGGAATAGTAATTAAAGTGACAGTGTGTATAAATTCAACTTTTCTTGGTACAACTTTTAAAAGTTTCACTTTATAAATTATTGAAATACCTAATAGATGTTTTATAACAGCATACATGCATTTGTCTACTTTAACATTGATTTGTTCATTAAAGTGTCTGGTGGTTTTGGGGGGAGTATTTAAAATGTAGATCTTTGAAAATGTTTAAATTTTTAGTAGCTGAATTAGCTTTTTTTCCTAAAAGAGGACAACAGTTTAGTTTTAGAAAATGTTCTTGCCCTATGAACCTCACAAATCCCTTTGTTATCTGCCCTTAAAAATCTACAGTAGGCACAGAATCCCACTGTTATAAAAAATGACAATGAGATTCTGTACCTACTGTAGATTTTTAAGGGTTATTTTTCTTAATCTTATATTTAGAAAATGAAAATTATATGCTTTTCATTTTGGACTATTTTATATGTCTCAGTTAATTCAATTCGTTCCACTCTCTCTGCCAAAATAAAGCGTATTTGTTATCTTAAAAAGTTAAAATAATCTAAAATTATTAATATCATAACTCATTTGAAAAAAATGCAGATTTTTTATTAGTATTCTACTCCTATCTCACTAACTCATCAGAGTGAGTAATTATTTCCTGTTACGCAATTTAACTAAATTTGCTTTTGTATGTCCTAGTGATGGAAGAAATTTTGTGAAAAACCTGATTTTTCTCAGTGATTCTAATCATAAGGCAAATGACATTTCAATTTTGGTTTTGAACAATTTGAGAAGTTTGTGATATTTTGGAAAGGTTCCTAAACACTGATAATTAAAGCCATGGTGTCTTTTCAGTAAGTTCATTATCTAAGTGAAGTAAAAGTCTGTAAAAGTTTTCAAAATTAAATGCGTGGGTGTACCTTTGACACTGAATAGTAGAGTGTTGGTAGTAGACAAAGCCTTTCCACACTATGACAGTTTTGATGGCTTTCTTTTCTGATTACTAGAAACTGTACAAAGTGGTTGTACTGACTGAAGTTTCATGTCCCTTAGATGAGGATTTGGACAGTGGGGTAAAGCAGCTGCTTCAGTAGACTAGCAGCTTTTTCCTCTTCTGATGTTCATGCTGCTTCCATTTCTGCAATGTGACCTTAACAAACATGACAGCTGTTGAATAATTTCAGCATGCATTTCCAGGTGGTCAACTCTAAGAAGATAGAAATTAGTATCTAATAAAAATAAACTTATTTAAAGGATCTCATTTGTGCAACAAAGATACTGATGTTTATAAAATGAATATGAAAGGCTTTAAAAGTCTACAAATAAACTAATAAAATCCATGTGGATTGGTGACCTTTAAATACACCTAGAATGTGTAAATGCATCTTTACATCACAGGAATATTCTAAAATATTGAAAACTACACAGAATGATGTTTGAGGAAACTTGGTTCCAGCTCTTGCTCTGAAATTGACTTATGGCTTTAAGTGAGTCATGGTAACTGTGCATCTATTTGCCTTTTTATAAAGATAATAATGATAGCTAACACTTACTGTGTTCTTACAGTGTGCCAAGCATCATGTTCAGTATTTTACATATTTTATTTCATTTAGTCCCTACAATAATCCTGCAAATAAGGTATATGTAGAAATTGAGACTCAGAATAATGATTCAACTCACCCAAAACTCAAAGCTGTTTGACTCTAAGGCCCATGTTCTTACTTCAATTTTATTATACTGCCTCCCAAAACTCAAAAATTATGTAACTGTCCAACAAAAGAGGAAGAATCCTAGGCAAATCTCAGGATTCAATGAAAGATTAAGTAGGATCAAGGGTAAGAGAAGAAGAAAAGAAGTGAGACTTCATATAACTGAGTGAGTCAGCTGAACTGAAATAGGGTTAAAACTTAACTTTACTGCCACTTCCTCACTCTACTTCTTTCACACAGATAAGTAAGATATGTAAAACACCTATCATAATGCCAGGCACACATTAGGAGCTCAATAACAATTAACTTTCCTACCTCCGTTCTTCTCTTTTACCTGCTACAACAGTTGGACAATTGGAATCCTCTTTCTTGGCAGACTGCTACTACAGCCAACAAATTGATTTTGGGATATAATGGAGACAGGATAATATGTTGAATTTCATGAAAGTAGCCTTGTTTAATAATGTGATCAGTTGCCAGATTTTTTTGTGTGTGTTCAAGTAGAGGCATATTTGGGCAAAATGGATGCATTTCACTAAATGTAGCTGACTCTGCCCTCTTTCTTGCTGTTGCCTGTATTGTGATCTGTACAGTGCTTTTAATCTCTTATTAGGCAATATACAGAGGTGGTGAAATAGAAATTATCTTAATTGAAGCAAGTATAAATTATTTATAGTCCGCAATTATCCCTTCTCTCTCTACATTACCATAGGGTATGCTTATGATATAATAGTTACATTAAAGTATGACCTAATAAATTTGAAATACATAATTAATATTCTCTAATCTATTAATTGACTAGAATAGTAAGATTGCCAGTATTGTTCTATGCCAATTTAGACTCAATAACGAAAAAAAAATGTTAAATCTTAAATATTTTGGATGATTCTAACCCAGTTAGTATCTGTCTGTAATTCTGAAATTTCCTATGACTACAGGTAGTAATGTAAAATATAAAATCTGATATTTTTTCTTTACTTAAGATAAATAAAAAATTATTTTAAATATTTCCCTAAGAGTCTGAGAAAGTTGAATAAATCAGATGAATTCAAATACTATTTTTTTAATTGCTAGTATGGTATATTTTCAAGATGTCTAATTAGATGTCTATGTTTCTAGTTTGCTCCTTTTTTAAAAAAAAGTACTTTCTTATGTGAAATGAAACTGGAAGTTGTATGTCCTTTTTCGTGTTGCTATATTCTTTATTATAAGTGGCTTTGAAATTTTTCAAATTAACATACTTCTGTGGCTGAGAAACTGTGGCTGCCAGGTAGGAAGAAGAAAAAATTATGAACATCCAAGCAAGGCAGACTGATTTCTTATTACATGTCTTCCCACATGTCTTCCCCATCATTGAAGACCCAACTCCTCAAAGGCTGCTGGAATCTCCCAAGATTTTTTCTACTTCATCTTCCACTACATCCCTCTCTCTGGGAGATACCTCGGCATAGTTTGAAGCAGCAACTTTGCCCTCATGATGCACTTTTAACACATTTTTTAAGCTGATGAAATTATTTATAGTTATTAAAAATATTGGGGCATATTTATAATCTGTTCAATTTCATGTTAATACTGTTTTTGGTGTGCAAGGTTTCTAAAGATTCTATCCATGCTAAAAACAGTCTCTTAGGAATATCACTTGAAAAGAGTGGCATATATGATGGTTGAATCTATTAATAATATTTGGAAATTTTTCCTCTTATTTTGTGTAAATATTAAAGCATATTTACTGTTATTTTGAAAGGTATTCTGGAGCCTGACAACTACATTATGGCAAGAAATGGTTCAATAGATGAGGCTATAAAGGATACTGAAATGGAAAATAACCAGGTTGGGATAGTCAAAAAGAAGATAAAATGCAGCAAATAGGATATTCTACATTTATTAGTGAGAGATGGAAGATAAGTACTATAAGCTAGTGGTTTTTGTTACCCCTAAAATGATAAACGTTGTTGAGAAAGACTAGGGATGGCAGAGAGAGTGGGAGGAGGGAACAGATTGAAGGATTATCTCGAAACTTCATCTAACTTCATTTATGTGTCTCCCTTACTCTCACTCTTATATCTTGTTTTGGACTCTGTCCTCACTGTTGTTCCTTCAACCCCAGAACGACAGGAAAGTATTGTTCAAAGGAGAAGCCAACATAATCAGAACGGATGGACAGTTTGGTAACTCCTTGAAGTTCATCTCTCCTTTTCCCTCCCTCTCACTTTACCTCCTTCCCTGGACTTCAGCAGAAATGAATGAGTCATTGAGTGGAATCAATACCATGATGCTGTCTAACAGCAGATGTGCTTTCACTTTTTAAATTTGCTAAATTGTTGTCTTTACTTTTTTGTTTTCTTCTAATTCTATTTTATTTCCTTTAGCATTCTCATCTCTTCTCATTTAACTATTTCTCCTCTACTCTTCATCTCATTAAGTTTTCTTTATTCTTGCCTATTTTCTTCCGTGCTGCTTTCTCAAAGGAGAAAGTATTTGTCATATAATTCCATATACCTAAGATATTGAAAACTGAGACCACAAGGGGCAGTGTTTCTGGTGTACCCCACATCTTATTCCTGTAAACACACATTTTGCTGGACTACAGAGATTAATTATGTTAGCATGATATTTAACTATTGCCTAATAAATAATGGGTTCTTATAATGGTCTAAAATAACTATGTTCAGATTCTAAAAAATTGGTATTCTAAAATAGAACAAGTGAATCATTCTCTTTTGGAAGGGGGAAAAATTATGAAGAGACCTTTACCACAAATTAAAGGAAACAATGCATCAATGATTTCAGTTACTCATAAGAATATTTTATTTCAGATTCTACCTTATATAGTAGTTTATGAGAACTTCATAGATTGTTTCTCTTTTATTTCACATTGAACATTATGGATTTGATGAGAATGTGTGGAAAATGGTTTTGAAGTGATACATATTGATATAAACTGTATTTTTATTTTGTACAGAGAAATCAATTTATTACTTTATTGTTCAATATAATTCATAATTTTACTATTAAACTAAAATTTATTATCTTAAGTTCTTATATAAAGGAGATAAATCACATGATGCTTCAATAATAGTTACTTCCTGTTAACCAATTTATTTTCTCTGCAGATCTCTGCATCCTGACTTGTTTCTTTCTAATTTGTGCAGTTCTTAAGGGCTTCACCAGAAGAGTAATTGCTTTTTTAAAATGGTTACTGTTTCATTTTTATGAACAAACTTTATCTTTCAGTGTCAACATGTGGTTACTATGTTCTAGTTATTTTACATGGAATTTTTAGTTTCCTTATAAGTTTATTTTATATGTTTAAAATATATCTATTGGCTGAAGTTCTCACCTACTCTGGCTTATCAACTTATTAAGCGTGTGACTCATTCACAAATCAGTGTCAACCTCATTTCCCCACTCCCCTTTTTTTAACCTCTTTCAGAAAAGCAAGAGTCTGCCAATCACAATTGCCCAATCCACTTCCTTTTCATAGGAGTAGGCAATCAGTGGATAACTTTTAACTGCCTGATAAAAGATTATCATATGAAAGGGAAACACTGTAGAACCACCATATAATAAGAAATTCAATATAATTTCTTAATTCTATTGAATTAAGCATTAATCTTAAGGTTTTTTTAGGTTATTTAGCCCTAAGTCTCAAGGATAGGTTTCATCTACTAAATTAAAATTCTGATTGGCATGGTAGCTCAAACTGCAGGTAATATAGCCACTCCTTACTTTTATATTTCCTCTCACACTGTCCCTTCTACATCTTATTATTATCCTAATAATGGACAATAAAGTATTTAAAAGTTGGAAAAGTGGCATATAGAGTTCACTATGGTCCCATTTGGAGCTGACACTGAGTTTCCTTTTTTGTCTGGGTTGCTGGAGTTTTGGTAAAGTGATTTCTAAAGATAACTTCCACAGTGAAAATACTTACAGCCATTACAGAAGTTTTTTGTTGTTGTTTTTGTTTTTTTACTAAAAATTCTATTAATAAAGATTTAGGATGATGCTTTTAGCTATATATATATACACATATATGTCCTTTAGTTTTGTGTTTTGATAAACACATGCATATATTGTAGTATTGCTAATATTTTCAAATAAGCATATTTTTGTTACATGTCTGCTAGTAAATGACACTATAAAAATCATTTATAGCAACTTCGTACATTTTTAAGCATATTACTTTTTGAATACTAGGGTTTGAGTTGCTTTTAATTACTTTTGTCATTTAGGTTCCTGAATTAAATTTAAGCATGAATTTTTTATAAGTATAGATTTTCCTAAAAATTTTTATAAATTGAAGTTTTGACATTTTAGCTAAGGATGCTTCATTTTACCCTTTAGCTTTGGTGACTGGGAGCCTTTTCTTTTTATTTCAAAATACATATATTTCTAGTGTCTTTGTAAGAACAGAAATGAAATATAGGAAGGAATGGCTGAAATTTAATAACTTAATAACCTATGCAAATATCTTCATAAAAAATTAGTTAAAAGCCTGTATTGTGGCTGAGGGCAGTGGCTTATGCCTATAATTCCAGCACTTTGGGAAGCCAAGGCAAGTCTCAAGATTGCTTGAGGCCACAAGCTCAAGACCAGCCTGAGCAACATAGCAAGACCACATCTCTACAGAAAATTTTTAAAAATTAGCCAGGTGTGGCAGCATGTGTTGGTAGTTCAAGCTACTCAGGAGGCTGAAGCAGAAAGATCACTTGAGCCCAGAAGTTCAAGGCTGCAGAGTGCTATGATGTGCCACTGCACTCCAGCCTAGGCAACCGAGTGAGACCCTGTCTCAAAAAAGGAAAAACCTATATTATTATGGTTATTTTAAAATATGTTACTGCTCTTTTGGGGACTGAGGTTCTGCAGTATGATCAGAGGTTTACATTACAGCTTTACCTTTCACTACAATGTGATTGTCTTCCTCCTTTTTTCTCTTTAGCAAAAGCTTTCAGACCCATTCAGTTTTATGTTTTGGTGAAGTAAAAGGACATTGTGAATAATACTGAAATAAAAACAAAATTAGCTTTGATTTAGTTTTCTTTAGTGTATATGAATGAAAACCTTGAAGCCTCCAAAACAAGCCTTTAGCCTTGAAAGACCACAACATTACCAAATACCATATTGGAAGGGGAGAAGGGAAAGAGAGCTGTATGTTCAAGATGCTGAACTATACCTACAGCTTTAGAATCAGGTTATCACCAAAGTCAAGACTCCAACTATACAAAGTCCACAGTTAATTTAAGTGAAAGGCTAATGGAGACAGTGCAAGTAGCAGGGTATGAAAAATCACCACCTTTGTTGAAAATTATGTGGGTGATTCATAAAACTTACATGAAAAATTAATATCAGTATTTTTATTCTTCCATGAACTTCATTATATCACTACTTTCTTTCTCCCGTGAACTTCATTATGAGTCAATCAAGAAACTTTGATTTAGCTCTCAGAACTTCTTGATTATGTGGGGAAAAGATTCCAAGGGAAAAAAGGTACTAGGTTCTTGTAGTGTTTGAGTTGGCTCTCTCTTGCACTCCCTATCCATCTTTAGCTGCAAGAAACTATGTTATCTGTTAGTGCTTTATTTTTAAATACTATATATTTATACATACACATTATATATGCACACATACTACATTCATAATTATGAAATTCACATGAAAATATTAAGTATTAAAACAAATAAATGTAAATTCAGATTTTGAGCTACTCAACATTGTCTAAGTTTTACGTTGAAATTAAGCCATGTTAAAAAGCCAAATGCCTTGACATACTCTTATTTCACTGGACAAATGCCATTTAAAGTTCAGGAGGATGTGAGATGAAGAATGGCTCACTCAATGATTAAGATATAAAATTGCGGGCTTTTTTTTGCTCTAATGAAAATAAAATCTTTCCCATATTTCTTCTTTTTAAATGTTTGTTCCTTTTATCATTTTCCAAGATTCTCTCTGCTAATCATGTTTATTAAAATATCAGTACTAAAGTTTTATTTAAAATAAGTAAACTTTGGAACATTTCTAAATACTCTGAGTTACCTATTTAAGTTACTCTAAGTTAGGGTTAAAAATTACTTATTTTGCATAGTTCCTTAACCACGCCATACACATTAGCTTATATTCCTTTGTACCTGAACCATGAGTAATTCATTTCTATTCAGTGAATGAATAACTGTGAATGAGCAAAATTAAGATATCTCCAATGTAGTAAACTTTAATATTGTAAGACTTTTTTTAATTAATATTTCATGGAAGAAAATTAGGTGAATGTGGATTTTGTAGATTGGTACTCATTACTTAACAGTTTTAGGATCTTTGAAAGGTATTGTATGTCAAAATTCATTATTTCTGAAATGTTTATAACAGCATGCTATTTCCTTCACATAGATTGTTTTGCCGGAGAAAGAGGTAGTCATTGGTATAAAATGTTTATTATATACTTCAGTATCTTTTTAGTAACACAAAGAAACAGAACATTATAATAAATATGTCAACACCAAAACATTTGGCAAAGACAGAGCGTCATTAGCTGCAGCATGATGGCTTGTGTATTGAATTAAGTCTCTCCAGTGCTCTTAAAAAGAGCAGGAGGATGTTTGGGTTTAGCATCAGTCATATTATCAGACATTCATATAGGCATACTTCTAGTCTCTAAAATTTCCTTTGGGAAAAGGTATCATTTCTACATTACAACCTGTGAGTAATAATGTGTGTATACACAAGAGTGTGTGTAAACATTGATAATGAATCTGTTTCTTTGTCTTGTGTAGGGTAATAACTTTGAAAATATTTTAAGAAATGTTCTATCTTCCTGCCTGTGGGTATAAAGATGCTCTCTTGCAACTTCAAATATAGCCATGAAAAAGGTAAAGAAGGTCTGGGTTGATAGGCTTAAATTCTTATCTTTATGTTTTTTGGTAACTGGCTACTTGGGACCATAGAGTAGAAATTATATTTTCATATGTTAGTCAAATAATTCACCAGCTGTTATTTGGAAAGCAGACCAGGGCAAGTTCTAAAGGGGCCAGAGACAACTTCTTCCCTCTGTGTACTGAGGGGAAAAGAAGCCTATCATCTCTTCAGCACCAACCCCAAAGCCTCTTGTGCACCTAATCCAGGCAACCAATTTTCCAGGACCTGCCCACTTATGTTGTCCTTCACAAAGGAACACCTGCTGTCTGCTTCAGCCTGATCAAAACAATTACAAGCCCCATCCACAAGAAAGCAGAACCTCTGGCTTTTAGCACTTGGGATTCCTTAATAACCTACTTGGGAAATTTTACTCCTGTTTGTGTTGTGCATAAAATACATTTTAATGTACATGTTGGGGATTATATATAAATTAGTAAGCTATATTACTTGCCATTGCTTGTAGACACTGACTTCTGCTACCTTGGATAATGAGGAAGATAATAGTAGTTCAGTATATGTGAAAAACATTAGCTAATAATAAGATATTTTATGTAAAAATGCATATGATGGTTTTTTTAAAGGTTCATTTTTAGCCCATGAAATTAATGTGAATGAATTACTCTATTAAAATATTGATAACACACTACAAAATATTTTTCTGGAAAAAAACACCTTCATAACAGTGTTTATATAATACGTATGATAAAGTATAAAAATTTTCTAGGACAAATAGAATCTATGCCCACGGTTCCATTTCTTGTCTTATGACTTTAGGTCTGGAATATTCAAGATAGCAATATTATTTTTTTCAAAGGTTCATTTATAAGGAGAAAGTTTATTTGAAAATTTGGGGTACAGAATGTCTATTACAGCTTAAGTATCAAGTATTTTACTTTTTTGGATGAGAGGTCATTTAATCTTTTATATGATAAATTTTTAAGTATATTACATTTAAAGGATATTTTAATACTACATCTTGGTTTTATGTACAAAACTAAACCCTCCTTTGGAGTTTCAAGGCCCTTTATTGTTTCTGAAACATTTACCTCATCATGTCACCATATCAGCTCACTAGTCAAGTTATACAGTATGCTGTGAGATTGACATAAGAAAAATATGGTTTCAGCTGTAAGAAGAGGCTTTAGGATGGGTACTACATGTAAGATGAACCTTTATAGATAGGTAAGATTTTATAAGTGAGAAAAATTACGAGAGGGAAGAGTGCTTTTGCAGAGATATAGCTAAACAGAAAAGCACAGTGTTGGAGGGAAATGTATATTACTCAACCAACTCTTTTAATTACCAACTTTTTAAAAGCCTTTTATAATCATCTGAACTCTGTGTGTTTCTCCTGCCTCATTACTCCTTCCCTTGTTCTGTCATCTATGTATACTGAACTATAGAAAGTTGCTCAACTAGTGATACTTTGCCTCAGAGCTTTGTTTACCCCTTCAACCTCCACATCTGCTTTGCCTGTCCAACTCTTAAGGAATTTGGCTTAAACTTATTGAAAACCTCCCTTAGACCCTCAAGAATGGGGTAGGTACCCCTGTTGGGGACTCCTATTGTACCCTGTATTCAGCCTATTGAGGCACTTAACTTACTTTATTGTAAATGTTCCTTAATGAGGCACAGTCTGCTCTGCGTTCACCATTGTATTCATACTGCATGGAAGACACACAATAAATGCGTATGAGTTATATCTAATGTTAAAACCATATGAAGCACCTAAACTGATGTAGACATGGGCAAGTCATTGCCTTCAAGGAGCTCGTAATCTATTACAGAAGTTCTCGAATTGTGGTTCTTAGACCAGTAACATCAGCCTCACTTGGAAATTTGTATTAGGAAATAAAAGGTAGAAGGGAGGAATTCTCAGGCCCTACTCCAGAATGACTGGATCAAAAACTCTGGGAGTTAAAACTCAGCATTCTTTTAACAATCCTTCAAGATGATTCTAACACATGCTAGAGTTTGAGAACCACATTGAAGAAAAGTAATCCCAGAAAAAGCTATAATCAACCATATTGACAAAGAACCTGTTTGAGGATTGGTTATTGGTTCCTTAGTTAGGCCTTTGGAGAGCTATTAAAGGTTTTGAATCATAGAAAACTTTTACACTTTAGCAGCATTTTGGAGCTGCAAAAGACTAGAAGCAGAAAGACAGGTTAGGATTCTGTTTTAAGTTTAACGGTAGGTATCCAAGCCAGAACTAAGGCAGTGAGAAGAGCCATTAGTTGCCAGGATCTATTTGTTAGGACACATACATGGATTAAAAAGAAGAGAAAAGTCATAGGTGATTCCAAACTCCAAACTTTAGAGGACGATAGGGAACTTTGTTTTCTGGTGAATGAAAGTAAAGAGACAATGAGTTTGATTTTTAAACTGTTCCGTTCATGTGAGCTCCCAGTGGATATTCCAGGGAAGATACTGTGCTTTAGAATTGAAAAGACGTTAATGTAAGTTCTGGCTTCACTACTTACTATTTTTGTAATCTTGGCAGAGAAAACAATCTCTTTTTGCTTCAGTTTCTACACACGTAAATTGGGCTTAATAGTTTATCTCATTAGTCTTTTGTAAGAATGAAAATACAAATAATAAGAATATAACATAGATGTGAAGAATCTAGCACAGTGAATTGTTGATGCTTGCAATTATTCAGTAGCTATTAACGTGGATGAACTAAACAGTAGAGAATATGACTAGAGTTATTGATAGGAGGCAGGAATGGTAGAAAGATTTGGGAATCCTGCAGGAAGTTGTTAGTGAAAGCTTTTGAAAAAGAAGAGATTATTGTAAGAAGACAGCATGAAATATTGAAAAGGTGTGTAACACTTAGCCTAGAAGAAACAGGTACACTTTTTGGCAGGGAAGAAGAAGAAAAGATGGAAGACAGGCAGAGATGTAACATGACCATGTTATTTTACTCAAGCTAATCTTTATCATCTATATTCATGTCCCTATCCACTCTGTGTTTTAGACTTGGAATGTCTTGTGACTGAAAGTTATCTAATCATTTGGCCTATGCAAGGTATTGAAACATCTCTTGATATAGGTCTGTTTCACAAGTCAGCCAATTTCTTTTTTGGATATCTTTGACTATTAGAATATTTTTCTTCTCTGGATGAGGTGGCTCATGCCTATAATCCCAGCACTTTGGGAGTCCAAGATAGAAAGATTGCTTGAACCCAGGAATTAGAGCCCAGCCCTGGCAACATAGTGAGACCCCCATCTCGATAAAAATAAAAATTAGCCAGTCACAGTAATGTACACCTGTAGTTCCAGCTACTCTGCAGACTGAGGTGGGAAGATTGCTTGAGCCTGGGAGGTCAAAGCTGCAGTGAGCCATGGTGGTGCCACTGCACTCCAGCCTGGGCAACAGAATAAAGCCCTGTCTCCAAAAATAAAAAGTTTTTCTTTAAATTTTGCACCTTATTTAATTTCCTCCCATATTAGCAGCTTACACTCATATTAGTAACCACTAGGGCCTCTACTTCTTCTTTCAAAACTCTTTCTACTGCCTAGTACATACGTTCATTGCAGCCAGTGGAGAGTGGAGAGTACTTTACAACCATTCTACATATTACTGTTATATCTTTACATGGTTTCTAATTTAAGCTGCACACACTGTATATTTTTAAACTGTAACCAGAAACTTAAAATGAAGAAAGGGCAAACTAACCTAGAAAAATGATTAACGGCTGGACACAGTGGCTGACGCCTGTAATCCCAGCACTTTGGGAAGCCAAGACAGGTGGATCACCTGAGGTCAGGAGTTTGAGACCAGACTGACCAACATGGAGAAACCCCGTCTCTATTGAAAATACAAAATTTGCTGGGTGTGGTGGTGCCTGCCTGTAATCCCAGTTACTCAGGAGGCTGAGACAGGAGAATTGCTTGTACTCAGGAGGCGGAAGTTGCAGTGAGCTGCGATCGCGCCATTGCACTCCAGCCTGGGCATCAAGAGTGAAACTCCATCTCAAA
>NW_016107443.1:4168301-4190707 GCF_001604975.1 Cebus imitator
CTGAAGGTATGTTGGAATATCACAGGATGATAGCTTGGAATTATTTTTACTAGAGCACTAGCATGATGTCATATTTACTTCTAGTAGAACATGACCAAAACCAGTAAATGGGGGAAAAGTGTTAAGAACTATATGTAGACAAAAAGATAGAAATGATCCAAATTAAGGAGCCTGATAAAGGACTAAACAAAAAAAGGACTATTCAAATGAGAAAGTCGCAGCTCTAGTTACTGTTTATCTGTATACAAGTACTGAGATAGAACTGATATAGCTAAAACCTACATATGTTATAAAGAAAAATGTTACACAGACTGTAAATTACTCAGTGGGCCTCATTCCCATTTAATAATTTCTAAGTGAAACTGACTTGATGCTTAAGTGGAGTATCTACTGAGATAATTCACTGAATCAAAAATCAGTGGTTAGTATAGTTCTTGACTTATTGAGTACAACCGAATAATGAATTTGTATTCTCTCTTGCCAGTCATCAAGGTATAATGCATAGAACAGATTTTTATTTCTCCGTCATCACCTTTTAGTGTTTAAAATAGTAGTGTTGTCTTTCTGGTTCTGCAATTTTGGTGGAAATTTTCCATCCATAACAAACAGTCCTGATTAGGTAATTTATAAAATTTATTATTTCTAATTTGAATATTGCTATTCATAGACTAGGTTCATGTATTTTGTTGGTTTTATTTGCTTGTTTAGAAGAATAACTTGTGCTTATTGCCAAAAGTTTAGGAAATAAAAGTATAAAGAAGAAAGTATATATTGCAAGTCCTTACTCCCTTTAATATAACCACCATTAATGTTGTTTCCTATATTTATATACATTCTTTAACAAAAATTAAATTAAATTATATCTGCTATTTTGGAACTCACTTTTTCCCCACAGCAATTTTTATATCCCTTACTGATGGATACATTTACATAATGTACAGTTTTTGGTTGATTTAAACAATACTGTGACATATATGTTGCACATTTATTTGGATACTTTTATCCAATCATTTCCCTATAGTAGTGGAAGTAGAATTTGGGAGCCAAAGACATATACAATACAGTCTTGATGTATGTTTCTTTGCTTTTCTTTAAAACATTGTTAATATTATGTCAATAATTATTATTTTAAAGTAGTAAAATTAGATACCCAAATTTTCTGCCATTAAATAACATTCAGCTGTAAAATTAAAATGCACCCAAATGAATTTTCTTGTCAGAAACTAATTCTACTTTCTGATAGAAAAGCAATTCTATTTTTTGGAATTGTTACTTTAAAAGAACATGTAGAAAGTGTAAAAGAATAGGATGAATCAAATTCCACTGAAAATTTCACAGGAAAATACCATGTAACCTTAAACATCTTCAAATTTTATAATAAGTAAAATGAAAAGAAATTGATGGGTAGAAATCAACGTGTTGATCATTGAGAAAAACACGCTGGTTGATCATTGAGAAAAACACGCTGGAAGACAGATTATGGCCATCAAATTGACCACTTTAGTATAGTTAGCAATTATTTAAGTGAATAAAGTAAATAATAAAATGTGGCTATCAGTAATAAGTTATTCCTAAACTCTACTTATAAGTAGTATGTTTTTCTCCCTCCAAACTTGTAATTAAAAATGTGCATTCATATTTTTTTGGGCAAGCAAAGTGAACCCTTGGATTTGTACTCCCTTTGCTTTGATTCTTGGCTGTAGGGATACTACATAGCTATCAGATGAATCAGTATCAATGTAATACACCTTTGGGCACATAACAGCCCCCACTTACATGTAAGGTGAGGCACTTGACTAGTTCCATTACTGTGGTTGATCTACATTAACGTGATTTTTTTTTCATTCAGGTTATCCAAGTGTCATAATGATCATTTTGATATATATCTGAGACCCCCTGAGATTTTAAGCATTATAACATCTCACTTCTTGTTTGTTCTAATTTCACCAACACTCAGTTCAGCTATAGTTGAGGTTATAATTTAGATGAATGCTTATTAAATATACCAAAGTCCCTATTATTCTATAATAGCTGCATTCCAGATTACCTCTTCTTCATAGACTAGGGGTGTGTGCTGCTTTCGGTGGAACTGCTCATTCTCTCCAGCTTGACAGATATCTTCCAGGCAAAAACATGATGATGATTAGACAAAAGGCACCAGTTCTCTTTAACTTGGATGCCTAGGAAGAAACTGTGTCACTTTTCAGACCATTTGCTAAATCCTACATGCAATAAAGGATAAATTTTGACCTAGCGTATTTATATAACACATCCTGGAAAAATATAATTCATTAGAGTTTGGGATAAAAAGTTCTGTCTTTTAAATGTGAAATGCTTTTTTTAAAAAAACTTTGGAATAATAGATATTTTAATGTGTTTCTTTAAAGCATAGTTTCTAGGATTTCAGTTGCCTGGTACTGCATCACTAGTCCATTTTGAAAGGAAAGTAACAAAAATTATTCTGTGTTCAGAATTTTAAAAGGATGCAGAGTGAAGTAATTTAACAGGGGTAATAGTTGAGCCAGATTTCAAGACATTTGTCAAGTACTTTGGTTTAATTACACAATATGTTTTTAGGTGATAATCAAATAGAATGGCTACATTAAATTTAGCACATTATATTTTAAGTTTATAGGGTTGTTTGGAATACATTTCCAATAGCTGCTCCATTGGAGTAGTATTACCTTGTTATTTTTGTTCTGTCTTTATAGCATGGTAAAAGGTTTTTTGTATTGCTGCTATTGTCCATGCATAAAAATGTTGCCTTGGTGTGTCAGTACCAGCTATTGGTAGTAAAATATCTGTCTAATTTAGAGACACTTGTACCACTTATCTCTAAAAGATGGTGATGAGAAAGCATGTGGTTTAGTTTATAAGCTCAGGACATTGCCAAATCCTTGTATTCAGGCATGTAGGTTTTTAAATCGTACTTGTGAACAGAGCTTGGATCTAGACCTAGCAGCTGAGCAACACTAATGGTGACATAAGTTTGTTACATTCTGAATTACTCCATTGGTAGGATACCATTTCAGTCTTTGCTTTGACATGGTAAATGTCCATTATGTTGTCTCATAATGATATGGACTAATGCAATAACATGGTTAATCAATTCAAAGATAAAATTTCTTTCTTGAGTATGTATCTCCTGAAAATTGATAGGATGGTACACCAATTATGTGATTTTTTAACTAATCTTATTAAAGGGGGAGAACATTAAATCTTTGAATACTGTACCTCAATTTTATTGTAATGATTTTGCTGGTTACCAGGTGGGGTGGCAGTTGAAAAATTTGGTGAATGCACTACGAGAGGACCCGAGTGGTGTTATCTTAACTTTGAAAAAGCGACCTCAGAGCATGCTTACCTCAGCACCAGCTTTACTGAAAAATATGAGATGGAAGCCCCTTGCTCTGCAGGTAATGAAGCTTAATCATAAGTCATACACCATCATTTTAGCCATAGATTATCTCAGTAATGCTTCTTTATTGTGCCTCATCTCAGCAGCATATGGATTAATCTTGTATGCTTTTGAAAAGTTGTTTGTGAAATGATCTCTTCACAGCTATGCTAATAGGCTTAATTGTGATGAAATCTGAGAGTATCTAAAACCCAAATGAAAAACAACTCTGCCTTAATTTGTAAACATTTAAAGCATAATTCCAAAAGGTCACAATTTATTTCATGCCGAAATATTGATAGAATGAAAATGAGATGTTTCGTTTTTATAATGTGATCTATTTTATGTTATACCCACATATTCTTTTAGAAGCTAATTGATAGCTTATAGAATTTTTTTGAAATCAATTCATAAAATAATAATAGTAATTTATAAATAGTAGGAAAATGAAATTTTATATTAGTAATTAAAATGTATCTAGTACAAGCTAGGCACAGTGGCTCACATCTGTAACCCCAGCACTTTTGGAGGCTGAGGTGGGTGAATCGCTTGAGGCCAGGAGTTCAAGACCAGCCTGGGCAACATAGCAAAACCCCCACTCTACAAAAAATTTAAAAATTAGCCGGGCATGGTGGTATGTGCCTGTAGTCCCAGCTACTTGGGCGGCTGAGGTGGGAGGATCACGTGAGCCCAGGAGTTTGAGGCTGCAGTGAGCTATGATCATGCTACTGCACTCCAGCCTGGGAAACAGAGACTCCATCTCTTAAAAAAAATGTACCGTGTACATTCCTCATGACTGATCATTTTTCTCTTTCCACCACGCAAGGTGGCATTAAATAGGGAAATTGTTGCATTAGAATTTTTGCATTTTTCTTCAGCATGAAGCATCACTCTTCAGCAGGAAACATTACTCTTAACATTGATAACATATTTATTAACAGTTTTCTTGAAAGTCATAAAAATATGATTCTTATTGATGAAAGGCAAGAATATAATGCATTTTCTTCTATTTTAGTCAGGATATAATCTTTAAACTTAGGAAATTTTTGTCCTTTACAAAACTTACATTTTTAAATAACAGACTATTACCTTCTCTTAGAAGTTAATTTAAAAAAAATTAGATTGCCCATTGAACTGTAATATGACCCGTTGTTCATATTATAAAGGAAAGCAGTATATGAAATGCATTGTTTTCATGGCTATGTAAATTGTTATGAAGCTCTATGTTAGTACCTTTTGTTATTCACAGATTTTTTTTTCCTAAGAATCAAATTCTTTGTTATACATGAATGGCTTTATAGATTATAATGATTTCTCATTGTTTAAAACATTACTACTTACTGGCTGTTGGCATTATACTTAAGTAATGCAAAAATGCATATATATGTCAACATTAAGGCCTTTAAAATTTTAATATGAGTCTATTTTTCAAATTAATATATGTAAAACTGTATTAATATGTCCAAATCCATTTGACTTGCATATATGTTTATTATCAAAGATATTTGATGATCATTACAGTTCAGAGGTCAGTATTAGCCTCATTATCTAAGTCATAGATGAGTAGATCAGACTTTCCCATTACATCATTTTTTTTTTCACTGCATTGTAATTTGCTTTGGTGTTCCCCTCTGGAGTTTCCTATTGCCATGTCTTCCCCAAAGATCCTTCAAAGTGTAAGGGTGTGGGAACCCTGAAAAAGAGGCTTGAACTTTCAGCCATTAGGTTTTCTTCTCTGTATATGTGAGGTGAAATTTAATAACTCTTCTTTAGTCCCTCATATTTCACATTAAACACCAAATATATTCTAGTTTCTTGTTGCTCCATGCACTCTGAGGGAGTATCTCTAGCACAGGCATTTATAATCTATTCCCCTGTTATATTATTTTATGCACACTGAAGTGGAGAGTTAAGGTAATGGTAGTACCCAGTTAAGAATCATTTTTATATAAAATGCTGAAATAATTGAAAGATCAACTTTTTTGTTACTTATACATTTGATGTATGTATTCAGACCTAGAGTAAAAGGACTTTAATTTTAAAAATTACCTCATACCATTCCTTACACTGTAAGTGCCTTACTCTTAAGGGACTATTTCTAGATCCATTCCAAATTCTGAGAAATGTGCCTCATCAGATCACTAATTATTTGTATTCCTCATTGCTTATTCAGCTATGTTGCGTGTATTTGTAAATTTACTTTTTCAAAATGCTGAAATCTGAAAAAGAGGAAATCAGCATTATATAAGTGCTATATATATTGACATTTTGTAAATTTGTCATTTCAGCTGAATTTGCTTTACCTAAAATCTATTGGCGAAAGTCAACCACCAATAGATAAATAATACTATTGGTTGGGGGAGGGGAGATGGCTTCTAACATTTTGAGAATTGCTTCAGTTGTTGCCTTTTTACAGAGCAGAGGAAAGAGTATTGGTGTTAATTAAATACTTTCTAGTGGCTAAAACAAGATCTTAGAAGTAAGGAAAATGGATACCTCTCACATGCCACACCACCACCAAATCTCCCTGAAGCCTGTTTCGAAGACCTGAAATTGAACCATTACAGAATTCTGCATTAATCTTAAAGATCTGGCTTATGCTAAAATGCAAAGACACTTGAAAGCATAATGAAAACTAGTCAAAATTTTTATAAATTATAGATTTTGGTGCAAAAGATGGACAAAATCTCAAGGTACCAGGATCTGGAGGTTGAAGGTACACTGCCTCCAGTGGGAAAAAAGTTAAAGGTCTTAAAGTACGATGAGAAGGTCTTAAAGTCAGTTTTGTATAACATCATAACTTTATCTGAGGTCACATTTTCTTCCTAGTACCTAAGGAACTACCTCAGATATGAAACGTAACAGCTAAACGTAGTTTAGTAATCCTCTCTGTAAACACAAGTGCCATTTTATGGTATTCTTGCTTCTGGTATGTGCAGAAATACACTGGAACCAAAATGTCCATCAACTCATCCAAATATAAATCTTCAGCATTCAAACTTGAAAAAATGGAAATTTGGCTATTTCTTTTTTCATAGGGTGTACCAGTAGTCTACCAATAATTATTTAAAATACAGGATATGAAAGGAAAGAATCTGTGGCATTTAACTCAATATGTCTATTTAGTCTTTTTGAAAATACTATCCAGGCTTAATTTACCTGACAGCATTTTTAGATAAAATATAGAAAAGTTTGTGTAGTATGGAGGTAGGCACTAATACATGTATCTTTTTAATAAACAATTTTATCCTAACATAAGGAATACTTATTTTTTAAACTTATAAGTAATTGTTTTTATCTACACAAATAAAACAACCTTATCTACCCTAAGGTAGAAAACTGTCAAAGAATATCACATGTTTTAATTAAAGTAGTAGTTTTATTTCTAAAAATACTAAAATGTATAGTGACTTCCAATATTGAATAACTACAATGATGAATTTTGATTTGCATTTTCTTTTGAAATTCACTCATGAAATTATAGCCAATTAAACAAAAGCATGCAATTCAACTTCATACTCACAGAACAATTTCATTAGTACATTTCATTAAATTGGCAGCTCTTTTGATGAATTCCTGATTTCTCAAATAATTTGTGATAGAAGGGAAGGATTAAACATTTCTTAGTCAGACACTACAGGCAGATTTAATAATATCTGGAAGCTTTAATTCTGTCATCATTTTCACCCATTTGTAAAAAGTAAAGATGTCTCATCTGAGATAGAATCTTTTATTCTAAGAAAGCAAACCAGGGATTCCTTGCTTTCTGAAAGCTGCTTTTCAAAACATCTTTTTAGTAACACTCTGCTAATTTCTTGCATTTTGATAAGCATGGTGATTGCCTATCGTCAAGTTCTTCTAATTCGGTGAAAAAAAAAAAAAAACCTCGGAGAACTGTGGATAAACCTCAAGGTATATTTTTAGATGTTTGTGGTTTTAAATTAATATGTGTAGACCACGAGCATAGATGCGTAGTGTTCTTTTCTTCTTGTGAGATATGTATAGGAGAAGTATCTGGACACTGCCAAGAATGTTCCTTGAAATCATCACTGGGAATCAATGATTTTTAAAACATTTAAGAGCCCAGCTTTATTTATTTATTTATTTATTTATTTATTTAGGTGAGAATGCATCTCAGAAATTATCACTAAAATCAGTGCTGGAATTCTCAACATAATAACATATATTGTTCAAGACATTTTTATATAAAATAACATCAAGCTGTAACATTATAATTAGGTTCCTAAACTGTAGTAACTTGTATGATATTGTGATTTTGTGCTTTTCCATTTAAATTTTATTGTTTAGCATTACCTTGACGCCATTTTTACAGCATATTTAAATAACTTTGAGCAGAAAATAAATAGAAAAGAGTTATAGTAGTGGATTTTGTCTATCAACTGGTGTAACAACTGGAGAATGTTGATTGCATTAGATTGCAAATATATACAGATATGAATGGTTAAAGTCATTCTGGAAAAATCAAAATACGTAAGTTTAACAACAAAATTTAATATTCAAGTTGCAGGTAGATGTGACTAAAAATTTAGTGATGAAAAATTTATGTTTCTGAGAGTTTTGTTTTAAAAGCATATTTTAAAGAGAGCAAGAAATAGTATTAGATATGGCACTAGAGAAGAAAATAAATTTTTAACTAAAAATGTAATTTTGCTGACTGGGAGCCAGAAACAACTGTATGTTTTACATACTCGAATGAGTAAATAGCTGCAAGTAATTGTCAAATTTTAGTTCACCAATGTTTAAGCAAATCAGCCAAAGGATCTAAGTCACATTTTTATTTTTGAGCCAAATGCTTTCAAGATTTTAATACTAGCTACAGATAATCACCTATGATGTAAAAATTGTCTATTCTTTCTTTAGTTAACATCCCCAAAATGATGTTTACTATAATTTGAAAAAATGTAAGTCCAGTATTAATGTTGTACTTTAATTATGCCCATAAGACTGGACAATGCAGGATTAAAGACACTAGTATCAGCCTCAATACAATGTGCAATATTTCATGATTTGATGGTAAAAGCCATTTTATGTGTGACTCTTAAGTCTTTATTAGTTATATGCTGTATAAGTAATACATATTTTAGGCATTTATATCTGTATTTTTCAAACTAAGTCGATACGGTTTCCTGATCAAATCTTTGGTCGGAAAAAACACTTGTTTTCTTGGTTTCTGACAGGAAAGAAAAATTATATGCTTATAAAATGAGACTCAAACCTTTTGTATTTATAAATTTGCATTCTGGAAAAAGCTGTGAAAGAACTGAAAGTGGGAGAATTTTAAATATATGCATTTCCCTTGCTTCAGTTCTTTTCAAATAATTTACTACTTATGAAAAGCTTGGCCAGAAAAAAAAAGTATTCCCAATAATTTACCAAATTAGAGCTAACCTTCTTTACATGGTCAAGAAACTACAAAATTTATATGTGAATTCTTGCCACCCAAAATTCAGAATACATTTTCTCTGAAGCATTTGCTTAGATTATTAAGAGTCAATATAAAACAATGTTCTTCTACTAGTGTTGGGAATTAAAAATGTGTTTGAACTGAATAAGGACTTACGTGAATGTTCTGTGCTGGAATGATGGGGTATTGTGATCCATTTGAGTCTGTGTTTATTCCCAAGAGTGAATAAAATAAATGGCCAGGTTTTATACTTCATACAATTATTTGTGTTTCAGTGGGTATTTGCCCCCTGGAAGCAAAGCAAGTTCTGTTTGATCTTGGCATTAGTGAACTTTAGAGATAACTACATAAATGTGTAATGCACTGTTTTAATATTTAGCATTGGAGTTGTCTTTATGTCATTAGTTTCATTCAAGCACTATCAAAGCTGGGTCACTTACTAGAAAGAGGGACAACTGAATTAAGATATGCTTGCCCAGAGATGTTAAAATGTAAAATGTTTTGAGTAAAACCTCAACATCAAATGTAGTTTCTTAAGTATCGAAGTCTTTTCTCATGGTCTTTAAGACTATAGCGATTTCAGAGGTACACCAATACCTTCCATATGTGCACACAAAGAAAAGATCTCAGCAATCAGGGTTTTAAAATGAGACCTGAGCCATCAGAGGATTTAAAGCTTTAGCTTACAAAATTTTATTTTAAAACAATCAAAATCTTCCAATGACGTTTGAGCTGGATAAGTAGGATATTATTGCTAAAGTTATTGCTCATAATTAAGAGGAAAGTTTGTGCCATACCCTATTTGGGGGCACAGTTTAAAAGTATACATTGAAACTGACAGTATGAAAAAATATATGTATAAGTTTTACGTAGAACATTTCTAACAGTAGCAAATTAACAGTAGTACGTTATCATTAATTGACCTAAGGTTATCATGTATGTTTGAAGAGATACATATGATCATTTTATTTAGGATTTGGACATTTTAAGGGATGCATGCCTGTGCCCTCAGAAATCTATCATAGACTTGTTTTTACAAGAGCCACAACATACATGCAAATGTGTCTTCCCTGTTGGAGCCTCATTGAATATGTGGAAGGAGAGCTTCATCTCACAAGGACCATTGAAATGAAAGCTAAATGATATGACAGGATCCTTCCAGAAAATAAACCCCTTTGGATGGGATCAAAATGGATCTGTGTCATACTTGATTACATACCACAGAAGATCAAATTATACTGAAGCTTCATGTTTACTTTCAATAACAAGATGCAATCCTAAAGCAATCACCTTGTATTTTATACATAATTGTTGATAGTTACTAATTTTCTTCCCATTCAAATTTTGCCAATATAGGAGAAGGTCAAAATGTAATTCCACCTTTTTTCTTAAATTGAAATTTCTTTGTAGTGAAACAGTAACTATACTTTTCTTATGCTGTATTATAAACAAATGATTATAAGTGAATGTTGCCAGGATAGGAGAAGCTGTCTTTTTGTATTATATCCTCCTCATTAGATTTTTTTCAATCTAAGGAATATGCCTATTAAAACTTGAATGCTGAAAGAATTCTGTGTTTTGAGTTGAGAGAAGCTAAATTTGTTACTTTCTGTGCATTTAAGTTAATGGCTATTGGTGGTAGATGTATTTTTAATGTCATTTGTTACAACTAGGAGTTTCTCACTGATAATTTTAGCTAATTATATCATTTATTCTGTATGTGATTTAGTCAAATTTCACCTGTCTTTCTAATGTCCTTTAATGCCTTTTACATTCAGTCATTTGATTTTTTACTCTTTCAATTTTTGTTTAAAGTTAGAAATGTTTTATTTAAGAGACTATAATCTTAAATTTTCACAAAGACCCCTTTGGATTAAGTAGTTAATTTTTATTTTTCCATGAAGGTTGTACTTTACTAAACTTTATTTTTCTATTGCTTAATGTCTAGTTTTTTAAATGTGATTCTCAAAAAGAATGTTTATTTTTTAGCTTGGATTAGCTTGTTAAAAATAGCACAATTAGTAGAGATAAATATACTGAATATATTGAATATTTACAATGAGCTTTACTTGGTACAAGGCATACTGATGAGCCAGATGGTGTTTCCATGATAAACCAGTTGAAATATTTTCTGTGACTTACCAGTCAATAAAATAACAAGCCAGATGAGTTAAGCAATAGGATTGCCTAATTCCTTTTTTCTCTGAAGTAATATGTTAGGTTTTTTTCAACCAATTCAATTAATTGAACCAGCTTGGTATAATCAAACCTGTTATGTATTTAAGCATATTTAAGAGTCCTTTCCCTCTATGTATGTGCTAATTTAGCTAATAACATTAACTGATAACATTAATAGCAACTGTTTGCTAAACATAGAACCCTAGAGTAATAGCAGTTTGAAGAACATTGAGGGCTAATAATTACATTAATTAGAAGGGGAAAGATACAAGTACCCTAGGTTGACAATCCTGGTAATAGTTCAGGCAGAATAAAATATTTCTTTGGTCTTTACCTCACACTTCAGGTGTATCTATTTTAAAATATGCTTCTAACCATTGACTACTACTATTTCCTTCCTTCCTTCCTTCCTTCCTTCTTTTCTTCCTTCCTTCCTTCCTTCCTTCCTTCCTTCCTTCCTTCCCTCCTTCCTTTCTACCTTCCCTCCTTCCCTGCTTCCTTTCTACCTTTCTTCCTTCCTTTTTTCCTTCCTTCCTTCCTTCCTTCCTTCCTTCCTTCCTTCCTTCCTTTTCTTCCTTCCCTCCTTCCATCCTTCTCTCCCTTCTTTTTTGTTTGGAGAGAAGAAGGGTAGGTACTAACCAGGAAAAATTATCTTTAGTTCTGTAGATGGTAAAAGTAAAGAAGAGAAGTCCTCAAATTAGAAATAGTGACTCCAAGAGAGGAAAGACAATAAAAATTTAAGTTTTATTATTTTTAAATGCTTATGTTTTTAGAACTTGATTTTAAGTTCATTTGCAGTGTTAGGTTGTTTTAAAGTAAGAAAGCTATTAGAACATTTAAAAAGCATACTGAATATTAGTTTTTCTCTCAGTGTATCTGTTTAAAAGAATTTAGAAAATAATATTCTGTTAAATGAATGTTTTCTTTGCTACATTTCTATTATGATGAAATTTTGGTCAGATTTATTGTTTAGCATCATCTGTATTTAAAACCAAGATGTCCTGACAGAGAGGAAAACAGTTATAAACAAAGTCACATCACAGTGACTGTGTGTATGTATTGTTGAATCTGCCATTCAAGGATTTGTTGTAGAGGCATGAAATACATCCTTAGAAAGAAAATAGTTATTTATTTCCTTGGGATTTATGGTATTGACCCGTACAGGTGACTCCTCTGATTACCTTTATAATCTCAGGGCTTTCCATTGCCTCAAATTTTGTTTCTAAAAGACAGGCATAGTTGAACTGGACCCTATTCCAAAATTAGCATAGTAAAACATAATAGTCTTTATTGTGTAATTTTATCATATCTTACAATTCTTCAATTAACATGTAAAACTTGTGACCTTTTTAAAAATACCATCTAAAATAGAATATTGTAAACTCCCAAATTACATTATCATTCCTTTTCCCTTTCTCTCTCTCTTTCTTTAATTTCTACTTCACTACATTAAAATTTAACTGTCATTTGGTAGGATGTGTGATTTCAAGCTATTAAGGTGAGCTGTGTAACAGGGAAGGTCAAAACCATGAACTGAGTCCTAAATTATGTAGCCTACCCCAGTGATGTACAATGTATTCTCTATTGTATTTATGCTTGACTTTTTGAACACATTTTGTTTATCTGTACAAAAGTATTGTCACAATATAAAATAGTTGTAATATGCCACTTTTTGAGTGTCTAGCAATGCATATTAAAATAATAGAACTGTGAGTCCATATAAATATGCTAAGAGACTTTTCATACTGGCTAAAATGGCAACATCTTGTCATGTGAAGATACAGTTCATTTGTGATCATTATTTTTGTGTTTGTGATTGCATTAAAATATTTATTTTAATATGTTAATTGTATACATAGCTAATCAGTAAGATCTGTAAGATAAACATAAAAATTTGTGACTTTTAGTTTCACTTTGGGATAATTTCACAAACCACTAGATTATTTTCAAATGCTGTGAAGCTTGGAATTGGGAGTGCTCTTAAGTTAATGCATCCTCAGGTACTGCTTAATTCAGTATATATATTATCTTAACTTTAAGAAAACAACCTCCTATTTAATATTTAAATACAGGCCTGAAAATGAGAACTATATATGCAACTAAAGATTATTTTAAATGATATATAAATGTATGTGCCTGTGAAAGGTAAAATGATTATGTTACATAATTAACTACCATACCTTTGATGATGTACCATAAAATGGCTTTGAGAAGACAGCTATGCTTATATTGACAGAAAGAAAGTACATTTTTCTAGCAAAAGCTCTCGTATTGACCTTTCATACTCCCACTTTTGTAACCTTTTCTGAGCATCTGTAACATTTTACTAACGTAGAAATATGGTTTGTCTTTTTTGGGAGAAAATATGAAATAGCTTTCTCATATTTCAGACTTACTCATCATTATTGTTCTTTCAGAGGTGGGATTCTGACAAAGTTAATTAAATTTAAATAAGTTTCTAACTGTGAGATAAATCTTCGCATTATGAAACGCTGCATGGTATTTTTGCTTTATAAATAGCATTTAGGTGGTTATACCATAGAATACGGTGAGTTGGGAGTGAAGTGGAAACCTTTAACATACTTTTGTTTTTGAAGATTGGAAGGAATATCCATGTACTAAATAACATGGTTCTTTTTTTCAGCCAAGTTCAAAAGCTTTGCAGAAATAGATAACTTTAAAATGATAACTATGTCATTGTTGTTGTTGTTGTTGTTGTTTTGTGTGTTGTTTGTGTGCGTATGTATTTTCTTTTTCATTTTAACCAGCCTCTTATACCTAGAAGTCCCACAAGCAGTGTTGCCACGCCTTCCAGCACCATCAGTACACCCACCAAAAGAGACAGTTCTGCCCTCCAGGATCTCTACATTCCTCCTCCTCCTGCAGAACCATATATTCCCAGGTATAAAACTATCTATTACATTGTCCTAGGCAGCTTCTAGCTAATGGTAAACCTAACAGCATATAAACTGCAAAGTCAATTCTCAAGGAACACCTTGAATATTTTCTCAGTTTGAAATTCTGAACACATTCTGAAGAATCATTCCCATTATAGAGAATGAATGTTGGCCAATAATAATAACTGATTTGTATATAAATACTTGCTGTGCATTAAGTATCTTATACTATCTCATATAATAGGAAAGAAAAAGTAATATTAAATAACAATTAGGATTATTTTAATAAACAAAGAATAAGTGAGGCTCTTTGGCTAAAAAGTCCCAGAAAATTTCAGGTTACTTTGAAGCATTTCATACATTTTTTTTTTAATATAGAAAGCTGTAGATAACTTTTATGCTTTCTTAAATGTAGGTAATGAGGAAGATATTATTTGATAATGATGACAAGGGAGAATGTCTTTTTTCCCCTGATAATCCTGTATCTGAAATTTTTATTTCATTAATTCATTAATGTTTCTTTCAGGAAGTAGAGTTTACAAGGGAATGAATTACCCTTAATGTCTATTTTCTATATTTCTTGAGACTGTATCTCTATTTCATTTATCGATGCTTATTTGAAATTCCTTGCAGATGTGGAAGAATACAGCTTTATGCCATAATGCATTCTTTCTAAAAGCATTCTGATATCCAGCCTTGTGAAATACAAAAATTATGGAAAAGGACTAGCACTAAATGGGGATCATTAATACTAACCAAAAAACTTGATTCAGTTTTTAAATTAGTTCTGCATTCAAAAACAATAATTTAAGTTCTCTTGTTTTCAAGCCATAATTAGTATTAAATTCCTTTCATATATAAAAGAACTGAACTCCTTGTGTTTAATTTTCATTATTATTTAGTATACTTAGTGTTTTGGAAAATAGTTTACTAACATTATATGATCTAAATGCTACCTGGCAATATGGTTTCTCTGGAAATACTGTGTTGTCATCTAGTAACAAAACTATAGTCAATTTATATACATTTTAGTTCTTATTTTTGAGAATTAAATATAACCATTGGAACATGGCTTATAAGATATAGTTTACTAAGCTGGCATTTCATAAATATAATATATAATTTACAATCTTGTGTTCAATTTGCAAGCAAATATACAAATCGATCCAATATCCAAGTAAAATGCAAGTTGCCTTTTAATTATTTTAAGACAGTGTGAGATTTTCCACATACTCTTGCTTGAGGACCAATGAAAGTATGTGTGTTCCAAACAGGAAGTGACTTTTTATGGTTTACATTTTAATTGGAAATATTTTTATTTCAGTGCAAATAATTATTTAAGAGACCTTATACTTCAGAGGGCTACATGTACAGACAGACATCAAAAGATTATTTTTATCAGATCTCTGTAGTTTTAAAATATTCTTTTCTTTCCTCTTGGGTAGGGAGGAACTTGTTACAAAGAAAGTGTCCCCTCTACAGAAAATATTTAAAATACAGTTAAGAGAACAAAAGGGTAAAATGATCCAGTTCCGTCTTCTGAGTGTGGTGAACATATTATAAAGGCTATAAATTGAAGTCAATAAAAAGCTTGAAGATACTATTTAAAAATACTAGAGAATGTGAAATTGAAATATCGACATAAGGACCCTTGTTTTATCACAATTGCTTGAAAGCTCCATACTTTTCTGTAAAATTCATAGTGTTTACTGTATCACTATAATGATTCTTAGTTGATCAGTATATAATTTAACAGAATATTCTAAATAACACTTTGAGTCAAATTATTGCTTACCCAGTCATAAAATCTTTCAAAATAGGAGTCAGAACAATGCATGCATCAAAGCCCCTTTGAACCACAGCCTTATATAAATGTCTGCATTTTCTGGCTTGATGTTAACAGTCAAAACTTTTTTGTAGTCGTGATTATTTTATAGATACAACCTTGGCAATTTTTCCCCATTTCCTCATTTTGAAGATGAATTTGGTGGACCTAGTTTAATTCTTCTGAACATTTTTCCCTATATTAAAAAACTTCGTTTATACAGGATAGGCATTTTGGTGGTATATGAACATATATGTTTGATTTTGATTGTAAGTAATAAAGGCTCTCTAGTCTCAAAAAATAAATGGACTTGAAAAATGATAGGACTAGTTTTCAAGTTAGGCAGAATTTTTTTCATGTGGTTACAATTTTTTGAACACATTTATTCCAGGGGAAAAAGGGTATTGTAAAAGTGCCTTTTTCTCTAAAAGAGAAAACACTCATGTATGTAAAGTGAATATGTTTATTTTATGTCTTATGACTATACACAGTTTCATTATCATTATATATAGTACATTTCTATACTTAACCAAATTTCTTTTTCTGTGATGAAAATGAAGAATTTATAGGTATTCAAACAACTATGACATTTAAGTACTAATAGCTGTTATTAACTGTACTGTGTGCTATTAAATATAAAGATCAGTAAAGCAATGCTCTTGTAATGCTTCCTTAAATCCTTTCTAGAGCAAAGGCACAGATTTACTATTTATGTGCATAAACTTACAACATTAAGGTGTACAAATTCTTGACATCAGAATGAATTAACACATTAAGTTCTCCAGGGACTCATGACATGAATATATACATTAACACATACATACTTACACACATTTACATACACAATACGTGTATCAACTCATTCTACTGAAAAGTTTGTTTTTGCTTGGTACTTTCCTTAATTCAGCAGTATTTTACTGCATTCTATATAGATTTGTTTCAAAAAATCTACCCTGTTGATAAAAGGTCCCTCCTTCATATTATTATAGAGTAGGAAATACCATCCCTTTCAATTTTCTGCCCCAAGATGTTTCCATATAAATATAGCCTGGTGTATTAATAGGACTGAGTCACCCTCTGATTTCAGCTGTATTAACATTGATGTCGCAAGCCTCATAGTGCAAGATCTGTCCATTTACAGATAGGCATAACCTTACTCCAGTGCCACAAATTTGTTAGGGCTGCATCCAGGGTAGTTGCAGTATCAATTTCTTGTTGATCGTGGACTAGCAGGAACAGAAAGTACCAGGCAATTTGTTCAGGAAAAGTTTTCAGAAAGCCAAAAGAAAATTCTGTCTGGATTTTATATTTATTTCCTTTATGTTGCCTAAGAACTGTCTATATAGTTTTATGTTGGTAATAAGCAATACTTTTATTTTAGAAAATAAAAGAATAAATGGTAATGTAAATGACAACATCACCTTGTGATGGGTTAAACAGATAAGAAAACTCACTGATTGTCAGTCTGGAGAATGATGTTTACTACTTTCTACATATTTCAAATACTGGGTATATAGTTTTCTACATTTGGACAAATCTATTCTAAACATTTACACACAGAAATACAGGTTTTTGCTGGGCTGAGTCTCATATTTTAGAATTCACATTACTTTTATAAGCTCATCAACATTTTACAAGATATAATAGAAATTAATTTAAAATTTGTTCTTTTTATCTGTTTTGTTATAATTTAGTTTACTCTATAAATTTAAGTATTTAGTCTTATCACTTAACATAAAATTAAATTGTTTTTCTGGTTTGACAGCATTTATTCATGGCACTGTTTAGGGTAACCAGAAACAAATAATGAGGAAGAAATATAACTAATGGTCCACAAGAAAAGAAATGTTGCATTTACATGCATAGTCATGTTCTAGAAGACAAGCTTTTCTGACAAAAAGTTCATAGGTAATCAGTGAAACATTTCATAAAATAAACAAGATTCAATTTAATGAATCACAAATGGACTATTTCTATCAAAATGGGCTTAATTTAGGCTTAATTACCTATTACAGTATATGAATAATAGGTTTTAGCAAGCCCATAAATTATTAGAGATGTTTTTCTCTAGACTCTTATAGAATAAAAAAAATCATCTTGCCATCACCCTAAATGCCATTCTTAAACTCCATATTTTAAAAAATTATTTTATCTTATCTCCTCAAGAAGCATCGATGAGTGATGACATTTCTATATATCCATTTAGAATGAGTTCTAGGAACATGTCTTTTTACTCTTAAATGATATACATAGAGTGTGAATACCTAGAATAATTTTTTTATTAAGTTTTATTTTAAATTAATAACATGGTGTTTGAATTTCTTATAATACCAGTTTATGTCATGCTAATTTGGTTCCTAAGGCCACAGTGCTCCTTATGGTAGTTCTTAAACACATTTTTGTTTTTAAGCAGTACAATTTTCTACCAAGAATCAATTAGGTAAACTGACAGAAGAAAGCATTATACTTAAGTTCACATTACTACCATTATACCCACTGTCTTAAACACTAAAAGCAATTTATGTGCTAAGGTAAACTGGCAGAAGAAAGCTATATACTTAAGTTAACTTTACTAGCATTATACCTACTGTCTTGAATACTGAAAGCAATTAATGTATGACATGGTACAGTGAAAAATGGACTTGGGCAACAGTTAAAAGATTCATGGCCCATTTCAAATTCTGTCAGTTATGAGCTGTGTAACACTGAGGCAAGTCATTTAGCCTTTCTGAGACTCACGTTTTGTTTTCAGCAAAATAAGAATAACTACAAATTGTCTTATAAATCTCAAAGAAAGTTTGGAAAGATCAGGAGATATATTCTTTGGGAATAAATTATTAGTATTTTAGACCCTCTGCCATTTACTACCCTAACATGTTTCTACATCCTTCTCCTTTAACCCTTCTTTAGGGATGAAAAAGGAAACCTTCCTTGTGAAGACCTTAGAGGACATATGGTGGGCAAGCCAGTACATAAAGGATCGGAATCACCAAATTCATTTCTGGATCAGGAATATCGAAAGAGGTTTAATATTGTTGAAGAAGATACTGTCTTATATTGCTATGAATATGAAAAAGGAAGATCAAGTAGTCAAGGAAGACGAGAAAGCACCCCCACTTATGGTAAGTATTCTTCTCTTATGTTTATATGAGAATATATGTCTAGCATGGGAATCTCAACTTCCTTTAATAGGTTTTTGGGTTATGAGAGCTACTTAGGAGCTTTTTATTCTTTATAATTGATCTATGTATGTCATGTGCTTCTAAGTGGAATCTCCACAATATGAGACATGATACTAAAAATTATTCAAGATTTTCAAAAGATAAGAAAGAACAGTCGGTAACATTTTAGCTCATAATGAATTATAAAAATCCTTTTAGCATCATATATACTTCTTATATGTTAGATGTTGCCAGTTTGGGAATATTCAAGAGTTATTTTTTCTTTTCTGTTTTTTAAATGAATATTCACTGTTAACATGACTTATTTAAAATAAAATTATCTCCTTATTCCTCGGGGATTTTAAGAAATAGAATTTTCTGGGAAAATTCTCACCTCAGTTTTTTTTTTTTTTTTTTTAAGAAGCTGTAAAATTTATTTGACATTAGAGTGGAAGTGGATTTTAAATAGAATTAATAGAATTAGATGAACATAATGTATTTAAGGCAAAAATGGACCTAGAGTTATGATGGGCCTAGGATTGTTTTAATCTTTGATTCATGACTGAAGAAGTAAGCCAGTCACATATACTTAAAATTGTTACAGTATATCTGAAAAATTTGCAGATGAAGTTGCTTAAAGTAGTAAAGCTTGTGGTTCTTTTGCAAGAATGAATGGATTTAATTGAAAGTTTCTGCCCTCCCTTTCCAGTTTTCAAATTTATCATTTTTAGTGAGGGTCTTATACTTTGAGGAAGGGCAGCATCCCTGCTAATTAGTTCAATGGGAACTAAGCAAAAGCAAAGTTGTTTTTAACTCCCTCTTTCTATCCATACTCCTCACTTGTCCATCATGGCCATCTGCCTCCCTCCTTTGGTCTCAAAAGAGCAGTCATCACATAACTTCATATACATCTCTTATTTCCTTTCAGCTCTTTGGTAATAAGTATGAAAGAAAAATTTTCCCCAAAATGACCCTAAAGAACGGGAACCATACTTATATTACTTTATGTTATTCTCTGTCCATGTGCTTTTTAATCATAAGAATAAATAATACATTTTAACATAAGCTCCTCAACTATACTACTCTAGTGTCAATTAACTCTTAAGTATTGGAAGATATTTGAACCTTTACTTTTCTCCTCTACTATATTGTAAACTTGCAATATAGAGTATAGAGACCTGTAATCTCTACTATCCCTACCCTTGCCCCATAAAATAATATGAAGTTTTTATTCTTATTCATTCATTCCACAAGTACTAATTGACTAGCTATTACTGGATAGGCAGTAATGTATATCAACTCTTCTTTGTTTGTGTCCCAGTATTATCTGGCTATTTTCTACTTAGGTTTAAGTAGATAATTAATGTTTAATTTAAGAGAAATTATAGTCACCAAATAAAAGTAATTGATTACTGATGACTTTATTTTTTAAAATGTTTACTAAGTTCTTACTTGAATGGCTATAAATTGGTAGTCCCTGCAGACTACAGTTTAAAGCACCTAATGCCATCATGTGTGACAAATGTCCTCCAGTAGAATAGAATACTGTTTAAATATTAGAAAATTTAGAGAGCCTATAAATACTTGATATCTTTTTATAAACAACTTAGGGGAAAAGAAATACATACATACTTGAGAGAGAAGGAAGCAAGCAACATTATCTGTCTCAGTATCAATTTTAACTTAAGCTTTTTAAAACTGACATGTAATTGTACATATTTATGGGCTACAGAGTGATATTTTGATATATGTATACAATGTGTAATTATCAAATCAGGGTAATTAGCATATTTTGCACCTTAAACATTTATCACTTCTTTGTGTTGGGAACATTTGAAATCTTCTCTTCTAGCTATTAGAAATTATATCATAAATTATTGTTAACTATACTACTAGAACTTCTCTCATGTAGCTGTTATTTTATATCCATTAACCAATTTCTTCCAAATCTCCCTCCTACTCACCCCTTCCTTTCTCAGACTCTAGTAACCACAGTTCTAGTCTCTGTAAGCTTAATGTTTTTAGTTCCCACTTGCAAATGTAAACACACAGTGTTTATCTTTCTGGACCTAATGTATTTTACTTAACATAATGTCTTCCAGGTTCATTCATGTTGCCGCAAATGACAAGATTTCATTCTTTTTTAGAGCTGAATAATATTCTTTATATATATCCTATATATAATATTCATGTATATATATATATATCACATTTTCTTTATCCATTAATCTGCTGATAGACACATAGGTTAATTTTCATATCTAAGCTATTGTTAATAGTGCTGCAATACACATGAGAGTACAGATATCTCTTTGACATACTGATTTCCTTTCCTTTGGACATATACCCAATAATGTGAATGCTGAATTGTGTTGTAGTATTAGCCAACAATTTTTTTTTTTTAGCACTTTGAATATATCATCCTGTTCTTTCTTGGTCTGTAAGGTTTCTGCTAAGAAATCCACTGTTATTCTGATAGGGGTTCTTTTTATGTGATCTGACACTTTTTTCTTACTGTTTTTAGAATTTTTTTCTGTGTCTTTGATTTTTGACAGTTTGAATATAAGATTTGGAGAAGACTTTTTTGGGGTTGAATCTGTTTGGGGTTCTTTGAGCTTCCTGTATGTTTGTATGACCTATATCGCCTGCAAAACTTGGGAAGATTTTAGCTCTTATTTCATTAAATAGTGTATTAGTCAAGGTTCTCCTTGAAGAAGAGGGACAGAACTAATAGGATATACATATACATGAAAGGGACTTTATAAAGCAGAATTGGCTCACACAATCACAAGGTGAACTCCCGCAATAGGCTGTCTGCGAGCTGAAGAGTAAGGAAGCCAGTAGTGGCTCAGTCCAGGTGCCAAAGCCTCAAAAATAGAGAAGCCAACAGTGCAGCCTTCAGACTGTGGCTAAAGGCCTGAGAGCCTCTGGTAAACCACTGATATAAGTCCAAGAATCCAAAGGCCAAAGAACCTGGAGTCTGATATTCAAGGGCAGGAAGCACCTGGCATGGAAGAAAAATGAAAGCCAAAAGACTTAGCAAGACAGCTTATTCCACCTCCTTCTGCCTGCTTTTTCTAGCCATGCTGGCAGCCAATTGGATAGTGCCCACCAACATTGAGGGTGGATCTTCCTCTCCCGGTTCACTGACTCAAATATTAATCTCCTCTGGCAACACCCTTACAGACATACCCAGAAACAATACTTTGCATCCTTCAATCCAATCAAGTTGACACTTAATATTAACTATCACAAATAGGTTTTCGATGCCTTTTCCCAATTAATTTACTACTGGAACACTCAAATTCAAATGTTTGGTCACGTTATGGTGTCCCATTTGTCATGTAGGATTTCTTTATTCTTTTTTCTTTCTTTTCTTCTGACTGGATTGTTTCAAAATACCTGTCCTTATATTCAGAAATTCCTTCTTCACCATGAGCTAGTATGTTGTTGAAGTTCTCAGTTGTGTGTTTTTATTTCATTCATTGAATTCTTCAGTTCTAAGATTTTTGTTTGGTTCTTT
>NW_016107443.1:4190772-4201232 GCF_001604975.1 Cebus imitator
ATTCTCCTGCCTCAGCCTCCTGAGTAGCTGGAATTACAGGCATGTGCCACTACACTCAGCTAATTTTTGTATTTTCAGTAGAGACGGGATTTCACCATGTTGGCCAGGATGGTCTCAATCTCCTGACCTCGTGATCCGCCCACCTTGGCCTCCCAAAGTGTTGGGATTACAGGTGTGGGCGACCCAGCTTGTTTGGTTCTTTTTTATGATTTCTATTTTTTGTTGAATTTCTCATTCAGATCGTGAATTGTTTTCCTTATTTTGATGAACTGTCTGTATTCTTTTCTATTGCTCTGAGTTTTCTTAAGATCATTATTTCGAATTGCTTTTCAGGTCATTTCGTACATTTTCCTTTCCTTTGAGGTATATTGCTAGAGAGTTGTGTTCCTTTGGAAGTGTCATATTTCCTTACTTTTTCATGTTTCTTATGTCCTTACATTGATATCTGTGCAACTGGTGAAGCAGTCACTTCTTTTAATTTTATGGGTTTGCTTTCATAGGGAAAGACATTTTTCTGCATATGGCATTCTATAGTGTCAATTGGGCAGGGTTCTTTGTTTTTGGTTGTGTTTGTGCATAGTAGTGTAGTCTTCATGTGATTTTTTTTGGCTGTAGTCACTCTTGTGTTCTCCAAAGATTTTTTTTTTTACTTTTGAACCTGAAACAAATATAACCTTAATGTAGATACTTTTAGATACATCACTGGAGATTCCTCAGTACAACCTGAAGATTGTTTCAAGCAAATAACTGTCTAACGTATTTAACTTTTAAAAATTAAATGTTAATTAATAAAACCTATATGTCAGGCAAAGGACTATGTGTCAGGCAAAGGACTATGTGGCCATAATTTTCCCAACAATTAATTCATTTATTAAATCATTCAGCTAATACTTGTTGTATACATAAAGTCAGCCAGCCACTGCGACACAAAAAATGAATAAATCCATAAATTCTAATTACCCAAAGGGAAGAAACAAATAAGTAGATGCATCACGGTCACGTCAGGTCAATTGGAAGGTATGCACCAAGTGCTGTAGTAGCCCAGAAAGTAAAGCCTCATAGTTTGCCTTGGAAGTCAAATAAGTACACATGACATTTATGCTGGGTTTTAAATGATGGATAGTCCTTTCATCCAGGATTTTTAAATGCTAATCATCCCACCAAATACCTGGTATCTTCTCAAGCGTAGGTCAGAGATCTGAAGGTTTCTCTCAGTATCTCAGGCCAGACCCTAAAGGCCCCAACAGAAATTACTTCAAACCTTCATAAGCAGTAATCAATGACAACTTCTTTATTTAACCTATAAAATAATGCCATTACCTGGACTCCCAAGTACAATAACATTATCTTGTATTTGGAAATAATGATAATGAAAGTACATAATCCTGCTGAAATATATGGTTAAAAAAAACCTAAAGTATAAAAAAGTTCATACTTGACGTTTTCTGGAAATAATGGTAATTTAACCTCTTAGCACTTGTGTGATACCTTAAAATGCACGATGTAAGTCTTGTATCATTAGAGTGTTCAATTTCTGTTCTTAGAAAAAAACCCTTACCTTGAAGTATGTGATTTTAGCCACCATTTCTCTCCTATTCACTTCCCAGATCATCTGTTTACTCAAAGAGAGTTTAGAGTTAAGATAATAAGAATATGGGTAGGATTTTGAGAAGCAAAAGAGATATGACACAGTTCTTCCTATGTGCTTTCAGTTGAATATGTTTGTAGTTGCTGTATTTTCCTTGTACATTCATATTCTAAATTTAGATACATAAGAGAAAAATAGGGAAGCTCTGCTATTAAACACAGTGACAAAGAAACATAGACATAAAGAAAAATCTTTGAAAATATCTTAATAATGGCTTTTAAAGTATGTTGTTTAACCAAGGTTCTCGTGTTATACCATGGACCCTCTAGTTGTTAAGAATGAGTTAAAAGAAGTAAGTACAGGTATTTACCCTAAGCAATTAGACAAGTACAGTATGGAGTGACAGTAGATGGCCCTTCTAGAAAATAAGTAAATACAGTAAGTCCTCATTTAACATCATCCACAGGTTCTTGGAAACTGAGACTTTAAGCAAAGTGATGCACAGCTGATCCCAATACCGTTTCCTTCAATGTCATTTTGTTATAACAATAAGGAATAAGATGGTTTTGTAATCTGTGGTTTTACTTTAAGTCCCAGTTTCCAAAAACCTAGAGATTACATTAGGTGAGGACTTACTGCAATACCTGTTGAGCTTTCAGATATGCCAAACAGTGTTCTAAGCATTTCAAAGGCATTAATCAATTTAATCCTCACAACAACCCTATGAGGTATGTACTAATAAAATATTTGTTTTACAGATGAGAAATCTAAAAAACAGAAAGGTTAAATAACTTACTCACTAGTAAGTGATTGAGCTAGGATTAAGTAATTATGGATATTTTTTTGACCCTTACCAGTGGTAAAGCTAGCTAAATGTAATGAAAATAATTTTTAATTGTAGGTAAATAATTTCCAAAAATTATATTACTCATTCTAAATTCAAGAATTTGATTCCAGCAAAGCAGAACTAGGTCTAATTTTATATGTTCTTGTGTATGTTGTTTTAAATTTACTAACACTATAATGAGTATGCATTTACATAGATACGAACCTGACAGGCCTTAGGAAAAGACTGCTAAATTGAGATGTAAAATGAGCAACAGTGTGTTGTGCCCTTTTTAAATCAAAGAGCATGAAATATGTTTACTTTCCTAAAAAGATAGAAAAGAATAATTTCTGGAAACCTGGATACCAGTAGCAGAAGAAATCTAGATTAGTTGTTACTAGCATTAGCTGTAGCATCAGCCGTAGTTGGTAATTTTGTTTGCCATCTAATTATTCCAGTGTGTCCTTGAGGATGTTACTCTAGGCCTCAGTTTTCTTATTAAATGAATATGATAATATCTGCCTTGTAGAGTTTTTGTGAGAATTTAATGATAAGACATTGTAACTTGCCTCAGTGTCCGGTATGTTGGGTGTTTGTTTTCATTATTGTCATTATGACAAAGAAACTTTAACGTGAAAATAGAAACAGGGAAAAGATGGCATTAAATTATTTTAACTATATAGGGTCTCATTGCTCAAGCCTCAAAGGCAAAGGCTCAAATTTAATGAGATCAGTTGCTTGGCAACTTTTCAAAATGGTAATATTTCCCATCAGCTTTTCCATTTTGCTTTACATGGACTTCTTGCCCTTACTATTTCATCATAACACATTTCTATGCATGGAAACCTGCTAAAAGGTAGACACAGTTGGCTGAGTCCCTTTGTGGCCATGAATGGTCATCTTTTTTAAGAATAGAAGGAAAACATACCTTTTAACAATAATATCACCAAATAGTATTGGCTTGAAGATAGGAATTCAGACCTTTTCTGATTTATTGAAAATACAGTACCTCACAAAAAGCACAGGAATGAATGTAAATTTGATATTTTAGAAATTATCCTTATAAATGTTATTTGCACACATTGTGCATTAAGGAAAATTAATTTCTATAACATTATACCTGAACATTTTCTACCTGAATAGTTGTGACAAGAAAAAAATCAGATACCATGTTCTTTTTATCCACATAAATGGCAAATGGCTCGAATGACCTATACCAGTATGATAAAGGGCCTATGAACAATGACATCATAAACTGAGTTTTATCAATGTGAAGTTAGGATAGCGTCCATAGGTTCCAGGGTCTCTTATCATGCTTCAACAGACCCTTTCTCCTTGTCTTACAAATTCACTTTATTTTTGGTACAGTTAAATTATAATCAGTAGCATTATTTCAAACATTTCTTAAAGGATCAAACACATAAAATGCATTCACGCTTTTTATTTCCAAATACAAGTCCTCTCTCTGTCCTGTGATTTTAAAATGTAAATAATCTTCCTTATCAGGTAAAAGTTTAACTGTCATTAATCAGCTATTTTGGAGACAAAAGGAAATAGGATTCTATCCTCAAGAAATTTCTGTGTTCAAGTAAAATGTACCATTTCCAAAGAAGAAATAACCATAGAAATAGAAATTGATTCAGAAATGAAGAAATATGGTATCTGCACTCTATTTATGGGAATTCTTATTCTTTTAGACTTATTAAATAAATTTCATAAAGACTACATGTTGGTTAGCTTCACAAAACAATTTTGAGTATCTAGTTTATGGTGGTTAGGAACCATGTAGTTGATGGAAAAGCAGTTCGACAATATTTTGACATAGAAATAGAAAGTAGTCTGTTTATAATGTAAACATTAGAGTAATCATCTAGGGAAGGCATTCTTCCTTAAATTGTAGAATTTTACTGATGGAAATAGAAGAGCATGAATTATGAGGTGAAACAGACTTGAATTTGTTATAACAGCTTGGCTTTTAATAGCTAATTGACCTTGATCTTGAGACTTAACCTTCCTGTATTTTTGTTTCCTTATCTGTAAGATGGAATAGTAATACTACTCATAGTGTTTGTGTGAGGATTAAATGAGATTACATATGTCAAGTACTTAGCAGAGTTCTTGCCTCACAAAAACTACTCAAGAAATATGGTGCCTTAGATGGTATAATAAATGCTTGCTGTTCATAAACAAAAGTGTCCCAAAGCTTTTTGAAGTCTCCTGTGGAAGGACTTACTTAGTAAAAGACAAATCGACTAGAAGTCTTTCCACATGTTTGGTCCCTCTACCAAGCCAATAACTGGCCAGTTATAGGAGTTAAAAGAAATATGAGTAGAGCTCTTTGATTTCTTTAGGTTTTATTTTGCAAACCAAAGTAGAAGGAAGATCTGTCAAATAGTTAATAACACTGCAAACTACCCTTATCCAAATCCTCTTAAGCTCTAGTATAAAAATCATCAGCACATATGCTGGATTAAAAGGGCCCAGTTACAACCTCTCATCATCAGGAATCTGAAAACAGTTCAGCCCTCACATCTTTTTAAAGTTTTTGATTAGTTGCTTAAAAAATGGAAGAAGAATGTAATATATAAAACAAATAAAAGAGTTGGAGAACCTTAAAGAAATTAAACTGAGGAAGAAAAGATCATTCTGAAAGAACTCAAGGTACTAGGTAATAGATAAAACAGTAAGATTAAGAAAAAGAACTATTGGTGACTAGTGAGATGGCCAGATAGAAACAGCTCCAATCTGCAGCTCCCAGAGAGATCAATGCAGAAGGTAGGCAATTTCTGCATTTCCAACTGAGGTACCTGGCTCATCTCATTAGGACTGGGTAGGCAGTGGGTACAGCCCATAGAGGGAAAGCAGAAGCAGGGTGGGGCATTACCTCACCCTGGAAGCACAAGGGGTCAGGGAACTCCCTCCCCTAGCCAAGGGAAGCCGTGAGGGACTGTACCATGAGAAATGGTACATTCTGGCCCAGATACTGTGCTTTTCCCATGATCTTTGCAACCAACAGACCAGGAGGTTCCCTTGGGTACTTACACCACCAGGGCCCAGGGTTTCAAGCACAAAACTAGGTGGCCATGTAGTCAAACACTGAGCTAGCTGCACGAGTTTTTTTTGTTTGTTTGTTTGTTTTTTTCACACCCCAGTGGTGTCTGTAACACCAGCAAGATAGAACTGTTCACTCCCCTGGAAAAGTGGGGGCGGGATTGAAGGCAGGGAGCCAAGTGGTCTTGCGCAGCAGATCACACCCCCAGGGAGCCCAGCAAGCTAAGATATACTGGCTTGGAATTCTCGCTGCCAGCACAGCAGCCTAAAGTCAACCTGGGACACTCAACCTTGGTGGGAAGAGGGGCATCCACCATTACTGAGGCTTGAGTAGGTGATTTTCCCCTTATGTTGTAAACAAAGCCTCCAGGAAGTTTGAACTGGGTGTAGCCCATCATGGCTTGGCAAAGCAACTGTAGCCAGACTGTCTCTGTAGAGTCTTCCTCTCTGGGCAGGGCATCTCTGAAAGAAAGGCAGCAGCCCTAATCAGAGGCTTATAGATAAAACTCCCACCTCCCTGGGATAGAGCACCAGGGGGAAAGGGAGCACTGTGGGTGCTGCTTCAGCAGACTTAAATGTTCCTGCCTGCCGCCTCTGAAGAGAGCAACAGATCTCCCAACACAGTGCTCAAGCTCTGCTAAGGGACAGACTTCTTTCTCAAGTGAGTCTCTGACCCCTATGCCTCTTGACTGGGAGACACCTCCCAGCAGGGATTGACAGACACTTCATACAGAAGGTCTCCAGCTAGCAGCTGGCAGGTGCCCCTCTGGGACGCAGCTCACAGAGGAAGAAACAGGCAGCAAGCTTTGCTGTTCTGCAGCCTCCGCTAGTGATACCCAAGCGAACAGGATCTGGAGTGGACCTCCAGCAAACTCCAGCAGACCTGCAGCAGAAGGGCCTGTTAGAAGTAAAACTAACAAACAGAAAGGAATAGCATCAAAGTCAACAAAAAAAAATCCACACAAAAACCTGTCTGAAGGTCACCAACATCACAGACCAAAGGTAGTTAAAGCCACGAAAATGTGGAAAAACAAGTGCAAAAAGGCTGAAAATTCCAAAAACCAGATGCTTCTTTTCCTCCAAAGGATCACAACTCCTCGCCAACAAGGTAACAAAACTGGATGGAAAATGAGTTTGATAAATTGATGGAAGTAGACTTCAGAAAGTGGGTAATAACAAACTTTTCAGAGCTAAAGGAGCATGTTCTAACCCAATGCAAGGAAGTTAAGAACCTTGAAAAAAGGTTAAACAAATTCCTAACTAGAATAACTAGCTTAGAGAAGAACATAAATGATCTGATGGAGCTGAAAAACACAGCACAAAAACTTTGTGAAGCATTCACAAGTATCAATAGCCGAATTGATCAAGTGGAAGAAAGGATATCAGAGATTGAAGATCAACTTAATGAAATAAAGCATGAAGACAAGATTAGAGAAAAAAGAATGAAAAGGAATGAACAAAGCCTCCAAGAAATATGGGACTATGTGAAAAGACCAAACCTACATTTAATTGTTGTCCCTGAAAGTGACCGAGAAAATGGAACCAAATTGCAAAACACTCTTCAGGATATTATCCAGGAGAACCTCCCCAACCCAGCAAGACAGGCCAACATTCAAATTTAGGAAATATAGGGAACACCACAAAGATACTCTTTTGAGAAGAGCAACCCCAGGACACATAATTATCAGATTCACCAAGGTTGAAATGAAGGAAAAATGGGCAGCCGGAGAGAAAGGTCAGGTTACCCACAAAGGGAAACCCTTCAGACTAACAATGGATCTCTCTTTGGAAGCCCTGCAAGCCAAAAGAGAGTGGGGGCCAATATTTAACATTCTTAAAGAAAATAATTTTGAACCGAGAATTTCATATCTAGCCAAACTAAGCTTCATAAGCGAAGGAGAAATAAAATCCTTTACAGACAAGCAATGCCAAGATTTTGTTACCACCAGGCCTGCCTTACAAGAGCTCCTGAAGGAAGCACTAAATATGGAAAGGAAAAACCAAAACTAGCCACTGCAAAAACATACCAAATTGTAAAGACCATCGATGCTATGAAGAAACTGCATCAATGAATGGCAAAATAACCAGCTAGCATCGTAATGACAGGATCAAATTCACACATAACAATATGTAAATGTTCAATGTAAACAGGCTAAATGCCCCAATTAAAAGACACAGACTGGCAAATTGGATAGAGTCAAGACCCATCGGTGTGCTATATTCAGAAGACCCTTCTCACATGCAAAGACATACATAGGCTCAAACTAAAGGGATGGAAGAATGTTTGCCAAGCAAATGGAAAGCAACAAAAAAGCAGGGATTGCAATCCTAGTCTCTGATAAAACAGACTTTAACAAAGATCAAAAAAGACAAAGAAGGGCATGACAATGGTAAAGGAATCAATGCAACAAGAAGAGATAACTATCCCAAATATCTATGCACCCAATACAGGAGCGCCCAGATTCATAAACAAGTTCTTGGAGACCTACAAAGAGACTTAGACTCCCACACAATAAGAGTGGGAGACTGTAACACCCCACTGTCAGGATTAGATCAATAAGACAGAAAATTAGCAAGGACATTCAGGGCTTGAACTCAGCTCTGTACCAAGTGGACCTAATAGATAGCTACAGAGCTCTCCACCCCAAATCAACAGAATATACATTCTTCTCAGCACTGCATCACACTTACTCTAAAATTGGAAGTAAAACACTCCTCAGCAAATGCAAAAGAATGGAAATCATAACAAACAGTCTCTCAGACCACAGTGCAATCAAATCAGAGCCCAGGATTAAGAAACTCACTCAAAATCGCACAACTACATGGAAACTAAACAACCTGCTCTTGAATGACTTCTGGGTAAATAACAAAATTAAGGCAGAAATAAATAAGTTATTTGAAACCAATGAAAACAAAGACACAATATACCAGAATCTCTGGGACACAGCTAAAGAAGTGTTTAGAGGGAAATTTATAGCACTAAATGCCCACAGGAGAAAGCAGGAAACATTGAAAATTGACACCCTGACCTCACAATTAAATGAACTAGAGAATCAAGAGCAAACAAATTCAAAAGCTAGCAGAAGACAAGAAATAAGATCAGAGCAGAACTGAAGGAGCTAGAGACATGAAAAACGCTTCAAAAAATCAATGAATCCAGGAGCTGGTTTTTTGAGAAAATTAACAAAATAGATAGATTGCCAGCCAGACTAATAAAGAAGAAAATAGAGAAGAATCAAATAGATACAATAAAAAAATGATAAAGGGGAGATCACCACTGATCACACAGAAATACTAACTACCATCAGAGAATACTATAAACACCTCTACGAAAATAAACTAGAAAATCTAAAAGAAGTGGATAAATTCCTGGACACGTATACCCTCCCAAGACTAAACCAGGAAGAAGTTGAATCCCTGAATAGATGAACAACAACTTATGAAATTGAGGCAGTAATTAATAGCCTACCAACCAAAAAAAAAAAAAACTCAGGACCAAATGGTTCACAGCTGAGTTGTACCAGAGGCACAAAGAGGAGCTGGTACCATTCCTTCTGAAATTATTCCAAACAATAGAAAAGGGGACTTCTCCCTCACTCATTTTATGAGGCCAGCATCATCCTGATAGTAAAACCTGGCAGAGAACAACAACAAAAAAGAAAATTTCAGACCAATATCCCTGATGAACACTGATGCAAAAATCCTCAGTAAAATACTGGCAAATTGAATCCAGCAGCACATCAAAAAGCTTATCTACCACAATCAGGTTGGCTTCATCCCTGGGATGCAAGCCTGGTTCAACATGCACAAATCAATAAACATAATCCATCATATAAACAGAACTAATGAGAAAAACCATATGATTATCTCAATAGATGCAGAAAAGGCCCTCAATAAAATTCAGTACCCCTTCATGCTAAAAACTCTCAATAAACTAGGTATTGATGGAATGTATCACAAAATAATAAGAGCTATTTATGATACCCACAGCCAATATCATACTGAATGGGCAAAAGCTGGAAGCATTCCCTTTGCAAACTGGCACAAGACAAGGATGCCCTCTCTCACCACTCCTATTCAACATAGTATTGGAAGTTCTGACCAGGACAATCAGGCAAGAGAAATAAATAAAGGGTGTTTAAATAGGAAGAGAGGAAGTCAGCTTGTCTCTGTTTGCAGATGACATAATTACATATTTAGAAAACCCCATCATCTCAGCCCCAAATCTCCTTAAACTAACTGATAAGCAACTTCAGCAAAGTCTCAGGATACAATTTCAATGTGCAAAACTCAACATACCTATACACCAATAATAGACAAACAGGCTAAATCATGAGTGACGTCCCATTCACAATTGCTACAAAAAGAATAAAATACTTAGGAATACAACTTATAAGGGATGTGAAAGACCTCTTCAATGAGAACTACAAACCACTACTCAAGGAAATAAGAGAGGACACAAACAAACGAAAAACATTTCATGCTCATGGATAAGAAGAATCAATATCATTAAAATGGCCATGCTGCACAAAGTAATTCATAGATTCATTGCTATCTCCATCAAGATACCATTGACTATCTTCATAGAATTAGAAAAAAATGCTTTAAATCTCATATGGAACCAAAAAGAGCCCAGATAGCCAAGACACCAAGACAATCCTAAGCAAAAAGAACAAAGCTGGAGGCATCATGCTACCTGACTTCAAATTATACTACAAGGGCTACAGTAACCAAAACAGCATGCTACTGATACCAAAACAGACATGTAGACCAATGGAACAGAACAGAGGCCTCAGAAATAATGCCGCACATGTACAACCATCTGATCTTTGACAAACTTGACTAAAACAAGCAATGGGGAAAGGATTCCCTACTAAATAAATGGTGTTGGGAAAACTGGCTAACCATATGCAGAAAACTGAAACTGGACCCCTTCCTTATACCTTATATAAAAATTAACTCAAGATGGATTAAAGACTTAAACACAAGACTTAA
>NW_016107443.1:4202234-4205527 GCF_001604975.1 Cebus imitator
GTATCCCAAAATTTAAAGTATAATAAAAAAGAAAAATAACTTTTAATATAAAAGTTTCAGGCTATTAATACATAGATAAAATACAAAGATTATCAAACCAAATTAACAAAGCTGATACAACTATTAGAGGGAAAATATACTCTTCAAATGAATTAATCAAAAAGATATGAACTAGATAAAACAGTACTCTCTTATAAATAGAATAGGAAAGCTAAGAAGAGAAACAGTCTAACTCAGTGATTCCCATCTGGGTTTAGTATTGCCCCCCAGGGGACATTTGGCAATTTCTAGGGACGATTTTGTTGTCACATTTGTGGGGGGTGGTTGCAGACCAAGGATGCCACTAAACATCCTGCAGTGCTCAGGACAGCACCCAACAAGAATGATCTGGCCTGAAATGTCTGAGAAACCCTGGCTAACTTAAGAAGAATTAATTTACAAATAAATTGAATACAGAGCAGATACTAGAAAATCCAAGTTAGAGGCCTTATATGGCACAGAGCTGATTGCCTTATATTTTTTTAATTCAAACAACCTGGGAAGTTATTGCCCTGGAGAGATATACCTACATTTATTGACACCTAGCATATTCTCTGGACAGAAGTATTTGTTTAAGGTTGTGGGTGTCTGGGATTACCTAACCTGTTCTAAATAGAAAATCTAATCATGACATCTCCTGGAGCAGGAGACAATACATTTATCCCTAGTCAAAATCAGAATACATTTTTCCCCATGGGAAAAAAACTGTAATAAATGGTAGCTAGATAAAATTTAAATAGGGCTATTTATATTAGCCTTCAGATCACAAAATGACTTAAATAATCCAGCAATTTCCTAATTTCCTTAAATAATCCAGCTATTTCTTTTACAGGTTATCTTTCAGAGCTAGTGATCTCCAGATCTCCAGATCACTAGCTCTGAAAGATAGCCTGTAAAACAAAAAGGTTATATGGTTAAATAAGAAGTGGAAGTTTTACATAATTTAGGCCCCTCTTGGAGATTAATAAATGCACATTCACATACTATGCATTTGAAAGTTTTGTTGCATTTGGGTTAATTTACTATTTTCCAAATGTATTTATACATTAAATCCCTTTTTTTGGCCACACAGTATTTATCAGCTTCCCAATGGAACTAATGTTTTATGGAATATATTTTGGAAATTATTGTAAAAAAACTTTTACAGCTCCTCTTAAAGACCCAAATACCAATGATACGATTTCTTTGTGTCTTAAGTTCCAAACAGCTGACTTACAAATAAGCATTTGGAAAAACCTCTATTCTCAATATTTAAGCCTGCCCAGCAGTTGTATTGTTGAATGTCATCTTCGTTCTTCATTCTTATCTTGCAGGAAAGCCATATGTAAACTACTTTCTAGAGTAAATCTTACTTATGATAAAAGTTCAAACTAAAGTAAAAAAACTACCTAGAAAGATCATTACATGGTGGCCTGTACTTCAAGCCACTTGTGTAATTACTGCTATCACTGCAAAACAGTTTTCTAGAAATCATGGAAGAAATAGATCCTTGGGAATAGAAAATGTCAGGTGTAATATTCAGTGTTAAAAAAGAGATAAGTAAAAATTATACACTGATTAATGAGTGGAGACATTAGAACAAATAAAACAGTATACAGCCATTTAAAAATATACATATGACAACTTAGCATTGTTTTATAAGCAATACATCATGTCAAACCAATTTATTTGCCATCATTGTTAAGGTATTGGACCACAAACAAAAAGTTGCATCCGTGGTTTATGTGCTAATCCTCCATTAGTTCTTCACATAGCCTTAGTATTTTGCAAGAGTTGCAGACTGGCTGGGAGGACACTTAAACAAACAAACAAAAAACCAGTAATCATACATGCCATTAGATTTTTTTAAGAAAAATTAATTGGATTTTTGTCTAATGTAATAACTTAGAATGATATATCACTGAGGTAATTTGATGTGGTGGAAACAGGTGTGGGATAGGAACTTGAACGTCTCTATTCATGGACTGACTCAAACTGTTTATTACCCTGAAACTTCTTTACATTTTTTTTTTCGTTGATTATCTGTGAAATCCTAAGAAACTAACTGGTCTGTCTTATGTTGTCATCTCTACCTTTCTTGCTGGCTTCACTAACAAGTAATGGTCTCAGAAAAATAGGTGAAAGTAATTGTAAAGTTATTGCAGGATGTCATTTATTTTCAAATAAGAATGTTCAACTAGTTATTATCTTTCTTACATTTCATGAGAAAAACTGTTTTCCATATGCTGATAGGATTTGCAAGATACTCTGCTTTACTAATGTTTTTTAAAACTAGACTGCTTTAATTTGCAATTTTTTAACTTGAGAACTGCATGCTTTTAACCAATAATATTTACATGCCTGTGTTATCTTTCTTGTTCACATTTGTATTAATGCTGACCACAGCAAGGAGCCAAGTATTTTAGCATAGCTCATTTTATACCAACCAGAGCCTTCAGAGGACCCAGAACTCTTTTGCCACTTAAACAGTATTTAAATCATCTAAATCTTTTCTCATTCCTCCCATACCCCTCTAATGCAGAGAAATTGTCTCTATGCACAGAGACAACATTTCAACTAAGAAAATCCTGTCTTTCTAAAATCAATGTATATGTATAACTTGTTCCCTCTCTTGGTAGAATATTTACAAAAGGTAATTTGGTTCAAAATATAATTAGCCTTGAAATTAAGTGTTAAAAGTGCCACATAATTTTTTGATGCAGTTCAGTATTTTCTCTTGGTACAATATTTACAAAAGATAATTTGGTTCAAAATATAATTAGCCTTGAAATTAAGCGTTAAAAGTGCCAGATAATTTTTTGATGCAGTCAGTATTTTCTCCTTTAGCAATTCTTTCATGTTACTTCCCATTTAAAGTATATAGCACTTTTAGAAAACAGTAGGAAAATACACAACCACAATGGAGCTTATTCTTGGAAATTAGTTTTTTTAACTTTTAAGTTCAGGGGTACAAGTGCAGGATTGTTACATAGGTAAACTTGTGTCATGGGGTTAGTGATACAGATTATTTTATTACTCAGGTATTTAGACTAGTACCCATTAGTTGTTTTTCTTGATCCTCTCCCTCCTCCCACCTTCAACCTTCCAAAGGCCTCAGTGTGTATTGTTCCTCTCTGTGTCTATGTGTTCTCATCATTTAGCTCCCCCTTGTAAGTGAGAACATGTGGTATTTGGTTTTCTGTTCCTGTGTTAGTTTGCTAAGGATAATGGCCTCCAGCTCCATCCATGTCCCTGCAAAGGACATGATCTTGTTA
>NW_016107443.1:4205648-4271434 GCF_001604975.1 Cebus imitator
CAATTCTCCTGCCTCAGCCTCCCAAGTAGTTCGGACTACAGGTGCGTGCCACCACGCCCAGCTAATTTTTGTATTTTAGTAGAGACAAGGTTTCACCATGTTGACCATGATGGTTTTGATCTCTTGACCTCGTGATCCGGCCTCTCAAAGTTCTGGGATTACAGGCATGACCCACTGTGCCCGGCTGATTTTGTTCTTTTTTATGACTACATAGTATTCCATGGGTTATATATGCGACACTTTCTTTATCTAGTCTATCTTTGATGGACATTTATGTTGATTCCATGTCTTTGCTATTGTGAATAGTGCTGCCGTGAACATACGAATGCATGTGTCTTTATAATAGAATGACTTCTATTTCTGTGGGTATATACCCCATAATAGGATTGCTGGGTCGAATAGTATTTCTGTCTTTAGGTCTTTGAGGAATTGTCACACTGTCTTCCACAATGGCTGAACTAATTTACACTCCACCAACAGTGTATAAGAGTTCCTTTTCCTACACAGCCTCACCAGCATCTGTTTTGTTTTTTTTTTAACTTTTTAGTAATAACCATTCTGACAGGTGTGAAATGATGTATCATTCTGGTTTTGATTTGCATTTCCCTAATGATCAGCAGTGTTGAGCTTCGTTCCATATAATTGTTGGCAGAGTGTATGTCTTCTTCTGAAAAGTGTCAGTTCATGTCCTTTGCCCACTTTTTTGTGGGGTTGCTTATTTTGGAAATGAGATTTTAACTGGTTTTGTTCTGCATCAATGAAACTGAAAAGATTTTAAGTTAATCAATACAAAGTTTATATTTGATTTGTATTATTCATAAGTCATTAAAGTTAATCCTTAAATAATCATATTGAAATGTTTAAAAACCAATTTTTTCAACCTCTTTTATCCAGAAATGAAATTTTTTAAATATGGCTATAAAGATCAGATTGTTCATTCTTATTTTACTGGATCCAGATATGTTACCATTATCCTTTAAAAATTATTGACTTTTCATTTAATTCCATTTTACTTCCTCTTTAAAAGTGTGATTCTCTACCTTAAGTAACCCCAGGATGTTTTCCTAGAAATTCAGTCAGCCATCTGAAAGTAATTTTTCTGTCTGGTATGTGGGGTTTTTGATGGCTATATGTGGCAAGCATATAGCTTAACTAGACTTACTATACTCATTTTCATCAAAATATTGGCTAAAATATTCAGAACAGATGTGTATATGTGTATACTTTTTTTGAGACTCTCGAGAAAGCTTTTTTGTGAGCATTAAAGGGCATGTCAGACTTATGGGGAAATTTCTTTGCAATTTTTTTTAAACCCTTGACAACTGTAAGAGAAGATTGCTTCTAAGGTCCTGCTTATTACTCTAAGACTTAATGACTTTAGCATGATTTTAGAGAGTTTTTAAAAGTGATACAAATGAAAAATGCAGCAATTCAGTGGTGTTTCAACAGACAACTTAATATGGGAATGTTTTTGGATAAGAAATCAAGAGATGAATTAGTTCTGACTTGATTGCCAAGCAGTTCTGTAAAGCTAAATTTGTTAGAAAAATGAAGAGGGTTGGTGAGGGTAACATATTTGCCTTAGAAGGAAGGAAGAGGGAGGAAAAGAAGGAAATGGAAAATCAGAAGGAAGGAAATGGAAACTATGAAAATAGAAACTAATGATATAGCTTGGATCCTTTTTGGTCTAGTGTCTGAGGAAAGCCCCCTATTTACTTTCTTAACAAGCAATCAGTTAAAAATTGAGCAGTTACTGTGTTTAAGGTACTGTGCTAAGTGTGGGAGATAACACTAAGTAGACAATAGAAAAGTCTGTCTTTCCTCACGAAACTTAGTCTAGAAGCGTGACAGAATTCAAGTAACTAAATTAATAAATACTTATGTGACTGTAATTGGCATGCTACGAAGAAGAACTTTGAGAGGAAATGAGACAAACACAGAGAATCCTGACCTAGAATGAGAGGCCAAGGATTGTGTCCCTAGGGAAATGACATTTTTGCTTAGCTCTGAAGGATGCATGTGAATTTATGATGAGAAGAGGCGAGGAAAGCCAGAGGACAGAGTCCTAGGGTGCTGGGTGAGGAAAGTGTTTCAAGGAGGGAGTAATACTCAGTGTTAATGCTTTATATACATCAGAAAAGTCAAGGACTCTGAGAATTGTCTATTGAATTTAGCAACATGGAAACCCTAGCACCCTTGACCATAGCAGTTTTGGTGGGATAGGGGCAGCAAGAGCTTAATCGGAGAAGATTCAAAAGAGAAGAGGAGGAGAAGAATTGGGGACTGCACATATAAAGAAGCTTTCTACAAGGTTTTCTGTAAAGGGGAACAAAAAATAAGGTGGTAGCTGGGTAGGGGTTTGTGGGGTAAGGAGGGCTACTTTTTTAAAAACGATTGGAGAAATTACAGCATGTTTATGTGCTAATGGGAATGACCGAGTAGAAAGAGAAAAGTTGATGATGCAGAAGAAAGAATGGAGGATTGCTCAAGGAATGCCCTTGAGTAGGCCAGAGGGAATAGGACCCAAGGAGCAACCCAGTAATTTGAGATCTCCCTAATGTCACAATACAGCATCATAAGTATTGTATATATGCTAAAGGCACCAGGAAAAAGCTTAGGGAGCCCAGTAAAGAGAGCAGTTAACTCTGCCAAAGGGGATTGTAGCATTTGTGATATTGCCTGAAAATGCTTTATTATCTAAGGTAAAAGATAGTTTAGTTTCAAGCAATGTTGTACACTAGCATTAAAGCATAGCAATTTTGTATTAAAATACAGTAATTTGGATATATTATTATAAAGCACTCCGTCATTGTCAGTATTCTTAAAATTGTATTTTGTGTTCCATTTGCTTAATTGCAGCTGGATATAGTCCATAATTCTTAAAAAGCTATATGCCATCAATTTCATAACAAAATTCAGATAAAATCCAAAAAATATTTATTTTTTTCTGTGTGCCTCTATAAAAATAGTTATCTTTTACCTTTACCACATTTATTAGAATACAGTAAGAAATATAGTGCAAAATTCCTGCCTCTATGGAGATACCAATTTAAAAACTCCAGATGTGCAACAGATATTAAAAGCCAAATAAAATAATGGTTGTATTATGAGGCACTAGCACAGTGGTATCACAAGGCTTATGATAGGGTGCCAAAGGAACTCTGTAATTAATAAATGTTTTATACTTAAAGGAATAAGAAATTAAGAAGTGATCAGCATTTTTAAATAGGCTCTAATCCTTGTTTTCTTGATTATATTCTTTACTGTTACTACTAATTCTTATCATGAATTAGTAATCTTAACTTTACTACCTCAAAAACCAATATATTACCGTGTAAAGATGTATCTTAAACTTTTCCAAATTACTTTTCAGAGATTTATGTTTTATTTATGTACATTTACACAGGAATGGGTCAGATGTATCTACTTCAGTATTTTAGCACAATTAAAAATCAGTACTTATAAACAGTATTATTTATTCTACCCAAATCAATAGTATACTTTATTTTTTTAAATACTTATTTCTATTTGTTGCTAAGTCTATAGTTTTATAACTAATAAAAGCAAAACCTCATGTTCTCCAAAAGTAAATTTTAGTAAAGCTTTTTCCTCTCAATTTTTTTCTGATTTAATATATTTTCCTTCAATTGTGTGCTAGTGATACACAGTATAATTCTGTTTAAAAAGTCACTCCTGGAAAAGTCAGTGTTAAAAATCTTCTGCATAATTGTTTCTATGACTGATTATACAACCAGACATATCAAGGGCTTAATTACATGCTTCAGTGACTTAGCTCCATTAGAATTTCAGAGATGACACAAAATACAATGAAAACAATTATGTATTTCATATTCTGTGTGTGAAGTATGTTTCTTCTTGTTTTTGTGCACGTTTGACTCCAAACAACCAATTTTCAAGAAGTATCTAACTAGCTTTTTAATATATATATAATATATAGAGCAAGTAAAACAATTAACTATTTATTGGATTTTCACTTTTCAAAAGATTTTTTTGGTGACATGTAAAAACAGTGCTAGAACTGTTAATTGCTTCAGTTTCAGTGCCCGTGCTGAAGTAGAGTTTATTTTTAAAACCAGATCCTAAAGAAATAAATTGTAGATATTTTGAAAATACAGCATTCATAACATTGAAAATCTGGAGGACTGGCTTTGCAAAATGGTAGAAATAGACAAAACAAAAAGAGACCTTCCCTCAAACCCTTACCCTACCTTTGTTTGGCACAATATTGACCTGGATCTAGAGATGGCTATTGTGAGACCTCGGTTCTTCTTAGCTTAAAATAATTTCAACAAGAGACACACAGCAAAGAAGGTGTAGCATAGAGCAATTTATTGCAAAGGACAAAAAATATGAAAGTTAGGTGCAGAATAGACAGTACACCATGAGAGAGGATTCAGGGAAGGCTGCTCCTAACGATGAGACCACCATGACTGGCACTAGGGAGACTCCCTTTATGGAAGTATACATAATTATTCACATAGGAATAGGAAGAGGTGTTGCTAGTAAGCATGTTCTTGGTGGTCCTCTGGGTGCACATGCACAGTAGCTGTACATGCTTGTTCATACATTGCAAGTCTCATTAGCAACTTAAATCTCTACCCAGGGGTTTGTTGTTTACTATTATAATAAGCAAAGGGTCAGTCTGAGAACAGGTGTAATCAAAATGCATGTGCTCCCTGCAAGGAAAATTCCCTGCTATAGATAGCTGTGTTTGAATGAGCTGGACTACAATGTGAATGCTGGGGCTTATTGTGTTAACTGTATGGTCACCATGTGAGGACATGTTTACTTCCTTGACTACCTATCCTGCCTCAGATCATCTCACTCAAATTCCCTCTGTAAAAGAGCAGAGATATACTGTTGGAGAATTTGGAATATTAGGTGATCATTTATAAAGTTGTTTACATACCTTGAAAAGAAGCCATTAAATAAATACTACATTTTTGGCTCATTAATAATTTTATCATGTCCAGTTAATTCTTCAGATTTTAAAAGAGCTTAGCAAAACAGACTAAACTGTATCAGTGTTTACAATAAAAAGCCAGAAGATTGATATATTTTCCTTAAGAACAGAATTAGAATTATCCTAATAGAATTTTTTAAAACACATTGAGTGACTGTAATAATCACAAAATTTAGCTGTGTGAGGAAGGAAGTTGCAGGGAAAGAAGGTGATAGATACTGAAAAGTGATACGTTAGGTATTAATAGATTAAAGGAGGAAGAATTGTTGGACTTGGAGTATTGTAGGGAGTGTGCTAGAAATACAAAAGGTAGCAGTTGGTAAGTGGGATATTTAAAGGGATTGCAGCCTTTGCAGATGAGATTAAGCATATGACCACAAGAATCAGTGTAGGAGAGAACCTCAAGAAACTGAAAGGCCAGAATCTCAGAGGGTGAAAATTGAAGTCACCAAGAATTATAACAGAAGTAATATTTGAATGCCTGGTTTTGAATCCTGATACAATGCAGTTACCAGGTGTATGTCCTTGAGCAAGTTACATCACCTTAGTTTCCTCATCAGTGAAAATGAGGATAATGATAGCATATTTCTCTTAATTAACATGAGTATATAATTTAATACTTATAAAACTCTTAGTATGTGATATATGGCAAATGATATATACATTTTCTACTATTATCATAATCATAATAACCATCATTATTTGTATGATCCAGTCCTGTGTGAGTCCCTGCTTTTCATTCACTAGAAATTTATTAAGCAACTATTTCATGCCAGGCATTGTGCTAGGTATCCTGTTAAAGGATATTTTGAATTATTTTCTTTGGCTGTTTTAGGCTTCAGGAATTTCAAGTGGAACAGAAATAATACACTGAAACCTCACCAAAATAAAAGTTATTCTTGAAGTCTTTGCCATGAGTTCTCCTTGCTGAAGTGAAATTTAGTAAGGATACAGACCCCGGGAGAAATGGGACAGACCAAAGCAGTGATTACTTGGATCTGCAGACGGGGCAGGCTCACTATAAGCAAAAGAGATGCTTAGAAACAGATTTAGCTATAGGACATGAAAGAGAATCTAACCATATTTTTGAGGCATGGTGGTGTCCAAAATGTATGTTGATAGGGGTTAGGAAGCAGCAAAGATAAAAAGTTATCCTGTGGTGTTCCAACATGAAACAGTGGGTGGTACCAATGGGTGGTCCGATAGGTTAAACACAGAAAGCTACCATCTTGGAGGTTGGCTATCAAGATGTAGACACTTGGGCATTAGGAAATAAGATAGAGATCTGGCTACTGAAAATAAAATAAAATCACTTATTTGATTATCCTCTTTGAAAAAGAAAAAACTACAGTCTTAAAATCTGGTGTTCCTAAGAGAGTTAACCTAGGCTATTCATTATTATTTATAAAAAGTACCTTAAGTTTGTTTTATCAACTGGCCAATAGGCAGTTTCACCTTCTGGCTCAAAATACATTTTCTCCATCTACGCAAATGCCAACCATAATGTTGCATAAGAGTGAGTGTGTTTGGTAGACTTTAGCTAAAAATCAGTGTAAGTTTGAGCAGACATGGGGAAGAAAAACAATGTGATATGAACTTTGTTCTCTGTGTTTAGGCAAGCTACGACCTATATCTATGCCAGTGGAATATAATTGGGTGGGGGACTATGAAGATCCAAATAAGATGAAGAGAGATAGTAGAAGAGGTAAGTGTTCTAGAATTTCAGTGTAGGCTGGGTTGTTTGAACAGTAAGCAAATTTAAATGTTCTGTAAATAGATTGTTATGGCTTCAGTGGAAAACTTATTCTATCATTGACTTTATTGTACAACAAAACCAAGTCAGACCAACATTTGACTATCTTGACCCAGTATTAAATAGACATTGTCCCTGAATGCCTTCTAAGGGGTTCAGGGTAGATAAGTACAGTGTTAAAAGTGAATATCTAATTGTTATTTGAAAGTTAATATTTGGAACACAGGGTCAGAAGTGTGAAACCGCATAAAATAATTAAGTTCAGTGAATAGGAAGAGTTTATCATCAATCCTCATCAGTCCACAATGCAACCTCACCACTTTTGTATGGAAGCAACCTCAAAATAAGCATTGAAGCACATGTGTTAAAAGCTAATGGAAACTGGGCCAGTGACTTCTAACAAAAACATGTAGAAATAGAAAAAAACTTTTGCTTTTTTTTCCTGTTCTGTTTGCTGTTCAGAGTTGTCGTCTTATATGGGGTGGGCTACTCTTGAAATATCTACCAAAAGTAAGTTTTTATGTTCACTTATCCTGCTATAGAGATGAGCAATAAAGAGAGCAACTGAAAGTTTCCCTACTAAATAGGATTTGATCAAGTGTGGGTATGGTGGGCCCAGTGGGTCATGCTGCTACTTCCACTTTCTGAAGTAGAAAGCCGTAAGGTCATAGTTGAAAAATAAATCAAAACAAAAAACTATTTATAGAATGTAATTTCACTAAGCTTCCTTCATGATATATTTGACCCATTTTCTTGTTATTTCTAGCCAGTATACAGAATTTATTTTATTACTGCACAGATCCACAGACCATATGGACAAGCAAACATGAATATCTGATTCATTAGTCTTCTTAATACTTGTTTTATGGAGTGAGCATTTTTTAAAATGTTGATAAATACAGGAACATTGACATATTCCTTTACATCTATGTATTCATTCTGTTTTCCAGTCTTCAATTTCTAATTTCATTTGTTCTATAGAATAAATCAAGAAAAATATAAAAGAGAAATGCTTATCATATGCTATCTCAGAGTCACTGTTTTGGGACTTCATATTATAGTGACTTTTGTTGGTGGAGACGGGGGACCATGCGAAGTACTAATGCTGACTGCCATTTTAAGCATAGAATTCCTGAATAAATTTCCTTACTATTGGTTCTTAACATGGGCTTTAACTTCTCCAAGCATGCTACCTTGCATGCCATGAGCCAGTGTTTGTTATTGGGCTTTGGCAAAATCCCCCTGAGGGAGCTTGTTACAGATTTTATAAACCACACGCCTAGAACTTCTGATTCAAGTTCCACAGGTGATTCTAATGTAATTGGTCTAAAGATAAAACTTGGAGAAATAATCTATTGGCTAACTATTTTTATTGTCTTATCCCAAATAATTAAGATATACTGTATTTCACTACATATTTTATAAGTTAAATCAAGTTAAAGTTCTGAAATGAAATATAGTAGGTTGGTGCAAAAGTAATTGTGGTTCTTGTGATTAAAAGTAATGGCAAAAACCGCAATTACTTTTGTGCCAACCTAATAATAGCACAATTGAGAAAGCATAATAAATTTGGGGTGTTTGTATATTTATATTGGTGTATTTATCTCTTTTTCAATAGAAAACTCTCTACTTCGGTATATGAGCAATGAAAAGATTGCTCAAGAAGAATACATGTTTCAGAGAAATAGCAAAAAGGACACAGGGAAGAAGTCAAAAAAGAAGGGTGATAAGAGTAATAGCCCAACTCACTATTCATTGCTACCTAGTTTACAAATGGATGCACTGAGACAAGACATCATGGGAACTCCTGTGCCAGAGACTACACTATACCATGTAAGTAAAATTTCAAAGATTTTTGATATAGCTTTTATTGGGCAACTAGCAAGTGACTCTTTTAAGTAAATTCCAGGTTATTTTTTTCCTTTTACTAGATTTTCACAAAAGAGCCTAACTTCAAAGTTTATGCTCTTAAAAAATGATGGGTAATTGATTTTTTTTCTTAAGTTTATGCGTTCAATGAGTTCATAGTTGTAGCAAGTTGAATTTTTAATGGGATAACAATATGTACAAAATTGATGGAGAACGATAATAAATAGCTGATTAATCATCAGTGTGATACTGTGCAATGCACAGATAGCTGCAAAATTCAACATTAAAGTCGTAATTTTAATATAGTCATGATTCCATTTAAAAATGAGCATCTATTATTTGCTAGACATGGAGAGTAAAGCTAGAGGTAAAATGGGAAGACATGACACATCATTATATGGGGAGAAAGACATGCTGAGAGTACCAATATAACTTAACTGTTGTTATGGGTGGGTGCAGAAAGTATGAGAGGAATTTAGGAGAAAGAAAGCCTTAGTCTTTAGGGGAAGTGAGCAAAGGCTTCAGAGGGGGGAGCATTTGAACGAAGAATAAAATATGAATAGCAGTACTTTAGTGCAAAGGCATATGGAGGTGCACCACAAATGTGTGAGAATGTAGCACATTCCAAGGATTTCATGTGGCTTATAATTGCTGATTTATTAACAATAGGAGGAAATGACATGAGAAAGGGAGAGTAGATGGGCCTGGAGGCACAAGTAAAGGTTAGAACATGAATTGTATGATAAAATACTTAGGTTCTTTCCTGCAGTAATAAAGAGCTATTGAATAACTTTGAGCTGGAGACTTGCCTGATCAAATTGGCCTGTTTGATCTCTCTAGTGCAGAGCATCATTTGAGACGTCAAAAGCAGGACCACTAAGTCCAAGCCATATGGATGACGAGAAATTAGGATAATGGCCGTGGGGAAGCTGAGAATCGTGTTAGCAAGAACATTCAATCCACAAAATTACGCATTTTAAACCATTTTGGTTAAAAGGAGTTTGTTGTGTCACTAGAACTATAGCTTCTTTTTAGGAGCCCTTGAAAAACATGGACTACAAGTTTTAAGTAATTTGAATGATTGTGCTTAATGCTTAAAATATAAAAAAAATTTTAATCTGCTCCTGCTATAGAAGGTATACCATCTAGACATACAAAATGTGAAAGATTAAATAACTTATTCTTGAGTTGTTTCTCTGAATAAGTCTCTTAAGTCATCTACTTATTCTATAGCTCTTTCATAAAATTTGAGTATAGAAAAATATTTTTATTTGGACTGGAGTGTCATTAGCACTCCTAGGTGCCTCATTCTCTACCCTCCCTTTTCCCCAGTTACATACTCTCAAGTCTCTTTCCAAGACACTAGTGCCCATATCAAAATCTGCTCCATTAAATGATTGATTTATGGAATTATTATTTTTTCCATAGACATTCAGAGTCAGCCTGAAATCAGTACTCTTAGCTGTTTGAAGGGGACCACTTTTATTATTACCACTACTCAGAAGAGCTGTATGAGCACTGAGCTTCCTCTAGAATCTGGTGTTCCAGTCATAAGTAATACCCTGAACAAAAGTTTGAAGATGAGGGACAGATGGCCTATTCAAGAAGGAAGTTGCTAGTGAGAGATGAACCTAGAGAAGGAAGAGGAGACCATCACTTTGACTCAGAGTGTATAAAATTATTAAAAGTTTGGATTTATCCTGAGAGGAGTAGTGAGCCATTGAAGGCACATTTAAATACTCAGCCTGTTCCATTCTGCCATGCATATCCTGACAGATGTTATACTGTGTGGGGAAGGAAAGTAGTTGAGTCTTGTGAACTATGAGGTGTTAAATTAGGGAAAACAGTAAAAGGTGAGTCAAACTTGTAATCAGGAATATTATGAATATTTTTGAGGAGTATAAATCTTTACCACCTTTCAGAAGGACATGATTTAGTTATGTATATCGAGAACCTGGTCTACTAACTTTACTTCTACAAATTTACTGTAAGAAAGGAATTGGAGTCCAGTTTTGCCCCCCTATTTTTATTATATATGTCTTAAATCTGTAACATGGTATTTCCCAAATAGATGACATCTATCTCAACTAATTTTTGATAGAGCACCAGCATAGAGCAGGAATATTGTTAACTTTGGGGGAAATCTTCCCCTGTAACTCTGATATACCAATTCCAGAGTAGAAGGCTGGGTACTTCCTAACTCTGTTCTCAGGTTTAGAAGAAGCAAAATAATTGTTAACCCCCAAGTGCATGTTGGATGTCTATAATCAATGTTCTAAAAGAGAGAACTTTAATTGGTGAGGTTTTTACTAGACTCTTGAGTTCCCTTGAAGAGCTCACCTTGCACTTATTTAGTGCTTTCACAGTTAGCAAGGGAATTTCCACATTTGATATGTCTTTTGAACCTCACAACAACCATATTTGCAAATAACAAAACTCAAAATAAGAAATGATTTACACAAAGTTGTGTTGCAAACAAAGTGTAAGTGCTGTTGTCAGGATTATAACCCAAATCACCTACTCCAGGGGTCTTTCCACAGTCTACCCTGTTGCTTCATGCATGGTACACATTCCATATGCAGAGGAATTTGTGCTTTAATGAATAAATGAGTGCATTTTGAAAAGGCTTGGCTTGAAAAAGCATGTGCCCTCGGATGTTGATGTTAATACTGTTTTCAGTGCTTGGATTTATTTCTATCCAAAATTATATTTTGCTTTATGTTATTATTTATTAAGTTAGGAAAACATACAGAGCTGCTGCTGTTATAAAACACAAGTAGTTATTTAGCTTGATCTGTTGCTGGAACAACAGAATATTATAGTTAAAAATGCTTGGACCTTAGAGACAAAGCAACATATGCTTAAATAATAGCTTTTTATATTTCACATGAATTTCTGTTTTATCTGTTTATACACACTTACTTGAAAATGAAAGGCTTTTTCCTTATGTTAAATTTTCCCAAAAACATAATATCAGTATCAATCTGTAATCTAATCACTTTCATGATGAACCACTAATCTTCATTTTTGCCAGTTACTCCTTTGGATAACATGGCCATGTTTAATGGAATAGGACTAAGTGAAAGAGTACTATGAAGATTGAGTATTGCATTTCATAGGCTTCTATCTCTGCTGTAATACTAGCTCTATGTAATCGAAATATGTTGAGTTAAAAGTTAGAGAAAATTGGTCAGGCACGTGGCTCACACCTGTAATCCCAGTGCTTTGGGAGGCTGAGGCAGGTGAATCACGAGGTCAGGAGATCAAGACCATTCTGGCTAACACAATGAAACCCCATCTCTACTAAAAATAGAAAAAATTAGCCAGGTGTGGTGGCGCATACCTGTAGTCCTAGCTACTTGGGAGCCTGAGGCAGGAGATGTGCTTGAACCCAGGAGGCAGAGGTTGCAGTGAGCTGAGATCGCACCACTGCACTCCAGCCTAGGTGACAGAGCAAGACTCTGTGTCAAAAAAAAAAAAAAGAGGGAAAATTTAGTGTGAATTTAATAGCAAGATCATATCATCATTAAATCTCCTTAAACAGCAAAGTAAAGGGGTGTGTGCATACATGCATATAGTATTCCTTCTATGCACACCTAGAGTATAATCTTCACTGTTCTGTTGTGGAAAGCAGCCCAATAAAAATACACAAAGCGAGGCAAATACTGTTTGGCTTCAGAGTTCAATTCATTATCTTATAATGAAGATTTAGAAGTTTATGGGATTATAAAATTTTTTTATTAATTCCACATATTAATAAAAAATACATATTCTATATATTTTTTCCTCAAACTTATTTAAAAGGAAATCATTCACTCTGCTCTAGCTACCCTGGTCATTGACTAGCTCTTTGCCACCAGTTTCCTTTACAACATGCTATTCTTGCTGCTGAGAATGCTTTTATCTCTTCTTTCTCTCAAGAATGCCTGCCTGTCTAAACCTGAAATCACAAGATCTTCCCTGACCACTACCCTCTGGACTAAATCAGTTCTCCTATGTTCTCTTGTCATCCAGTAGTTTTTCTTCAAAACCTTCCTTGGGATTTTTAATTATATATTTATGTGAACGTCTGCTTAGTGTCCTTCTCTCCTGTACATGGCAGGACAGGTATGCCCATGTCCATAATGATAAGCAGGGACAATTTTTCCATTTTGTTCAGTGCTGTATTTCAGCACCAGTACAAATGTAGTGCCTTATAAGCTCTCAATAAAAATGTTATGAGTAAGTTAATTAATGAGTGAGTGAGTAAATGTGACAGGAACTTCATTGGCTTTCTTAGTATCTTCAATCTGCAAACAAAGTCCCCTCCATCTCCCTAGGCCAGCCACACAGGGTCCAATAATGCACAGGATTAGCTGCCTCACATTCCCTGCCCTACCTCCTTCACTCCAGCTGAAAAACTTCAGTTCCAGCTAGTTCTTGCTTGCTTCCTTTCCCTGCCATCTCATTACAAAGGTCCTAATATGCCCATCAGCCAAGCATGTTATAGCATTTTTCAAAAGAGCATAACTTTATTTTACCTACTCACTGATTCTGTCTTAAAATGTGGAAGCAGCTAGCTTCTAAAGCCCTCATCTAACCTGAAAGTACATGAAGAAAAGGCAGACAGCAGTTTCATTTGTGGTGTGTGTCTGTATGTGTGTGTGTATATGTGTGAAATTCAGATGTGGTAAGAAAAGTCTTTAAAGAATAAATGAATTATTCTGAATCTCATCTTTAAATCTTGTAGAACTTATCTTTCCCTAATATGATGTGCATATGACAACTTGCTCTCACATTAAAGCTGCTAAACTGAATTCTTATACAAAATAATTAATTAGGCCGAGCGCAGTGGCTCATGCCTATAATCCCAGCACTTTGGGAGGCCAAGGCAGGTGGATTGCCTGAACTCAGGAGTTTGAGACCAGCCTAGTCAACCTGACAAAACTCCATCTATACACAAAATACAAAAATAAGCTGGATGTGGTGGCATGCACCTATAGTCCCAGCTACTTGGGGGGTTAAGGCAGAAGAACCGCTGGAGCCTTGGAGGTCAAAGCTGCAGTAAGCCATGTTCACACCACTGCACTCTAGCCTGGGTGACAGATTAAGGCCCTGTCTCTAAAATTAATAATGATAATAATAATAGTCATTTATTTTAAGTCTATATGCTGAGATGCCAGAAAAAGTAAAATTGGATTATAGATTCGAGCAGTATGTAGGTATACTTTCATAAACTGAATACTGGTATAATTTTGGATAATTAAAAACAGACTTTTAGTAGGTGTTCAAAAATCTGGATAATTCCTTTCATGACATTCAGACATTAGGGTGGCCTGTCTTTGTTTTTTATCATATGACTGCAAACATTTAGTTGTTTTATGTCTAATAAGTACTTTGAGCCATTCTGGCCAATTTGTGAGGTTTTGTGGCTTTTTTTGATGGAGGGAAGAGAGGGGTAGAACTGTTAAAAACATTTTTATTTTTTAAAATTTAGCAAGTAAATAAACACTAGGAAAATTTAATATTCTTATTCTCATCTGATTAAGTAAGATAGTACAAATAAGATAGTATTTGTACTATCTTATTTAATTTTCATAATGCTGTGAGGAAGCTCCGTTGCAGGTATTATCCTCATTTTACATACTAGAAAGTTGAGGGACATGGATTAATTAGGTAGTTATGTGGTAGAGCTGGGATGTAAACGTTTGCAGTCTGGCTTTTAGCATAATATATTGCCCCTCAAAAAATAGCATAATTTAACAGAAACCTAACAACAATTGTAGTAGTGGCAACCATGTGTAAAGCCCAGTCTAAGTGCAGTGGAATATACAAAGACTAATACAGGCGTATCTCAGAGATAATGTATGTTCAGTTCCAGACAACCACAATAAAGTGAATATTACGATAAAGCAAGTCACACAATATATTTAAGGTTCCCAGTACATATAATAGTTATGTTTATACTATACTGTAGTCTGCTAAGTGTACAATAGCATGATGTCTAAAAAACAATGTACATAACTTAATTAGAAAATATTGCTAAAATATGCTAATGATCATGTGAGCCTTCAACAAGTTATTGTTATTATTATTATAATTTTTCTTTTTGCTGGTGGAGGGTTTTGCCTCAATGTTGTTGTCTACTAACTAATCAGGGTGGTGGTAGCTGAAAATTGGGGTGGTTGTGACAATTTCTTAAAATAAAATGACAAAGTTTGCTCTATCAATTTACTCTTCCTTTACCAAAGGTTTATTAGCTGCATGAGATGCTGTTTAATAGCATTATACCCACAGTAGAACTTCATTCAAAATTAGGGTCAGGCTCTACTTCCAATTCTAGTTCTCTTGTTATTTCCACAACATTTGCAGTGACTTCCTCCACTAAAGTTTTGAACCCCTCAAAGTCATCCACAAGGATTGGATTCAATTTCTTCTAAATTCTTGTTAATCTTGATATTTTGACCTCCTCCTGTGAATCACAGACGTGTTTAATGGCACTTAGAGTAGTGAATTCTTTTGACAAGGTTTTCAGTTTACTTTTCCCAGATCCATCAGAGGAATCACTATCTGTCACAGCTATAGCCTTACAAAATGTATTTCTTAAATAACAAGACTTGAAATTTTAAAATACTCCTTGATCCATGTGCAGCTGAATGGCTGGTATATTAGCAAACATGAAAACAACATTAATCTTTACATCTCCAAAAGACTTCTTGGGTGACCAGGTGTGTTGTCAATCAGCAGTAATATTTTGAAAGGAATCTTTTTTTCTGAGGAGTAGGTTCCAATGATAGACTTAAAATATTCAGAAAACCATGCTATAAATAGATGTGCTATTGTTCAGGCTTTGTTGTTTCCTTTATAAAGCACAGGCAGAGTTAACTGAGCATCATTCTCAAGGGCCCTAGGATTTTCAGAATGGTAAATGAGCATTAGCTTCAAGTTAAAGTCATCAGCTCTTTTAGCCCCTAACAAGAGAGTCAGCCTGTTTTATGGTTTGAAGCTAGGCATTGACTTGTTTCTAGCCATGAAAGTCCACTGTAAGGCATTTCATCTATAATGAAATTGAAAAATCTATCGTTTAGTGTAGCCACCTTCATCAATCATCTTAGCTAGATCTTCTGCATAGCTTGCTGTATCTTCTCCATCAGCACTTGCTGCTTCACCTTGCACTTTTTTTTTTGCATCTATAAATTCAGTTTATTTAATTTTAAATTTATTGCTTTTTTCCCATAGATTATGGGGTACATGTGATGTTGGGTTCCATGAGTAAGTTCTTTATTGATGATTTGTGAGATTTTGGAGTACCCATCACCCAAGCAGTATACACTGCACCCTATTTATGGTATTTTATCCCTTGCCCCTCTCCTGCCCTTCTACCCAAGTCTCCAAACTCATCGTATCATTCTTCTTGTTTGTTTGTTTTTTCCCCCAACCTTGCACTTTTATGTTATGGAGATGGCTTCTTTCCTTAAACCTCAGAAACCAGCCTCTGCTAGCTTCCAACTTTTCTTCTATGGTTTCGTTACCTCTCTCAGCCTTCATAGAATTGAGGAGGGTTAGGGCCTTACTCTGGATTAGGCTTTGGTTTAAGGGAATTTTATGGCTGGCTTGATATTCTGTCCAGACCACTCAAACTTTTTCCATATCAGCAATAAGGCTGTTTCACTTTCTCATCATTTTTGTGTTGAAAGCCTTGCTTTCAGTGTATCTTGGCTTTTGACATGCCTTCCTCACTAAGCTTAATCATTTCTTGCTTTGACTTAAAGTGAGAGACATGTGACTCTTCCTTTCACTGGAACACTTAGAGGCCATTGTAGGATTAATTAATTGGCCCAATTATAATAATACTGTTGTTTCTCAGGGAATAGAGAAGCCTGAGGAGAGGAAAAGAGATGGGAGAACAGCCCATTGGTGGAACAGTAAAAACAGACACAACATGTATTAAGTCTGTTGTCTTATATGACTTCTTTCTCTAATCCTCATGAACCAACCTCTGCTAGCTTCCAGCTTTATTTCTGCAGCTTCCTTACCTCTCTCAGCTCTCACAGAATTGAAGAGAGTTGGGACCTTGCTCTAGATTAGGCTTTAGCATAAGGGAATGTTGTGGCTGGTTTGATCTTCTATCCAGACCACTTAAACTTTCCTCTGTTTTCTCCTATGTCAGCCTGCCTTTTGAAGCTTTGACACCAAGCATTGACTTCTCCTCTCTAGCTATATCAGTGCTAGATGGCATCTTCTTCCACTATAAGGCTATTTCATCTATATTGAAAATTTGTTATTTAGTGTACTGTTATTCATGGCACCCCAAAATAATTACAGTGGTAACATCAATGATCATTGATCACAGATCACCATGACAGATATTATAATAATGAAAAAGTTTTAAATATTGTGAGAATTACCAAAATAGGACAGAAAGACACGAAGTGAGCACATGCTGTTGGAAAGATGCTACCAATAGACTCATTCAGCCCAGGGTTGCCAGAACCTTCCATTTGTAACAATTGCAATCTTCAAAGAATAAATTGAACCACAGTAAAAGCAAACATCCCTATAATATTCCACTGCTAATATTACTAATATCTAACATTGCTAACATTTACTGATTACTTACTAAGCTCCTATGCTAAGAACTTAAATACAGTATCTCTTGGAATCTTCAAAATGATCCTATGAGGTTAATATCATTATTTCTATTCTGCAGAACCGAAAGGAACGGAAACACAGAGTTTACCTTAAAGAACTAGAAAATAGAGTTGAGAAATGAGTCTAAGCAGCCTGACTTTAAAATTCACATCTTTTTGTGACTAAAGCTATTTCTGCTTATAAGGATTTTACCATCTATTAGGGAAGATAGAGCTATTATTATCACAATGATGGAAAACCTGTGATATTATTAACATATAAACATTTATAATTAAATTTACCTGAAATTATAAAGGTTGGTTTGTCTAACAGCTGCCTGACTTAGCCGCATTCTTTCAGGATTAAAGTAAGTAAAATAAGAGATCAGTTTATTTTAGTGGCAAGGAAGCCATATCTGCGTCAATACTTATTTATAACAACCAATTTCTCTCTGTATTGTCTTTATTCACACAGAAGACAACTGTAGTACAGAATGACATATTTTTCCCGATTGAGGTACTTGTAGACATGTTAGAGATCCATTGTAAATATTAGCATATTCATTTTGTGTATATTCTCTGATTCCTATGGATGACTTTGCTATTTCTAAAGTGTTTCATAGCAGCATTGGCAAAGCCCTACATGGTAACAGTCTATACTAGGAAAAGTGTTTCCCAGGGGGCTGCTTCCCTACAGCAGTGATTCCCAAAGTATGGGCCATTCTTGGCAAAGGGCTCTGATGACTGAGGTCTGACCAAGAAGTGACGGTCCTTTCTTTGATTCTTATGGACAAATAATACATAAATTCACAGACTTCTGTTTTCACTTGTGATTAGATATTGCTTACTAGTAACCTAATAAATGAGTTTAAAAGGTTACAAATTGAATAATCATAAAATAATGTGTTCATAGAATTTATTGAATATTCTAATTTAGTATTTTTTCAGTATGCCTGTGTTTTAATTCATTCTCACAATGCCGTAAGGACATACCCAAGACTGGGTAATTTATAAAGGAAAGAGGTTTAATTGACTCACAGTTCCACAGGGCTGGGGAAGCCTCAGGAAACTTACAGTCATGGCAGAAGAGGAAATAAACTTATCCTTATTCACGTGAGGGCAGCAAGGAAAAGTGCAGAACAAATAGGGAGAGGGGAAGCCCCTTATAAAGCCATCAGATCTCATGAGAAATCACTATCATGAGAACAACATGGAGGTAACTGCCCTCATGATTCAATTACCTCCCACTGGGTCCGTCCCATACTACATGGGGATTGTGGGAACTATAATTCAAGATGAGATTTGGATGGGGACACAGCCAAACCATATCATTATGCCCCTGTCACCTCCCAAATTTCATGTCCTCACATCTCAAAACAAAATCATGACTTCCCAACCGTCCCCCAAAGTCTTAACTCGTTCCAGTATTAACTCAGAAGTCCAAGTCCAAAGTCTTATCTGAGACAAGGCAAGTCCCTTCTACCTATGACCCTGTGGAATCAAAAGAAAGTTAGTTACTGCCTAGATACAGTAGGGTACAGGCATTGGGTAAATACACCTATTCCAAATTGGAGAAATTGGCCAAAACAAAGCAGCAACAGGCCCCGTGAAAGTCCGAAATCCAACAGGGCAGTCAAATCTTAAAGCTCCAAAATGATCTCTTTTGACTCCTTGTCTCACATCCAGATCACACTGATACAAGAGGTGGGGTCCCATAGACTTGGGCAACTCCACCCCTATAGCTTTGCAGGGTACAGCCTCCCTCCTGCCCGCTTTCATGGGCTGGCATTGAGCACTTGCAGCTTTTCCAGGAGCACAGTGCAAGCTGTCAGTAGATCTACCATTCTGGGGTCTGGAGGATGGTGACCCTCTTCTCATAGCTCCACTAGGCAGTGCCCCAGTGAGGACTCTAAGTGGGGGCTCTGAACCCACATTTCCCTTATGCACTTCCCTAGCAGAGGTTCTCAATGAAGGCTTCACCCATGTAGCAAACTTCTGCCTAGAGATCGAAGCATTTCCATACATCCTCTGAAATATAGGCAGAAGTTCCCAAACCTCAATTCTTGACTTCTGTGCACCTGCAGGCTTAATACCACATTGAAGCTACCAAGGCTTGGGGCTTGCACCTTCTGAAGCCATGGCCCAAGCTAGACCTTGGCCCCTTTTAGCCATGGCTGGGGTGGCTGGGATGCAGGGTATCCTAGGCTGCACACAGCAGGGGGATCCTGGACCTGGCCCACAAAACCATATTTTCCTCCTAAGCCTCCTGGCCTGTGATATGAAGGGCTGCCATGAGGGTCTCTGACATGGCCTAGAGGCATTTTCCCCTTTGTCTTGGTGATTAACATTCGGCTTCTTGTTATTCATGCACATTTCTGCAGCAGGCTTGAATTTCTCCCCAGAAAATGGGTTTTTCTTTTCTACTGCATTGTCAGGCTGTAAATTCTCCAAACTTTTATGTTCTGCTTCATCTTGAAAGCTTTGCTGCTTAGAAATTTCATCTACCAGATACCCTAAATCATCTCTCTCAAATTCAAAGTTCCACAGATCTCTAGATCAGGAGGAAAATGCCACTCTTTGCTAAAGCACAGCAAGAGTCACCTTTGCTCCAGTTCCCCACAAGTTTCTCATCTCCATCTGAGACCACCTCAGCCTGGACTTCATTGTTCGTATCACTATCGGCATTTTGCTCAAAGCCATTCAACAGGTCTCTAGGAAGTTCCAAACTTTCCCACATTTTCCTGTCTTCTAAGCCCCCCAAGTCTCTAGGAAGTTCCAAACTTTCTCACATTTTCCTGTCTTCTTCTGAGTCTTCTAAACTGTTCCAAACTCTGCCTGTTACCTAGTTCCAAAGTGGCTTCCACATATTTGGGTATTCTTATAGAAGCACTCCACTCTACTGGTACCAGTTTAGTGTATTAGTTCATTCTCACACTGCTAATAAAGACATACCCAAGACTTAGTAATTATAACTGAAAGAGGTTTAATTGACTCACAGTTACACAGGGCTGGGAAGGCCTCAGGAAACTTAGAATCTTGGCAGAAGGGGAAGCAAACACGTCTTTCTTTACATGGCAACAGCAAGGAGAAGTTCAGAGTGAAGGGGAGGGGAAAGCCCCTTATAAAACCATCAGATCTCATGAGAACTCACTATCATGAGAATATCATGGAGGTAATTGCCCCCATGCTTCAGTTATCCTCCACTGGGTTCCACAATATGTGGGGATTATGAGAACTACAGTTCAAGATGAGATTTGGGTAGGTCACAGCCAAACCGTATCAACCTGGTGCCCATGCAGCCCTGATAATGCAGTCATGTTCATATTGCACAGCACAAGTGTAGATTATCCAGTTTTTCATGGTTTTCAGGACGAATGCTATATCGATACATCACTGGGATTTTTTTTAAAGTAACTATAGTTTTTAGCTGCTATTCATTTTCATTATAAGTTATTATTAGACTTCATCACTATCAATTTTAGTTTGTTTTAGGTTGCTTGCTTTACCCTCTAGTATGTAGTGATTCATATTTACCTATAATTTTTCAAGACCGATATTGTGAATTACCTATACTCAACAGTACTTTTAGAGTAACAGTCTATTGATATCACCTAGTTATTTTTTCCATTGGAAAGTAGGGATAAAGAGACCACCCAAGGGATCTATTGGTCTGTCTTAGGGAGCCACAGTAAAAAACTCTGGAAACCCACTGCCGTAGATACAGATATATGATTAAAAGAAGAAGAAAAAAAATCTTGGCTTTAATTGTTTATAAATATGAAACTGTTTTGGTGAATGCTAGTCCATAAAAAATTAGCTCACTTGTACTTCCTGACTCATTTATATGAATAGTTCTTTTTGCTTATATATTTAGGAAGGTTTGTTGTTGTCTTTTAAAAAAAAATGGACTATCAGTACTCCTCCCATCCCCCCATTTTCTCATTCACCACAAACTGGTGTATTTATAACTGAACTGGCCAGACTAGAGGATTTAATAATAGAAATACTCTTTGAAGGTTTAAAGATTCACAAATACAAACTTTCAGTCCCACATAAGATGGAGTACACACATTTTATTTTATTTTTCCTACTACTCACAACTGAAAAATACCTGGATAAGATACATTAACTCATCTACCAGAAGACTCTGAAAGGTACGAAAAAATAAAGCAGACAGGCTAGGGACCTTCAGACCCAAGGAAGTGCTGTGAGTTTCCAGGCTTTTTTATTTGCCTCCTGTATACCTTGCCTGGGTGCTATAAAAGCCTTCAACCTGAAAACATCAATAGGCACAGACAAAATACAGCCCCCAAAAAGCCTGCTCCCTTTAGCCAATGGACTCTTTAACCCAACGTGACAGAAATGTTTTAACAATACTTGCCTGTTCTCAAAGCAGAAACCATGAAAAAAGTCATGTTTCTCTTCCTGCACCACAACTGGCATAAAGAGGTTCAATTCACTAAGAAGATATGACAATCTTAAACATGTATGCACCAAACAACAGAGATTCAAACGCTAGAAGCAAAATCTGCCAGAACTAAAAGGACAAATTGAAAGATTTAAAATTAAGATTGGGGTCTTCAACATCTCTCTTTTGGTAATTGATAAAGCCACTAAAGAAAACACCAGCAAGGGTACACAAGTACTGAATGACTGTCTACCTGCAGTTTCTAACTGACAGCCAACAACAGCAGACTACACATTGTTTTCAAACGTGCATGAGACAGTCATCAGAATACAAGATATCTTGAGTCATAAAACAAACCTTAACTTTAAAAGAACTTGAAATACTACAAAGTATGTTCTCTGATTATAATGAAATCAAACTAGACACCAATAACAAAAAGGTAACAAGTAAATCTCCAGCCACTTGGAAATTAAAGAACATACTTCTAAATAATCCATAGATAAAAAGAAGTATAAAGGAAAACGAAACTGAGTAAAAATAAAAAGACAGCATATACTTAGAGGAAATTTATAGCACTAAATGCTTATATGAGAAAAGAAGAAAGATGTCCATAATCTCAGCCCCTACCTCAAAAAATTAGAAAAAGAACCAAATAAAAGCAGAAGGAAGGTTTAATAAAGATCATGGAATTCAATGAAGTTGAAAACAGAAAAACAATAGGGAAAATCAAACCAAAAACTATGGTTTTTTTTTTTTAATTTAAAAAATTGACTAACATCTAGCAAAACTGATAAAGGGAAAAAGGAGAGAAGACTCAAATTACCAATATTAAGAATAAAAGAGGGGATATCACTACAACCCTCGTAGACATTAAAAGAATACTAAATAAATACAACTCTGTGCATGTAAGTCTATCAGTTCAGATGAAATGGACCAATTCCTCAAAACACACAAACTGCGAGAACTCACCCAAAATGAAATATACCTGAATAGTTACATAACTATTAAAGAAATTGAAGAAATTGAATTATTTCTTTATTAGTTTAATTATTTAATAGTTATGTAACTATTCAGATATATCTCAAATATTAAAATTTCCAAAATATCAATACAGAAATACTTTAAAACTAAAGAAGCAAATCCACAGTACCAATATTTTTGTGTTGATTGAGTGTGGGAATAACCAATTTTGCTTTTATTGTTATGTTCTGTGCTGCTTTTAAAGTGTTGGAAGCCTATAAGAGATTTGATGTACAAGACTTGTAACTTAATGGAATTCCTAAGATACTGATTAAATTGATCAATTTTATTAATTTTGAAAATATTGTTTAAATGCTTAGAAATTTTTATTTCATCAATTTTTAAGTTTTAAAATGTTAACATTGAAAAAACAAAAAGATTCACTAATATGCCCTCACTCTTGAGAAAGATTTTTGGTCCCTCAATGTATAAAACAGATTGCTGATGAACTGAATCCAGCCCTTTCAGCTTCACATTTGAACAAATGTGGATCTCATTCTGCTAGTTCCTGGGTAGAAAATGACTGCCAGGAAGCAAAACACAAAATTTGGCTTAATTAGTGAGGCACCATGTAAAACATGATGCAGAAGAATTGAATTATAAATTTATTAAATTTTAGTCTTATTTTTAATTCCTTTTTGCCTTTAGGGAAAAAAATAAATAAATTCCAATGACAGGCCCTTGGCTTGGTTGATAAGGTCAGTAGTTACATACCTGCCTTTAGTTGCTTTGATCAGAGAGCATAAAGAAGCCCCATTCCCTTGTATGTTGTAGATGTTTGTCTCCTAGCTTTATAGGCTCAGAAAACATCATCAAATTTTGTAGGCAATTGGCTTTTTTAGCTCCCATAATCACCCTACTCATATTACCTTGCCACCAAGGTAAAGTAACTCATTTAATCAAACATCAAGTTTATTACAACTCTAGGTAGAATTATTTTATCCCTAGAATTCTTTAAAGTCTATTCTGATTGAAGGTTCATAGCCTGTACCAAATTATTTTCTTCACTTAACTCCCACAATATATTAATATTACCGCCCTGATGGTTTCAGCGCTCTCAACTTCCACAAAACTATAGGTTTAACGATTTGCTGTATATACTAAAATTATCCACAGTTTCCTCTTAATAAATGACATTAAGGTACAATAATTGACTCCTGTTAGATTCTAGTTTCTTAAAGATAAATTTTCTAAGAACTATGTTAAACTGTTTGCAGCCGTTAGGATTTTTCACTGGTTTTGACTCTGACAGCAATTGGCAATGGGCCAAAGTGTATAAGCTCAGCCTAGAGTCTCGGTTCTAAATGATATTGCTAAATCTGTCTCTTAACATCTCTACAAATATCAGGGTAATTTAGGATCAGGATCGTAATAGACTTCAATCCAAAACAACCTGGAATGCTGATAAATAGATCAGTGTTTCAAACCCATGTTCTTTATATGTAACTGATTTTAGGTGAATTAGTGTAAACTTTCCTGCCATGGTAAACAGGAGAACAAGTTGTCTTCCCATGGTTTCTTTTATTTTCATAAATCTGGAGTGGTCCCAAGACGTAATGGGTCTTGTGTCTGATAGTCTCCAGATAAGAATTCAGTATTAAGAAGAGAATTGCCTTTTTTAAAATTCAGATGCCCAAGGATATTGTTGTAGTTATAAAACATGAGCCATATATTTAAGTCAGCTATATATTTAAATCAGCCATAACAACCTAGACACATTTCTGAACCTCAGTTTCTCATAGGTAAAAAGAGGATAAGACTACTTATCTGTTTTTTTTTTTTTTTTTCAAAATTAAATGATTCATTGTATATAAAATTCTTTCCATTGTGCTGAGCAAATAGTAACGATTCTTAACTATATAGAAAGAAAATTAGTTAATTTGCATGTAAGGGAATCTATCTCCTGATGAGCAAATCAGGAAGCCTTTTAGGACTAAAATAGAATGCATTTCTTTTGGGCATTAATGAGTATATCCGTTGAAGTTCAACCAGGGAACTAGAATCTTAAAATGACATGCAATAAAAGACTAGATCTTATTCAGTTGAGGAGCTGGCAAAGATGCCTCAGCAGAGCCAGCGGTTGGGAAGAAAATCTGAATATGAAGTGAGGGAAAACAAGATAAACTAGAACCCATGAGCACAAATCAGTGTTTCCTTTAACTTCAGTAACAAGCTGGTACCCTTCTCCATGGAGATTCACAAGTTCATTGTCCAATCAATACTCAGGAGCTGAAGGAGGGGATCTGATTGGAACTGGAAGAGTTGTAGGCCTGGCTGCTGGCTCAAGCCAATAAGGCAAACCAACAGAAAAGTAAAACAATTTGTATCAGCTGCAACAGTGACTGACAGCCTGCCCTGACTTTTTGGAGCATAAGGGCTGCTTTACTTGTATTGTCCAAAATTGACACAAATGTACGTAGTGGCCAACCCTAACCCAGAGCCATACAGATAAAGGAATTCTAAAATATATAGTTCCTTCCAGCTTAGCTAAATCATTGCGATAGGAAACTACCAAACTGAGATTTCCCTCTCTGTGGCCATTATCAATGTTTACTGTGTAAAACCTGCTTTGAAAATTTCTCTACTGACAGTATGTATGAGGTTTGTGGTAAAATAAAAATCCTAAATTATCATAAAATCTAGAGTGGATTCAAGAGTGTAGACTAACTCTATGAGAGTATCATCCCTACAACCTACTTGTTTAATTTACCAAAGCGTATATTGGGAAATATATCTTAGCCAAATGTTGAACCATCTTCACTTAGTTGCATTTTAAAATAATGTCCTCAGTTTTTATCATATGGCTATTACAAGAAACAGCCATATAAAATACACTTCTTCAGTTGCTATAAAATGTTTTTGGATATTATATTTTCTGTTTCTTTGTATCTTCCCTCATATGTGTTTTTTATAATTAGGTAAAAGCTTTGGCTCTGTGTGGTGACAGTATATGTAAAGATCTGATTCAGTATCTGGCGCTATGATAGTGTACAAATAGTGTACCCTTCCTCCAACAGTGCTATCAAAATGTTCTCACCAGTGGGTTGAGAACAAGCAAAATGTAATATAAGTGCATTTGAGGTAACCAGTTCTGAAGAAGTGGCAGCAAACATCAAGCCCTCCAGTAATTTAATTTTTTATATGTGAGATTGCCTAAGTTGCTTTCTTTATCTTACTCAGTTTTCTCATTTACAAGATGAGTGTAGCACTGCAGAGAGGACTATGAAAAATGCAGTCTAAGTTGACAGCAAAATAATGATTTGATTCCTGCTGCAAGCACAGAAGTTAAAATATCTACCCATCAAGTTCTTTTTTCCCTTCTGTTAGATAAAACCAATTTTCCTTTTTTTAAGTCTTAAAATAACGTTTTACTATATAGTTCAGTATGAAAAGGAACAGTCTGAATTATATATCTCAATTATTTTATTGTAAAATGAATTGCATACAGTGACTTCTGAAACTTTTAAACTTATATTTTTATCCAGTACTCTGAAAAATATTTCAGTTATGAAAAAAGTCTCTAAATCAAGAAAACTCCATTTAAACTACCACATGTGGAAACATTTGAAGTAGTTGTGTTGGAGAGTTTGTCTATTATATAAGAGCAAAAATCTCAGAATAAAAGTGACATAAGCATAGTCTTAATATGATAAAGATATTTAGATAAAAGCTAGCATTCTTGGAACAAATTATACTGGCACAGGATTTCATAATGAGAAAATATGTACATTGTATCAGAGAAATCAACCTAAAAATAGAGTTAAAGTAAACAGAAAAAACTGTTTGATTTCAGTTACTTTTACAAATAAAACCATTAAGTCCACACCAGAAAAGTTTTTTAGTAAATATGATTCAGTCACATCATTGCTGACAGAATCAGCAATCATACCATAATTGTGACTCCATTTGAGATTCTTAGGTTTCATGCATCTCTATTAGAGGTGATTCTTTCTATATTATTTATTTCTCTGTTTCTTTTACATATAGTTTATTTCCTTGTCATTCACTAGCCTGCAGGTAGCAAATCTGGTTCTCTCCAATTTTTCTGGTCATAAAAATTTCTTTGTCACAAAAGACGGGCAAGCCTACTCTGATTTCTCTGACACCTAGATTTCGACGTTTTCTGTCAAACAGAAGTGTCAGGAGTAGGAGCTGCCCTAGTTCTGCTTTTCATCTGTTAGAATTTTCTGCCTGTGTCTCAAGTGCAAATCTATGTTAATTGTACATATCAGTCAGGTACCCCAAAATAGCTGTATCTAAACTGGCTGGTGATAAGTTCTTTCCATACATGGTGGAATTCAAACATAAACTAAGTGCTTTTCAATGAATAATCTAGCATTCAGTATTAAGACTGACACTGATTACAGGTAAACATATAATAATTCCAAAAACATCAATAATTAGGTCTCCATTGGTAATAATTAGCTGGTTTTCCATTCATTTTTAAATTATAACCATGGAAAGTTATTGTTCTATGAGACAATTGTACTAAGAACATGTGGTCCAAATCTCTGATCTTACAGATGAGGAAATTGAGGTCAAGAGTAGTTCAGTAGCTTGATCAAAGTAATAGAGCTGGAATATAAACTGAAATATGGAAAACTAGAAATCAGGTCTCCTGATTCCTACCACGGTGTTGCTTCATTGGTAATGTGTGTTCCATTCTTGCTAAAAAATAAGCATTCTAAGTGTATCACTCCAACTGGTTTGTTGAAATTAGACTGAAAGGGCCAAGGGTAAGTGTGGAAACAGGGAGACAAGATAAAATCTGGTCAATTCAAGTGAGAGATGAGAGTGCTAAAGTGGAAGTGGGGAGAAGGGGTTGGACTCTGGATGTGTTTTGAAGGTAACTGGACAGAATGTGCTGACAGGTTGCATATAAGAAGCCATGACTCATAGCCCATACCTCAGTGTCCCACACGTAGGTGGTGAGTAACTACTCAATTCATGCCTTCAACAGAAAATTGTATGTCACATCCTGTGCTAGGAGCTGAGTACAGAGTGGTGACCTAAATAAATGGTTTCTTCCTTCATAGAAACTAATGCAGTAGGTAAAAACCATGCCTTCAGAAAGTGAGCCAAGTAATTTCAAAGCATTCCACATATTCAGGAATGTATTGGGTGGAGAATGGTGTGACACAATGAATCGGCTCAAGCGAGTAAAGAATTAGTCAAAAGGCAGGCTGGATCCATGATTTTCTCATCAGTATTGACACAGGGTTTTCTAATTGAACTGAGTTCTGTTAATAGGCTGGTATTAAAATAATGATTGCAGTCCCATCTCTGTCTATTTGGGCTGGGCCTTATAATATTATTGTACCTTGATTTCTGTCTTATTTGCAAAATTGAGATGTTAACATGAGCCTTCCTCTCATGCAGATATTATTACAGTATAAGTGGTTGCCCAAAAACTCCTGTAAATCTTTTCTAACCCACAGAGCAGTATAACTTGCTAATTAAAATAAAAGTGACAAAGCATGAAAATTAGAGATTGACAAGATGTTATTGGTTTGAATTATCTCCATTGATATAACAGTGTTTTTCTCACTGATATCTTTCTGTTTTGGAGAATCCTTTCTTCTCACATAGCAGTGTACTTGCATCACCTGTCATGGGGAGGTTTTCACAAATGGATGTTTTAGTTCCAGAAGCACTTTTTCTCTCTCTTTAATTGTTACTATGACTACAGAATCCTTACTTGGAAGGCAGTAATGCATGTAGTTAGGAGTATAGGTTTTGGGGTTGACAGACCTGCTTTGAATTTTGGCTCTACCCCTACCTATGAGATCCTGAGCAACTTATTTATGCATTCTGTGTCTCAGTTTTCTCTTCCTTAAAATGGGGTTAATGATAAACACTTTATAGATATATTATAAGGATTAAAATTGATGATTTATATCACTTATAAGCACTTATAAGTGCTTAGTATTGTGCCTGACACATAATAAGCTCTCAGTAAAAGATTATTTTGAGCTCAGAATTGCAGTTCTTATTTCCCAATGGTAGTGGCTAATGTTAGCCTTCCTAAATATTCTCCAAGTAATCACTCCCCTTCTTCCTGCTTTACCACTGTACAGGAACAGGAGGACTCACCTTATGAGATCCTGCATAAGAGCCAGTTACCTCCTTCCTTCAGAATGTGATACATGTGACATTCTTTTTGATGGAACAGTGACTCTGCCCAACCTAACCAGTTTGACTGACCTTCTCTAGATTCTTCCCAGTTACTGTATTTTTGTTCTTAATTGACTGCTAATTTACTAGTATATGTTTATAAAGCATGCTTATTTTTGAGTAAGTGTGGAGCCATTTTCAGTTATACATGTACCCTGACCCTAAAATCAAAGTTCAAAAAAAATCAACTCGACTTGACTGACAGAATCCAGAGCTACCTCATCCCACTCTAATGAAAGACATACTGTGTGTGCAGTGCCACATTCTCCACCCTGCTTGACTCCAAGTTTTCTTTCATGCACCAGAATGAGCAAGGCCACCACCAACAGCAGACATTAAGTTCTATGCTGTTATTTCTTATAAATGGAAAATTTTTGACTTAATATTTAGTTATATTGGCATCTTACCCCACTTCCATATATTTACATTTTTCTTCCTACATACAATAATTAGAGAGTTAAGAGAAAACATTTTTTGTAAAATATTTAAAATCTCAAAAAATTTTACTTGTTTATTTAAATAAATTAAATATGTGGAAGCAGCTATCATCTATCCCAAGTGTTTCAAATTGTTAAGCACCTTCTTTTCTTACATATACTAAATAAGCTATTGATTTGACTAGTCACTAAAGAAGTCTTCGAAGTCTGCAGAAAATTACAGTAAGAGGAAATCGCTGTTATTGCAACAACAGAGTATTTTGATTGCAAATTTTTCCATAAGGGTGTCAATTTGCAACTTGAGAAGAATTTAATAGTAGCTGAGCTTTCAAAATGTAACACAGAAACTCATTTTTTTCACAATTAAAATAAGTTCTTCTGATAATTTGAGGATAAGAATGACCCAAATTACCCTCCCCCAACACTTCTCCATCCAAAGGAGTAGGGAATGGAGTTTGAACAGAACATCTGTGGACAGAATGAAAGACAAATGGTCTTTTCAGGCAAATGTCTGAAAAAAAGGATCTTTTATAGCCAAACAGAATGCTGTTGCATGTATCGCCATGGTTAAGAAGATCAAAAATACTTTCATAATGGCCTTTTATTTTAGCACATTCTATTTTTATGGAAAGAATTATGATTTCAACACATTCATTCATAATTCATATAATTATTAGCATAAATATCTTTTGACACAGATTTAATGTACTTTTGCCAGGCATATTGTGAATTTAAATTTAAACTGTTAAATGCACTAAGACAATTTCAGTGCAAGTAGTGCTAAAGCAGATTAGATAAAAGGAAATTTTTCTTATCTACCAAAAGGAATGTCCTATTAAAGAACAGAATTTTTAATAATGTATTATACATGGATTCATAGACTTCTTCAAGTTAGAACAATCAGCTAATTAAGATTACAACCTGTATTCTTTAGTGATGGTTTGTTCAACATCCATTCACATAACCAGTATTTATTGAGTGCCTACTGTGCTAAGTCTTAATCTAGGCAGAGGACAAAGAATACATAAAACAGGCACAATTGCCCTTTTTAATGGAGTTTATATTTGGAGGAAGTCCAAGTGATAAACAAGAAATGTAAGTACTTTAGATAATGCTAAATGCTCAGAGGGGAAAAAAGCTGGGAAAAAGAACAAAGTATTAAGGGCAATTGGGATAACAGTTTTGGATAGGGAAGCTTAGGAAGAATTTACTAAAAAGAAAGCCTTTGTGTAATTACATGAAGGAGGTAAGGGAGTGAGCCATGACAACATCTGGGCAAAAAACATTTCAGACAGAAGAAACAACAAGGGTAAAGGTCTCGAGATGGGACTGTACTTGGCATGATCTAGGAACAACAACTGTAGCTGGAGCAAAATTAGCAAGGGGGAGAGCAGTAGGCAAAGGTAACAGAGGACTAGATCATATAGGGCCTTCAAGTCATTGCAAGGATATAGGCATTTATTCAGAGTGATATGAGAAACCATTGAAGAGTTTTGCATATAGAAGTGACATGATTTAAATCATATTTTAACCAGATCACTCTGGCTCTTTGTTAAAAATTAGAGGGGCCTGGGCACAGTGGCTCACACCTGTAATACCAGCACTATGGGAGGTTGAGGCAAACAGATCACTTGAGCCCAGGACTTCAAGACCAGTCGGGGCAACAAGACAAAAACGCATCTCCACTAAAAATACAAAAATTAGCTGGGCATGGTGGTATGTACCTGTAGTCCCAGCTACTCAGAAGGCCGAGGTGGGAGGATCACATGAGCCCAGGAGGCGGAGGTTGCAGTGAGCCAAGATCGAGCTACTGCACTTGAGCCTGGGTGACACAAGACCTCGTCTCAAGATAGATACATACACACACACACACACACACACACACACACACATATACACACATATATATATATATATATATATATATATATATATATATATTCTAATATGTTACCTATATTAGAGAGGGTAAGAGCAGAAGCAGGGAGAACTGTGAGGGTATCTCAGTAATCCAGGTGAGAGATTGTGGTGGCCTAGACCAGGGTGGTAATAGTAGAGCTAGTGAGAAAAAGTCATATTATAAATACATTGGAAGATAAAGCTGACAAAACCTGCTGATGGATTCACTATGGGGTATAAGAGAAAGAAAAGAGTTAAAGTTGACTCCAAGATTTTGTACCTGAGCCACTAGGGAGGGGAAAAAATGTAATTACTATTCAATAAGGTATAGATGAGTAGGAAAGGAGCAGATTTGGCCAATGGGTGATAGGCATCATGAGCTCAATTTTGTACATATTAAATCTGCTCAGTTAGGCAGGCTTTAGCTCAGTCAAGAAGTCCTGACTAGTGATATGAATTGTTAAGTTGCTAAAGATCAGAATTTATAGAACATTCTTAGAGAGTTCAAATAACTTTCATCCAGTTGCTCACTATAATAAACAGAAAGTGCTAGTGAGGCATTAGAAAGATTTTAATAAATGATGGTTTAGAAAATAATGAAGTTAGGGTTTTTTAGAGAATTGGACTTCAAAAATGCTAACAAGAGAAATCCATTTCTGGTAATAAATAAGCATTACAAGCTTGTGCTTTAAATTCACATATACCCTTGCACTCACCCTACCCTAAACACACAGCAATAAAATGAAATAAAACATATGGTCATGGTCAAATCTAACCTTCAGGTACCAGAAGGAACAAAAATGCTTAGTGATAATTGGGAACTAAAGCCACATATCTTAGGCACTGAGTCCAGAAAAAGGTAGAGATGCCTGAGAGTCTTCTCTAATGAGAATCAGAGAACCAGTGGATCTCAGCTATGTCAGGTATCTAAAAATTGACTCACCAGGTGTAACCAACTGGAAAGGCAAGCAGAGCCTCTCCCACTTGGATTTCAAGGATGGGACTGCAACCCATTGCCACCACTAAAAGGCCTGGTTAGCGTCCCAAGGAATGGAGGCAGAGACAGCCAAACACTTAGACAAAAGGGATGAGTTCAAAAAGAAATATCCCTCCAAGAAGAATCTTCCACTCAAAATAAAATTCCAAAGCATCTAAAGAAAATTAATACTTTTTAAAAATGGCAATAAACTAAACAATGAAGTGATTCTTTTGTTGCTAAATGCAAATTATAAGAAAGTCACAAAAGCCCTTAAAATAAATTTTGGGAAAAAAAACAGGAAGTTTAAAACAATAGATATTCAAAAGAGCCACTACCAATTAGATATCCTGAAAATGTAAAATATATGCAATAAACTCTCTACAGATAAGATAAACTTTAGATTAGATACAATCAGAGAAAGAATTAAGAAATTGGAAGACAGTAAAATGAATTCCCCTAAAAGGCATTGCAGAAATATGAAAGGATACAAAATATGAAAGACACATGGAAGGTAAATTGAGAGGTACCAACATATGTCTAGAGTTTAAAAAGGGGCTAGTAAAGAAGACCATTTGAAGGGATTTTCAGAATTAAATAATACTTTCAATAAAAATCGACTCACAAAAAATGCCAAATATGATTGAATTAGATAAATGATAACTGAGACACATAGTAGTGGAACTGCAGAATATTAGGGATAAAGAGAAAAATGTTTTAAAAGCTACAGAGAGAATAAAGACAGATTACAACAAGCAAATGACTGTGTGGCTACAGATGGCTTAAGAGAAAAAAATAGATGCCCAAAGAAAATAAAGTAGTATATTCAAGTTGCTGAGGGAAGTTATTTTCAACTCAGAATTCTATACCCAGCCAAGCTATTATTCAAAAGGAAGGATTTTCAAACACTAAAACTGGAAGAGTTTGCCACTCACAGACTGCTATGAAAGAACTTCTAAAGAATATACCTACTTGAGCATAAACTTGGAAGAGGGGTGATCTGAAGCTATTATGAAATATACATAAATTAGATATGTTATGAATACCTCATGAGAAATACACTTATCCTGAATGCAAGGATTCTAGACCTCTTTCATTTTTAGTTGTTGTAGTACCTTACATAATCAGTTGTGTTATGAATTACAGTCGTGTCTATTTTTAATGTCTTGCTCTTATTAAATTTGCATCATCTTAAAAACTGGAAAAAAATGTACCAATTAAATTTCTGTCACTGATAATAATTCCATGAGTTCTAGAAAAGACAATACAGGATGATAAATTTGCACCTCAGAGGTGCTTAATAACACTGTAGCTGATGACATAGGGAAAACATTTTCAGGAGATTATTTATATCCATTATTTATGAATAATGAACAGTTACTAATATAAGTTTGTAAGGGATCTTTTTGAATGTGAGGCTGTTTTGGAGGTCCCCAAGACCACCCACGTGTTCAGTGATTTGCTAGAAGAACTCATAGGACTCAACATACAGTTGAACTCACAGCTAAGATTTATGACAGTGAAACAGCAGGAACATACAGACAGATCAGTAAGGAAAAAAGACACCTATGGAATCTGGAGAAAGCTGTCTGTAGGTTTCCTCTGCTCTCTACCTCCCAAGATAGGTCACACAGAGCATACTCTCCTCCCAGTAGCTAAAATGCAATCACACATGTGCTGTGTTTCTGTCCAGGGATATCCATTAGAGACTCAGTACCCAAGGATATTGAATTGGGCATTTAGACATCCTCTGCCTAGCAAATACCAAAATTCCAGACTCCCAGAAGGCAAGTGTCTATTTAGTGCCCCATGTGGGCAAATGAATCTTATCATTTAGGGAAGCTTCTTATCAGTATAGGGAATTGTTTACCAGCCAAGTTCCTAGATGCCAACCAAAGGCAAATACTGCAAGTAGGCCTTTCTAAGATGGCAACCTCAGGCCTGCTGTGTTAGCTCTTTTCTGCACAAAGACCTAACTGTATAGTTTTAATAGATTTTCCAATTACTTCCAAAAGCATATAATGCAGTTAACTTTTTCATTTTAAAAAATGCCAAGTCACTTGGAAAAATAATAAAATCTCTCTTAAGAGAACTTTATTTTAATATTTATAATATTTACAAAAGACATCTAAGGCTTTGCTTCTTTGAATGATGGATAAATCTGTATTTAATGTCTAGGAGTTCTCAGGTTTTCAGTAGACTGATTATACTCTGCAATCATGATCTTTATGTAAATATATTTATAGGAAAAGAAAAGATAATCTTGTTAAAAAGAAAACCTGAAGAGTATAAAATATGTTTGGTGTAGATTTTTAGAGTAAATGTTCAGGTTCTAAGGAATAGCATGCAAAAAGCATAGGAGGTACATTATATATCGCAATTATTTCAAGCTGTCTGTTATCTATGTAGCTTTCTAAAAACAAACCACCTCCATCTTTGTCATTTTTCAAAATAATGAGCTGTAAAACTATAATGATTACTTGCAGAAATACAAAAGAAAAAAAAAACCCAATCCATAATTTTGCCATGAAACAATTTAGGGAAAATAACTATCTGTAAATTAACTATACTTAAGCACACTAGCCTGAATTATTATTTGAGTTATTATTTTGAAGTAAAGTGCATTGAAGAAAATCAACACAGCATAATGGGTTTTGTCTTTTATGCTTTCTCTCAAAATTTCATGGTGAATTTCTGTAACCATGGGTGCTGCAAAGTTTTATATATATGTGTGTATGTATACACATACATAAACACATACACATATACCACATACATACATATTTATATTGGTTTAACACTTGGGTGATTATTTCTGGAAAACTTTGTATGTTAGTAAATTATCTGACCCTTATCTTTAGGACTGATACTCATCTGTAATATTATGTTCATTAGACTTGTATAAATAATATACAGAATGAAAATTATCTAAGTAGAATGTTATTTAATTAGCAATGATATTAAATAATAAAGTATCACAAAACATGAATTTATTGTTAAAAAAAAAAAGCAAATTTTAAATTAAAAAATCCAGTTGCCTCTTATAGATATATCTCCATAAAGAAAAAGAAGAATCTCTAACCTGAATTTCATTTTGAAGGAATATCTGTGAATTAAAAGCACACATGCTATCTTTGTTCACTCTTAGCTAGCTAATCATACGAATGTAATTAATCTTGTTATACCAGTGCACAGTCTGGCTTAGTAGACTAACTGGAGCCAGTGATGTATAGCCATTAATTGAAAGTTAGACTGATCAGTATAGTTGTGGGTTTTCCTCTAGACATATCAAGCTGTCCAGGTACTTAGCATGGAGTGAACAGACAGATAGGTTTAACTGCAATGGATGTTTAGCTCAGCAAGTATGATGCAGAGAGCATGGTCAACGGAATGATTATGATGGTATCCCATGGAAACTAAGAGGAAAGAAAGAAATACAGGCACAAGACGGTAGTAAGGTCAATGAACTGGATGCCTCAAAGTTTTTTTTTAAGTGATAACATGAGGTTATTAGACTATGTAAGCCATGTATATTAGATACAGTGGCTGGTATGTGCTTAAGATATTAAACATATGATCATGGGGGTGAGTAGCTGAGGAGTTGGGAGGTAAAGGCCATTGGAACTGAGGAACCAGGGTACTGACATCGTCTACATAAAGATTAGTCACCAATAATAGTGACAGGAATAGGCATGAGAAGAAAATATTGTTCTAAGTACTGAAATATTTAGGGACTAAGGAAGTAGGAGATCAGTAGGTGATGGTGGCTTATGTAATAAAACGAACTTCATGTGAACAAGTCGTATTTGCCTGCTTACTTCATTAGATTTTGGGAGAATCAAATGAGATATTGTCTGACAAAGTACAATATACCCCTAAAAAAGGTACAAAGTAGTGTGTATGTAAAAGCCTTTAGTTTTACCAAATACTTTGCGCCCTGATTTCTCTGCCTACAAAATACAGGTAAAGATAATATCCTTTCCTGCTTCACAGGAGATTAGAAAGTTAAGTGACATGATGTATATGAATTTGTTTCGAGGCTTTAGGGGGGAAAGTACTTCCTCTAACAGGGTTTAGAGTCATCATTTGGCTCTTGAGAGTTCCGTGTAGCATGCCGGTCCTCTGGATCACACCCTGAGTAACAGATAGTAACATTCTTTTTATCTTTGATTTCAGACATTTCAGCAGTCCTCACTGCAGCACAAATCAAAGAAGAAAAACAAAGGTAAGAAAAGGAATGAAACCTTTTACCTGCTAATTTTGCTCTTTGATAATCACCAGCACACTTTATCCATGCCCTCTTTCCTGAGCCCAGTGTGGATTAGAAGAGCACAATCCCCTAGTGCAAAAGCTGCCAGCTTCTGCAGTTCCATTATAATACAAGGTACCTTTTACAAAAAAAATAACTCAGTAAGTTTTGAGACTGGGGTTACATACTTCTGATTAAGATAAGTGTCATTTATGTGAGGGAAAAATATTAAAGATTTTTCTATTTTTCTAGTCTAATACAATATAAAAATAATTTTTAAGATTGTGAATTACTCATACTTCTTTTTGGTATCTGTAGACTAATCCTTTACTTTCGTACCTTTTACAAAATTGAAAGAGCATTTCCACCCTTTAGGTCCTATAGCAGGCAAGAGCAAAAGACGAATTTCTTGCAAAGATCTTGGTCGTGGTGATTGTGAAGGCTGGCTTTGGAAAAAGAAAGATGCGAAGAGTTATTTTTCACAGAAATGGAAGAAATATTGGTTTGTCCTAAAGGATGCATCCCTGTATTGGTATATTAATGAGGAGGTAAGGTAAAGCACATTTTGTTGTCTCATCCATTCTCTATCTTTAATCAAAAGAACCACCATTTTGAGACTTGTGTTTTAAATCATATAGTCACCTTAAGACCAATTCAGTAGACTTAGGCTAGTTATTTTTCAATCCACTCTCTTAAAATGATTGCATGTTGGGGTTCTAGAAAGATAGATGTCTCAATTATTTTAATGTAGCAACATATCTGAAACACAGATAAAGTGTAGTAAAATTCTATATATCTAAATAAAAATGTTAAGCTAATCTAAGCAGTAGCTTAACTAAAAGGATTATATGTAGATATTTAACAAATTTTAATGCCTTCCTTTTGTTCAAAGTTTGACACATTTTTCTGTTTTTTTTTTTAAGGGGAAGAGGAGAAACCCTTTATTAATTTAAGTAAATTAATATCCTGAATTTATTTCCTTTTTTCTTTTAAAATGATCTAGTAGACTAGTTTTGAAAATCTGCAAGTATTCATTTCACTTGGCCCAATGAGGGTATATAGATATAGAGATACAGTACACTTAAATTATTCTTATGATTTTCTGGGGGGTTTTAGTATAACAGATTTATATATCCAGAGTAGTCATGTCAAAACTTATCACATATCTTGACAGATATGCCAAAGCATTTGTTGATATTCCCTTTACTCTGCATCTGCCTTTAATCCTTTGCTATAGCCACCTACTAGTTTATTAGTTTTTTAAAACAATGATTTCTGCTGTTATTTTATTTAAAATGTACCTGGTTTAATGTAGTATGCTGGGTGAATAGTTCAATACTATTATGTTAAGACATTCATCAATTTGTAGTTGAGTATTGTTGAAATATAACTTAACAACATTATTATGCCTGTGATTATAACATATAATATCTAGATAATTTAATGTTCCCTAGACAGGTGTAAAATGTAATGTTGTTATGTTTAAGAGTAGACTTAGAAATCACACCACCTGAGTTGCTGTGCCTTAGTTTCTTCATCTGCAAAATGGGAGCAATAATAATGCTTATCACTGGGCTATCGAATGGATGAAGTGAATCGATGCCTGACACATACTAAGTGTTCAATAAACATATGGTAGGCCAGGCCCAGTGGCTCATACCTATAATACCAGCATTTTGGAAGGTTGAGGCAGAAGGATCATTTGAGCTCACGATCTTGAGACCAGCCTGGGTAACATAATGAGACCCTGTCTCTCCAGAAAATTTAAAAATTAGCCAAGGGTTGTGGTGCACACCTGTAGTCCCAGCTACTTGAGAGGCTGAGACAGGAGGATTGCTTGAGCCAGGGAGGTTGGGGCTGCAGTGAGCTGTGATTGCATCACTGCACTCTAGCCTGGGCAACAGAGCAAGACCCTGTCTCAAAAAAATATGTGTGCTCTTAGTAACATTTTTCAAAGGAACCTCTCATTTTATTTGTAAAATCTTGAGTTAATATTTTTCTATTTAATGTAAATGTCTTTGTCACCTATATCAAAATAGTTGGTTGTTTTTTGTACTGTTGACATTTTTTGTGGCAAATCACACAATTACCTAAAATATACTCTGCTTTGCTGAGTGTCTTATTTTAGATGTAGAAAACAAACCATAATTTTACCTACATTTTCATTTAACAGATATATATTAAATATTTTTTATATGCCAATCAAGTATTAGCAACATATAGTATCCTATGTTTCTCTTTATTGTAAGGTCGCTTGCAGATTTGTCTGCTATATACTAGATTATATCCTATCTTTCAGAGTTTAAATGATGAAAAACTATGGCCCCTTTTTGTTGAACTAAGTTTCAGTCAGCAACTTATTGTTACTGTTAGCCTTGTGAGAGATGAATGAGGAATTCTACAGTACACATTGCAAGAAGTACCTTTAATGTGATTATATTTTTAGGAGAAATATAAAAATCCCTCATTACATCATTATGGGGAGATAGTAACTACCTCAAAATATTTTAAATTGTTCAAATTTTTAAATGTTTACATTATGGATGTCAAGCATAATGTAACATAGAAATTAAAGTTGGGAAAAGGATTTAAAAATATTGTCCTTAAGATTGGAAGAAAAAATTTTCAAATATTGAAAAAGTTTAATACTGCTCTTTTTCATAACACACATTCAGTCACTATCAGTAGCGTCAGATTTTTATTTTGCTTAGAAGCTTAGCAATGAAAGCGAACATACACTCTAAAAGAATTGAATCTCTTTTTTTTTTTCTCTGTGATAGTGGATGGGAGTGTAATCTCACTTGAACTTGATATGTAAGGAGCTATGGATATAGCACAGATCAAATAAAGGTTAGAGATAGTAAAACTCTGAGGAGCTTGATCATGAGCAGGAGAAGGGATACAATGATAAACTATTTAGCAAAAGATAGTTTTAGCTTAGTTGGGATAACTTGTATCTAACATAATATTCTGGATAATTCTTCTATCTTGTTTTTCCATCCAGCATCAGAGAGAGGAATGTTTTATAGATTTCATTCGATTTTTCAGGTGAAAAATGACCTTTATATATATAGCACATACCCCAAGCCAGATATTTGAAAATCAAATTGACCTATTTCATTTGTAAACTCTTGAATACACAAAATAATTGTTATAAGATGCTGACGAGCTTGCAGAGAAAACAGGAACACTTATACACTGTTGGTGGGAGTATAAATTAGTTCAGCCATTGTGGAAAGCAGTGTAGTGATTCCTCAAAGAGCTAAAAGCAGAACTACTATTCAATCTAGCAGTCCCATTGCTGGGTATATACCCAGAGGAATATAAATCTTTCTACCATAAAGACACAAACACGTGAATGTTCATTGCAGCACTATTCGTGATAGCAAAGGCATGAATTGACCTAAATGCTTATCAGTGACAGATTGGATAAAGAAATTGTGGTACATATACACCATGGAATACTATGCAGACATAAAAGAATGAGATTATGTCTTTTGCAGGAACGTGGATGGAGCTGGAAGCTATTATCCTTTGCAAATAAACGCAGGAACAGAAAACCAAATACCTCATGTTCTCACTTACATGTGAGAGCTGAATGATGAGAACTCATGTACACAAAGAAAGGAACAACAGACACTGGGGTCTGCTTGAGAGGGGTTGGTGGGAGGAGGGAAAGGAGCAGAAAAAAAATTAATGTTGGGTACTAGGATTAGTACCTTGGTGATGAAATAATCTGTACAACACACCCCTGTGACACACATTTACCTGTATAACAAACCTTCACATGTACCTTTAACCTAAAATGGAAGTTAAAAATAATTAAATAAAAGATAATTGTTGTATGATAAGAGAAAATCAGGTTTGATAAGAGATTTGTTGGAGGGAAATTGAATCAGTAAACGTTGCTATATTTTACATCTGAACATTAAGAAAAATAGAAAATTGTGAATTACAAAAGTGGACTACATTTATTTTATAGATTATAGAAGTGTATATATATTCTGACCAGAAAATTAGTTATAAAACACATTCCACTTTGAGAATTAAAGAATTTTCTATTCTCACTTTAATATGAAAAACACTTTTTAAAAGTTCTATACATATTTTAGTAGTATTCTAAGTGTTGAAAATATATCTTCAATTTATGGAATACAGTAGGTAAGCATGGACTTCTGTTCTCTAAAATGTCAAATTTAAGGAATTAAAGGAACATATTTATTAGTACAGATATCTAAGCCATAGAGTATCATTACTTTCATACCTTTGTATATAATAACCTAATCAAGAATGTTCCCTCTTTAGGATGAAAAAGCAGAAGGATTCATCAGTCTGCCCGAATTTAAAATTGATAGAGCCAGTGAATGCCGCAAAAAATAGTAAGTTGATTTTATTTGGGAAGAGGAAAAGATAAGGTTTTTTTTTTTTATTTCCAGATTTTAAATTATAGGTTGTTCATTTTATGCTTTCACATTGAGGTAATAAGAAAGTAGTTTTGTGGACAGAAAATTGAACTTTTTACTGATTTCTGTCATGATGATAGAAGCATTATTATATATGTGAACTCGGGTTAGATGTTGCGGCAATTTTGTACATCAAAATTATTTGGTTCAAACTTAGTTCCCAATCTGTAATAAATGTACTTTGTTTCCTTTTGCAGTGCATTCAAAGCCTGTCATCCTAAAATCAAAAGCTTTTATTTTGCTGCTGAACATCTTGATGATATGAACAGGTAAAGTATTTCAGAGTATGTAGAAGGTCAGTGAGGCCTAGAATTCTAAATTTTCTACAGTAATGCTTAGAGAATAATGTCACTGAAGTTTCTAGCTCAATCAATTTAAAATAAAATAGGACCAGCTATATAGCTCCATGCAGCCATATATAATTTTAAAGAACATCATTTAAAAAGTCAAAATAAACTCATTAAATATTTTTGTCAAGTTTACCAAAAAGATGGTAGAGACCATATACAGACCCAAAAAATCTACTACCAAACAATGGGATTTTTTTAAGTTAATTTCAATAATATGTCTTAAAATTTACTCCCAGATGGGGGGAAAAGAGATGTCTACCAAAAAAGCTGACTTTTTCCAAGTACTGAGTATTTTGACACAGAATATTCATCTCAATAATTCAAGCCTAAGAAAAATTAGTATTTCCTTTTGTCATTTTTCGTCTTTGACCTGATAGAACCATACAGCCAACAAATCAGATGGCTCAGTGGTTACTTAGTGGCTCGGTGAAAACCTATGTGTATTTTTTTTTTTCTTTTCTCATCACCTGCCACATTCTGCTTCATGTTTATACTTTGGCTTTTATGAATTTTATGCTTTCTTCCTTTCTCTTTCCTTTCCCATCTTCCTTTTCTAGAATTATAGAAATTAAGTTTAAGATTCAAAATTTTCCCCCTTTCTATAAGTTTACTAGCCAATACATATTATAAATATAACCTGCCTACAGTTAGAGAGAGGCAGCATAGCATCATGATCAGGACCATGGACTTTGCAACCAGATTCTCTAAATCCCAGCTCTACCGCTTACTAGCTGTACAGTCTTGGACAAATAACTTGACCTCTTCATTCCTGATATTGTCCAATCTATGTAAGAGGTGGGTGGGGATAATAACCATCTCAATTTCAGCTCTACACTGATTATCTGTGAGACCTTGGGCAAGAAACTTAACCTCTCTATGCTGAGGTATTGACCCTTTTATAAAGTGAAAATAATAATGACCCCTATCAGGAAGACTTTTATAAGGAGTAAATAAGCATACATAAAGAACTTAGAACAGTGCCTACTAAGTTATAAGTGCTATGTAAATGTTTACAATTAATATATATTTCTTTTATATACTTTGCGTTCTAACTACATTTACCTTTCTTTGTGTATCTCTAAAACAATTGTACGTAGGCATAAGCACAAAATTATGTAGCTGCATAAATTTGCTTGAACATACTAAATGAACACTTAATGTCCTTTTATAAATAATCTTCTTCTTTGACACTTGGGAGTACAAGCATGTTTTTTTTTTTTCAAACCAAAGATATGAATACAAGGAAATGGCAAAGAAAGTGTTGAGAAACTTGATTAAATCTTTTATTACTAATAAGGGAACTGAGCCTTTAATATAGTTTCCAAAATCTTCTCTAAATTCATATAACTTGTCATTCTTGAAATTTCACACCAGGCTAAATTTAAATCGTTTTTTCTCCTTGTTCTCATGCACATGGAGAGGGAGAGGTGTGATACTCCATTTTGTGTTTTAATTATTTTATATTTCCACTTTTCTTGTACTTACTATCCATTTTAACATATGTTAAAATCAATGCCCTTGGGATAAATATGAAGGATTTTCATCATGACCAAACTGAAATTAATTGGTATACATGAGCATATACTATCTTATGAGATGGACCTACTAGAATCTAGCCAACTCCAAGAATTAACACAATGTAAACATTCATGTTACATGCTAATTGGGATCTTTTTAAGCTTAGAAGTTGCCTGTTTAAAAGTAGATTTTTATGAACTATAAAATCCTTTTTTGCCTTCATTACCCACTCCAAGTTAGCAATAGCTTCAAAAGGATGCTGATGTCACTGCTCCTTCTTAATATTTTGTGGATGTATCTGATTTGGGGTATCGCAAACACTAAACCGGTTTTATGTGGCTCATTTTGTTGGTTTTCTAAGCAATAAGTCAAAGAAAGAAAGTGAAACATAAAAAAGGGCATGTTTACATTATACATTTTAAAGCACTGTTTTAGGTAAAGCCTGTCATGGTGCACTACAACATTAAGATTTTAATTGTTCTGAAATACTGAATTGTTTTTTAAATTTAATTAAAATGGAGGGAGACAATCCAAGAAGGCCGAATAGGAACAGCTCTGGATTGCAGTTCCCAGTGAAAACGCAGAGGGTGACTGATTACTACATTTATAAACAAATTTTTACTGCCCACAGACCAGGAGATTCCCAGCAGAAAAGCACCATGAGCCCCCAGCCCGCCGGCTGTTTCAGCCAGCACAGCAGGTCTCCACACAAAAACTCACACAAATACGGGCGCCTTTTCAACTGGCGACTGGAACACCTGGGAGACAGAGTCACCCATTCAACTGAAAAAAAAGAGAACTGAAACAGGGAGCCAGGCCAGGAGATTCCCAGGCAGAAAAGCACCACGAGCCCCCAGCACAGCTGTTTCAGCCAGCACAGTGGGTGTCCACACAAAAACTCACACAAATACGGGCGCCTTTTCAACTGGTGACTGGAACGCCTAGGAGACACAGTCACCCATGCAACTGAAAAAAAAGGAGACTGAAACAAGGAGCCAGGTGATCTGACTCCGCCGGTCCCACCCTCACAAAGACTAGCAATCTGAAATGCTCTGGATTGAGAGTTTCACAGCAAGCACAGCTGGACCTGGGACAGTCCAGCTCTATGGGGGAAGGGCATCTGCCATTACCGAGGCAGTCCACCACTACCGAGGCAGTCCATCATTACCAAGGCAGTCCACCATTACTGAGGCAGTCTGCCATTACAGAGGCAGACCGCCATTACAGAGGCAGTTCTAACTATACCCCTATAAAAAAAAACTGCAAGGAAGTTCACACAGCAGCTGTGCAGAGACCACAGCAGCTCAGCAACGCCTCTGCTAGCAGACTGTGACTAGGCTACCTCTTTGCTGGGCAGGGCATCTCTGAAAAAAGGCAGCAACATGACAGAAACTTATAAATAAAGCCCCACCTTCCCAGGACAGAGCACCTGGGAAAAAAAGGCGGTTATGAGCTCCGCTGCAGCAGACTTAAACATACCTGCCCAGCTGCTCTGAACAGAAAAATTGAACTCACAGCTCAGCACTTGACCTCCTATAAAGGACAGACTGTCACCTGAAGCAGCTCCCTGACCCTCGTATATCCAAAGAGTCACCTCATAAAGGAGAGCTCAGGCTGACATCTGGCGGGTATCCTTCTGGCACAAAGATAGCAGAAAAAGAAACTGCCAACAACCTTTACTGTTCTGCAGCCACTGCATGTAATTCCCAGGCAAGCAGGATCTGGAGTGGACCTCCAGCAGTCCTACAGCAGAGGGGCCTGACTGTTAGAAGGAAAACTAAGAAACAGAAAGAAATAACTTCATCATGAACAAAGAGGACGTCCACTCAGAGACCACATCTGAAAGTCACCAACTACAAAGACCACAAGGAGATAAATCCACAAAGATGGGAAGAAACCAGCGTAAAAAGGATGAAAACACCCAAAACCAGAACACCTCTCCTCCTGCAAGGGATCACAACTCCTCACCAGCAAGGAAACAAGACTGGATGGAGAATGAGTCTAATGAATTGACAGAAACAGGCTTCAGAAGGTGGGTAATAAGAAACTTCTCTGAGCTAAAGAGCATGTTCTAACCCAATGCAAAGAAACTAAGAACCTTGAAAAAAGGTTTGACAAAATGCTAGCAAGAATAAACAGCTTAGAGAGGAATATAAATGAATTGATGGAGCTGGGAAACACATTGCGAGAACTTCACAAAGCATACACAAGTTTCAATAGCCGAATTGACTAAGCAAAAGAAAGGATATCAGAGATTGAAGATCAACTCAATGAAGTAAAATGAGAAGGGAAGATTAGAGAAAAAAGAATAAAAAGAAACAAACAAAGCCTCCAAGATATATGGGACTATGTGAAAAGACCTAATCTACATTTGATAGGTGTACCTGAATGTGATGGAGAGAATGAATCCAAGCTGGAAAACACACTTCAGGATATTGTCCAGGAGAACTTCCCCAACCTAGCAAGGCAGGCCACCATTCAAGTCCAGGAAATACAGAGAACAACACAAAGATATTCCTCAAGAAGAGCAACCCCAAGACACATAATTATCAGATTCACCAGGGTTGAAATGAAGGCAAAAATGCTAAGGACAGCCAGAGAGAAAGGTCAGGTTACCCACAAAGGGAAGCCCATCAGACTCACAGCGGGTCTCTCAGCAGAAACCCTACAAGCCAGAAGACAGTGGGGACCAATATTCAACATCCTTAAAGAAAACAACTTTCAACCTAGAATTTCATATCCAGCCAAACTAACTTTCATAAGCAAAGGAGAAATAAAATCCTTTACAGACAAGCAATTGCTCAGAGATTTCATCACCACCAGGCCTGCTTTACAAGAACTCCTGAAAGAAGCACTAAACAGAAGGGAACAACCAGTACCAGCCACTCCAAAAACATACCAAATGTTAAAGAGCATCAGCACAATGAAGAAACTGCATCAACTAATGGGCAAAACAACCAGCTAGCATCGAAATGGCAGGATCAAATTCACACATAACAATATTAACCTTAAATGTAAATGGGCTAAATGCCCCAATCAAAAGACACAGACTGGCAAATTGGTTAAAAAGTCAAACCCCATCAGTGTACTGTATCCAGGAAACCCATCTCACATGCAAGGATACACATAGGCTCAAAATAAAGGGATGGAGGAAGATTTACCAAGCAAATGGAGAGCAAAAAAAAAGCAGCAGTTGTAATCCTAGTCTCTGATAAAATAGACTTTAAACCAACAAAGAACAAAAGAGACAAAGAAGGACATTACAGAATGGTAAAAGGATCAATGCAACAAGAAGAGGTAACAGTCCTAAATATATATGCACCCAATGCAGGAGCACCCAGATACATAAAGCAAGTTCTTAATGACTTACAAAGAGACTTAGACTCCCATACAATAATAGTGGGAGACTTTAACACTCCACTGTCAATATTAGACAGATCAACGAGACAGAAAATTAACAAGGATATCCAGGACTCGAACTTACACCTGGACCAGGCAAACCTAATAGACATTTACAGAACTGTCCACCCCAAATCCACAGAATATACATTCTTCTCAGCACCACACCACACCTACTCTAAAATTGACCGCATAATTGGAAGTAAATCACTCCTCAGCAAACTCAAAAGAATGGAAGTCATAACAAACAGTCTCTCAGACCACAGTGCAATCAAGGTAGAATTCAGAACTCAGAAACTAACTCAGAACCACACAACTTCATGGAAACTGAACAACTGGCTTTTGAATGTTCACTGGATAAACAGTGAAATGAAGGCAGAAATAAAGATGTTCTTCGAAACCAACAAGAATGAAGACACAACATACCAGAATCTCTGGTACACATTTAAAGCAGTGTCTAGAGGAAAATATATAGCAATAAATGCCCAAATGAGAAGCAAGGAAAGATGTAAAATCGACACCCTATCGTCAAAATTGAAAGAGCTAAAGGAACAAGATAAAAAATACTCAAAACCTAGCAGAAGACAAGTAATAACTAACATCAGAGCAGAACTGAAGGAGATAGAGACTCAAGAAACCCTTCAAAAAATCAATAAATTCAGGAGCTGGTTTTTTGAAAAGATCATCAAAATAGACCACTAGCCAGATTAATAAAAAAGAAAAGAGACAATAATAAAATAGATGCAATAAAAAAATGATAAAGGGGATATCACCACAGATTCTACAGAAATACCACCATCAGAGATTACTACAAACAACTCTATGCACATAAACCAATAAACCTGGAAGAAATGGATAAATTCCTGGACACTCGCATCCTTCCAAGCCTAAACCAGGAAGAAGCCAAAACCCTGAATACACCAATAACAAGGGCAGAAGCTGAGGCAGCAATTAAGAGCATAACACCCAAAAAAAGCCCAGGTCCAGATGGATTCACAGCTGAATTCTACCAGACATACAAATAGAAGCTGCTACCATTCCTTATGAAACTATTCCAAACAATCAAAAGAGAGGGAATCCTTCCCAAATCATTTTATGAGACCAACATCATCCTGATACCAAAACCCGGCAGAGACTCAACAAAAAAAGAAAACTTCAGGCCAATATCCATGATTAACATAGATGCAAAAATCTTCAATAAAATACTGGCAAACCAATTGCAACAGCACATCAAAAAGCTTATCCATCACAATCAATTAGACTTCATCCCGGTGATGCAAGGCTGGTTCAACATACGCAAGTCTATAAATGTAATTCACCACATAAACAGAACCAAAGACAAAAACCACATGATTATCTCAATTGACGCAGAGAAGGCCTTTGACAAAATTCAACAGTGCTTTATGCTAAAAACTCTCAATAAACTGGTATTGACAGAACGTATCTCAAAATAACAAAAACTATTTATGACAAACCAACAGCCAACATCATACTGAATGGGCAAAAACTGGAAGCATTCCCTTTGAAATCTGGCACTCGATAAGGATGCCCTCTCTCACCACTCCTATTCAATATAGTATTGGAAGTTCTTGCCAGAGCAATCAAGCAAGAAAAAGAAACAAAGCATATTCAATTAGGAAAGGAGGAAGTCAAACTGTCTCTATTTGCAGACGAAATGATTGTATATTTAGAAGACCCCATTTTCTCAGCCCAAAATCTTCTGAAACTGATAAGCAACTTCAGCAAAGTCTCAGATAAAATCGATGTGCAAAAATCACAAGCATTCCTATGCACCAATAACAGACTTAAAGAGAACCAAATCAAGAATCAACTGCCATTCATAATTGCTACAAAGATAATAAAATACTTAGGAATACAACTAGCAAAGGATGTAAAAGACCTCTTCAAGGAGAACTACAAAGCACTGCTCAAGAAAATATAAGAGAGGACACAAACAGATGGAGAAATATTCCATGCTCATGGTTAGGAAGAATCAATATTCTGAAAATGGCCATACTGCCCAAAATAATTTATAGATTCAATGCTATCCCCATCAATCTACCAATGACCTTCTTCACATATCTGGAAAAAACCACCTTAAACTTCATATGGAACCAAAACAGAGCCCACAGAGCCAAGACAATTCTAAGCAAAAAGAACAAAGCTGGAAGCATCTTGCTACCTGACTTGAAACTATACTACAAGGCTACAGTAATCAAAACAGCATGGTACTGGTACCAAAACAGAGATATAGATCAATGGAATGGAACAGAGTCCTCGGAGGCAATGCCACACATCTACAACCGTCTGATCTTTGACAAACCTGACAAAAGCAATGGGGAAAGGATTCCCTGTTTAATAAATGGTGTTGGGAAAACTGGCTAGCCATGTGCAGAAAGCAGAAACTGGACCCCTTCTTGACAATTTACACTAAAATTAACTACATCTTTATGATTAAAGACTTAAACATAAAACCTAACACCATAAAAATCCTAGAAAAAAACCTAGGCAAAAGCATTCAAGACATAGGCATAGGCAAGGACTTCATGACTAAAACACCAAAAGCATTGGCAACAAAAGCCAAAATAGACAAATGGGACCTAATTAAACTCCAGAGCTTCTGTACAGCAAAAGAAACAATCATTAGAGTGAACTGGCAACCAACAGAATGGGAAAAAATGTTTGCAATCTACCCATCTGTCAAAGGGCTAATATCCAGAATCTACAAAGAACTAAAACAGATTTACAAGAAAAAAAAACAAACAAACCCATTCAAAACTGGGCCAAGGATATGAAGAGACGCTTTTCAAAAGAAGACATATATGAGGCCAACAAACATATGAAAAAATGCTCATTATCACAGGTCATTAGAGAAATGCAAATCAAAACTGCATTGAGATACCATCTCACGTCAGCTAGAGTGACAATCATTAAAAAATCTGGAGACAATAGTTGCTGGAGAGGATGTGGAGAAATAGGAACACTTGTACACTGTTGGTGGGAGTGTAAATTAGTTCAACCATTCTGGAAGACAGTGTGGCAATTCCTCAAGGACCTAGAAATAGAAATTCCTTTTGACTCAGCAATCCTATTACTGGGTATATATCCAAAGGATTGTAAATCATTCTGTTATAAGGACACATGCACACGAATGTTCATTGCAGCACTATTTACAATAGCAAAGACTTAGAACCAACCCAAATGCCCATCAATGATAGACTGGACAGGGAAAATGTGGCACATATACCCCCTGGAATACTATGCAGCCATAAAAAACGACTAGTTTGTGTCCTTTGTAGGGACATGGATGAACCTGGAAACCATCATTCTCAACAAACTGACACAAGAGCAGAAAATCAAACACCGCATGTTCTCACTCATAGGCGAGTGTTGAACAATGAGAACACATGGATACAGGGAGGGGAGCATCACACACTGAGGTCTGTCGGGGGGAACTAGGGAAGGGACAGCAGGGGGCGGGGAGTTGGAGAGGGATAACATGGGGAGAAATGCCAGATATAGGGGATGGGTAGGAACCACATTGCCATGTATGTAACTATGCAACAATCCTGTATGTTCTTGACATGTACCCCAAAACCTAAAATGCTATAAAATATTTAAAAAAAAAAACTATGAATGCAAACTAGGACAAAATTTAAATCTAAATGACTAGTATGTAGACAAATGTGAGATTCAAATAGAGCAGCTCTAATTTTGGTAACATATGCAATTTGAATAAAATATTTTTTCTTCAAAATTAAAGGCAAAAAAATAAAATTAAAATGGAGTTTTATTGTTTTGCACTCCATTTTCCTTTCTAAAAAATAACCTTATTCCTCATGTCTACTTTCAATGGGAAGATTTTTTTAATTGCTTGTTAATAGAAAGGGGAAAGAGTCAGTGCTAAAAATATTCAGAGGATTAATGATGGGAAGAAACACCCACCTACAGCTTTGTCAAGTCACCTGATTGTTACATAACAGCAAGATGATCTGGATGTTGGTTTGTTCTATATGTAATCTTTTAAAAGCATGTCTAAGTCTTCAAAAGATTTTATATTTATAAAAGTAATTATTATAAATATATAATTTATGTGATTATTTAATATTTTTTAAATGTTATATCTACTTCTTACGAAAATACACCATGTTTCAGAGAAATATATTTTTCTGTTACTCATTTAAAAAAACAAATGTAATGATGGTGGTGACAGGACCTAGTAATTGGTGTTAAAAAGTAATCCTTACATTTAATTTTTTTCTGTAAAATTATATACACATATATACACACAGTAAATGTGCATATATGTGCATACAAATACACACACATAGAATATTAAAAGGATCATCTTCTATTGTGAGAAGCAATAAGTTTTATTGTGAGGTAATTTGCAAAAACACTTTTAGACACCCCACTACTATTCATCTGTTTCATCAGAAATAAGTATTGAAACATTAAAAAATGAATTTTTTTCTGGTCTTTGTAAAATCTATGGGATAAAACAAAATATCATGTTACTCAAGTATTCTGAAGACTTATTTACTGAATTTGTTTGGCCTGTATATTCCTTACCATGTCAATACATATGTTCTTGTAATTTTGATGACCCACCAATTCCTATTTGGTAATTATTATTTATACATTTCTCCCATGGTTCTTTCTCTTATTTCCCTCTAAACACATTATTCTTTGTCAGTTGTGAATATCTCCTTTGAATGTTTGCTATAGGCTCAATATCTCCTTACTTATATTTTCCTATTTTAAAGCATTGGTGATATGGTAAGGTACTGAATTTAGACCTGTTATTAAAGAACTTCCTCATAAAATCTGTTCTGTTGAACAGATTCTAAATTCAATATTGTATCTCTGATCATCTTACCTAAAGTAGCCTTCCCTCATCCCCAGCGTCTTTGACATTCTAATTTTCTTTCTTGCTTGCTTGTTTGTGTTTAAATAGCATTTGCTACTATTTCACATATGTTTATTTGTATCCCTGTTTATTGTTTGTCTCCCTCACAAAGATATGGGAATCATGAAGGCAGGCACTTTGTTTTGTCTCTGTATCCAAGATACCTGGCACATATAGGCTCTTAATAAATATTGCTTGAATCAGTTAATGCATATGTGTCTGCTTTCATAATAACCTAAAATACCAAATCATACCATAGCAAGTAAATCAGTAAGTATCTTCTAGTTGAAGCCTAAAGGATAAGTTTATCCACGATATACCAACAGTTGTTTAGTATTTAGTCTCTTGTGGCTCTGTGCAGTGGTCTGGTATATCCACACACTTTCTAAACAATTTCTCTTTAATTAACAAAATTTTTCTTCTTAAGAATAGTTTAAACTTTCAACTGTCTTATGAAACTTAGTAAATCTAGAGTTAACTGAAGGCAAAAATTATGTTTTATTTATTTCTGTATCCCTAACACATAGCTCATTGTTCAGGACATAGCAAACACTTAAATACTGTTGAGGTAAAAAATTGAGCAGGCCCCTTTTTAGTTTCCTGATTTATTTCATAAGGACCTCATTGTTCTTCACATTTCTGATAAAATGAAATTTCATTGATATTTTTCAAGTAGTAAATACAAGGCACTGGATTAAAATTCAGTAATTTTTCATTCGTGGTATTATCATCATTTTCACCCAAAAGCACCAGGCCAGTCTTTCCCAAGAGTGGTAAGATTTGCCTTGTAGTACAAATTTAACCCCCTTTTCGCTGCAAATCAACTAAGACTAAATTTTAACTTTGAACTTTTACTAATGATTAGAGTCATTTTTAAAATATTGTCATGAAGTTTACTTCTTGATTTATAGTTTATAATTTTCTGGAGTGTGTCTGTGCATATATATATAATGCTACTGAATTCATTTGATAATCTTTATTTTATTCCAGTTCTACTTCAGTCCTTTCTTCACTTCCCAAATGTACCTGAGATGATAATTACATTGTAGGTTTTGCTAAAATAAAGTTAGGCTTTAATTGACCTCTTCTTACAATTAAAGCTTAAGTTTCCATAGATGCAATTTTGTGTGTTAGAGACACAACTTTACTCACTTTTCAAGATATTCTAAGTATTTGATGCACAGTTAACACCACTTGGCATAAATGATGAAATACATGAGTCACTTCAAACAATGTGACCTTCCACTTGACAGAGAAGATAAAGATCTTAGGAGAAAAAGTTATCAACCACAAATTTTTCTTAAAAATATATCTAGATCAGATTATTCCACAACTTAATGACATTAGCCATACTAGTGATTCTGGACATATTCAAGCTAGCTGGAAAGGTAGTTTTTTCCTCAGTTTCTGATTTGGGAAGGTATATGGATTATGGCTCAGGATTGACCAAAGGGAAATTTTCATGTTGTTTAAGACATGTGATTTGATAATCTGAGGGACACCATGGGGAGAAATGCCAGATATAGTATGCACCTAAAGTAAAATAAATAAATTTAAAAAAAAAAAACCTTCAAGGCAAGTATCAATAAAAAGATTTTTAGATGAAAAAAAAAAAATTAACACAAGGAGAGCCCTGGTGGGATAAAAGAAAGATGTTAAAACTGTGCTTTGCTTTAGGCAGTCCCTACATTGGCAATAGCAGCACTACGGAAAGAGGAAAGAATTGAGATTTATTTTTAACTTACTATTATTCATGAAAATACATTTTCAAGATCTAAACAGATGTTAAAATTGTATATGTTCGTTGTATCTTTGGAAAACCCCATACTCTTGTATTTAGAGACAAGTGTCTGAAGTACTCCAAGACGTATTTCCTGTTAGATTGTTAAACAAGCTTAATCAAAACTATTATTTCACAATAAAACTATTATTTTGACGGGCAAGGGCCATAACTTTTTTTTCTCATCAGGATAAATTAAACCTGATACTGTTTAAGTATCTCTAAAGGAGCATTTGTTCTGAAGAAACAGAACGGCAGAAATATTTGGAGTACTTCTACATTTGGAACAATAGAATTAATATGGCTTTGGTCAACTCCAAACTCTTTATGTTACAGATATTAACCACTTTGCCCAAGACTTTTCTAGTGAAATAGAATCTTTGGTATGGGAGAAATTTGTACTATGGCAAAGATTCCATGCATCAGTACTTACAAAGAACACATCTTATATGTAGGATTATTCCATATATTCTTAGACATTTTAAAATGTATGTTTCTAGGAAGTAAAATATAAGAAGTTAGGTTACAATGTTATTGATTATATTTGTTTTTTTCAGGTGGCTTAACAGAATTAATATGCTGACTGCAGGTTATGCAGAAAGAGAGAGGATTAAGCAAGAACAAGGTAAAGGAATACTTTTTAAAAAGAATTATGTTATACTTTTTTCCTGTAGTAATCCTATATAGAGATTCATTGCTATCACTTAAGAGAAAATGCATACGCCAATTTGTGGTTATTTCTCTTCTGGGCACTTAAGTGAGGTTTAACAACTTGAATAGATAGGGACTGAACGCTCAAATTTTTGGAGCAGCTAATGTGGAGTTCTCTCATATTCGTTACCCCCTCCTCCTATCTTTTTCCTACAAAGAAACAAAATCTTAAAAATGGAAAAAGTCTGGTTGAACCAAGTCCAGATCCTTAGCAGTAGCAATTTTTACTATTTAGCAGTTTTGTAGACATTTAAGTGGCCTTTTTTACAAAGAAATGAGATGAATGATCTTTTCTTTCATAAATTTTCTCATTTGGTTATGTTCTTCAGCTCTGTTACTTCGTAATTCTGTGATCTTTTGGAATTTGCCTTGGTGTGGACCTCAGATTTATGAAACAATGTTATGGTTCTTCAGCTCTGTTACTTTGTAACTCTGTGATCATATGGAATTTGCCTTGGTATTGACCTCAGATTTATGAAACACAACGTTATTATGTAGAATTGAAATCTTAAGAACAAAAACTGTGGTCATCGTTCTGAGGTGGCTTCACATTTCCCAAAGGGTGTTTGTCGTACATCCCTTGGAAGCATAAATAGGTTTTTGAAATTATCTGTTAAAATAATCCATAGATTGACACACACATAAACACAAACCTATTCATAGTTGTCTCTTCACAATAAACTGGTCATAACCAGTTTATTGATGTCAAGATTCTAAAAGCCTTCTGTTTTCTTTTAGACTTAAGAGTAAAATCTCAGCCAAGTCTTTTTTGCTTGTTTGTTTTTTGTTTTGTTTTGAGATAGGGTCTCACTCCGATGGCCAGCCTGAAGTACAGTGGCATGATCTTGGCTCACTGCAGCCTCGACCTCCCAGGCTCAACGATCCTCCCACCTCAGCCTCCTGAGTAGCTGGGATCACAGGCTCACACCACCACACCTGACTAATTTTGGTTTTTGTTTTTACTTGTTGTTTTTTGTAGAGACGGGTTTTTGTCATGTTGCCTATGCTGGTCCCGAACCCCTGGGCTCAAGCAATCTACCCATCTCCCAAAGTGCTGGGATTACAGGCATGAGCCCTCATGCCCGGCCTTCTGAAAACTAAAGTTTTTAAAAATCTAAAGAAGACAACCTGATCCCAAAACCAGTATGTCAGCAAATGTTTAGGTACAGATTAGTAAATTTTTTCTGTAAAGAACCTAATAGTATTTTGGGCTTTGCAGGCTTTACAGTAGAGACTATGTGTTGCATAGGCCTAAATTCTTGGTAAGAGTACTGAAAAAAAATTAGTCTTCCTTTTCAAATTTCTTTAAAAGGAATAAAACAGTTCTCTAAAAGTGTTTATAGATTTTTTTTTTTTTCTGATTTGTTAAAGACACAAGAATTAGAAGTGTGGGCATTGTACTGTTAGGAAAATGAATCTTTGAATCAATTTGTATAAATATAAGAAAGCTTAGATCTTAAGCTTAACTTCTGTATTTTATTACTTAGCATTACTATGAACCTGAGCTTGGTCTTGATTTTAGTGAATTTCCTTTTACTTGGTATTATATAGCCAAATTTTATTATGGATGAAATATCTGATAAGTTATATAGTTATATTGGACATACGGGTTCCAAAAAGTATTAAGTCTGTAGATTCATGATGTACTGGTCTATCACGTAAGTAGAAAATCAGAGGCAGAAGCTAGTAGTTACACTTTAATACAACAAGAATCTTGCTAATGCAATACAACCAGAATCTCTGAAATAATTTTGATTTCCACATAGGATGCATGTTCCTCGGACACTTTAGCATAGGTCAGAAACATATTAGACTTCCTACCTCCTGCATGATTAGGTTGCATGGTATTCCATATAGAAAACTACTAGATGCACATGTCTACTCCACAGTTCTGTAGAGTTATATCTTGAGTACCATTCTAAGTAATGAAGTTAAGCTTAATACAAAATATGGCTCTTTAAGGATTGGGAATGTTTCTCCAAGATGCAGGGACATAGCTGCCAGATACTGTTTCCATCTAAATAACCAATACAGCTTAGAAGTGACTCTTTGATTGATTTAAATAAAAATTTAGTGAATTGCTATCTTTAGTTACAGTAAAAGATGTGGGGTTCTCTTTCAGTGTCCATTGTTGTACTTACAGAAAACAGGGTTACACTAAATTCAGCCAAGATAACAATTTGTCTAATTGTCTGCTGATCATTTTTATATTTTTTTCCAGCTTCAAAACAGACATCCATGACATTATTTTCAATCACATATAAGGTCTTTTTAAAGACTTAATCACACAAAAAATGAATGAAATATATTGTATTTCTTTGACAGTTCTAAATAAAAAAGTCATTTTTTCAAATTATCCTTTTGTATCAGCATGAGAAAGTAAAGTAGAAAATTTTCTCTTCTAGTGATGGCAGTTTTTTCATGATTACTTATAAAATTGTGTATCATTGCAAGGGACATTAAAAGTATCCATTTAATTTGTGCTATATAGAGAACTAAAAAAAATTAATTTACCATTAGAATAAAAATCAGACTAGTTTTCATCCTCTAAGCAACAGTGTGTCTCTAATTTTCCACACAAACCCAAAAGAGCCTAATTAAAATTTCTGTGTAGCCTCTTCTCTGTCATTGCTCTCTCAAAGACACACAGCTTAGTGTAAGAAAACAAAATTAATTTGCAAAGTAGTATTTCAGCCTTTTCTTAGGCAACCCAAGAAAACTCTGGATTGACAATGCTTTTTAATAAACCAAGAATTCCATCGAACAGTGGGATTAAAATTCTTCCTAATTTAACTGGAAGGAAAAAGTAGAGAGGCAGCCTCCCAAAATTTGTCACTTGTGGTAACAGCTATGGAACCATTGATAAAATCATGATCCTCTCCTTCTCAGTGTGCTAATAAGGACCACTTGAGGTATTAACACCTTGAAGGTATCAGTGCAAACGTCAAGGAGATACTCTGTACAGGCGCCACAGTTTCTGGAAATAATGGAAAGGTACACAGGTGCTACAGTTCCTGGAAATAGTGGGAAGAATACCGGCAGGGTGATCTTTGGTTCGCAGGGGTGGTTTGTTTATTCCATTTACCTACAGAGTGATTTCCCAGTAGTATTTCAAGCTCTCACAAAGCTGTCCAACCCAAGCCCCAGGGCTCCAGATTTTACTTTTTATTGCTGGGCCTTGCTACAAGAAAAACTTTATGTCTAAGAAGATGAATACCAGGCATTTATCGCCTATATGGTCTGAGTCACACTCTCTTGGCATGCTACTACAAATACACCCAAGAAGATAAGGGGTTCTAATATTTATTGAGTGCTATCTAGATACAAGGCACTTGAAAACATGTTACCTTATTTAGTGCCCACACACACACAACTCTGAAAGGCGGTTATTATTAGATCCCTTTTACAGATAACAAAACAGACTCAGAGAGGTTAAATAACTACCACAAAAGCACCAAGATGTGGTCTAGCTAAGATTTAAACCTACACCTGTCTGACTATATAGTTAATGTGTTTTCCACCAGCATTTGCTCGGTCCATTTCTGGGCAACTGTGCCAACTCATATTTGAGGGAAGATTTGTTATACTGGCTATCACTGGCATGAACCAATGGAAAAAAACAGATATCAAATTAAGATTAACTAGTCTTTGCTTATCTTTTACTCAAAGGAAATAATTAAAACAGCAATAGAATTTGCAGAGTCTTTGTATTTTGAGGCCTAGAATATAATTGAAAATGTATTTTATTTCCAACTTCTGTTGCTGAAGAATTTATGTTCACAGTAGCCATAGGTATATGCAGGAAGAAATAGGGGGATAAAATAATCATCAATATACTTCACATCAAATTATCCTGCTATCCTAAAAGAGTCCCAGCAACTTAGTCTCCAGAGCTTTAGGGTATGGCAGTTTCTTAGTTCAAATCCCAGCTCTATTACTTTCTATTTGATATATAGTAATTTCTTAATGTATGTTAGCTGTAATTATCAGTAATATTAATCACACTGCAAGAAAACCGTATAAAAATATTACAAGATGGGAATTCATGGGTGGAGAGAGTTTCCTGTAAATATACGTGCCATGATTGTTCACCTAAATCTGAATATTGGTTAAGCCTTATGATGGTTCTTTTGGGATTTAAATTTTCGTAAGAATAATGAGACTTTTGTTTTAACATGTTTTCTCTTATAATCTGAAATTGATGGATAATACTTCAGGTTTTTTCTTGTAAATCATATAAAGAATAAACCCAGCAGTTACAGGGTAGTTGGGATATTAATGGAACAGATTCCAATTATTGGCCCTTTTGCTGCATTTGACATACTCTAGTAATCTGAACTTATCTCTCAGAGTTCTTTCCCCTTCCTCCTGCCTGAGGTCTGCTAAGTCACTTTGCCTAGCTGCTTACATTTACTACCCTTTTAGGTAGTTCTGGAAGTTTGGAACTTGCAGCCCACATCAGCAGATTTGCCCTTTTGCATTTGGCAAGAACCAGAGTTTGCCACGTGTTTCCAAGGAGAGGTGGGAGTATGGTGTTATAGAGATTCATGTCAGCATGAGTCTGGAAACAGTGATTGTTAGATAATCACTGAACTGAAGCCAGAGAAGATAATTGAGAGCATTATTTTTTTAGCTGTTTATATCTGTAGAGATCTACAGCAATGTATGTATTGCTTTTCTTTGAGTATCTTTAGGATAAAATGATAGACCTTTAAGAGGCATCATATGATATCATTCATTAATTGAAGCTTCAGAATAATTGGATCTGAAATCTGAGGTACCCTAAACCTGATTGGGCTTATGCAATATGTTTTTCTTAACTTTCTAAAATTATGGCTGCATGTAACTGCTTGCTTTAAAAGGAAGTTAAAATTAGGTGATTATATACTTACTTTCTCCTCAAAACTCAACTGAAAATAAAAGTTGGTAGACCAGGGGTAAGGTAGTGCCGGGGAAATGATGTAGGGACAGAATTTAAATTTCTTAAATGTTAATTCATGTTCATGAAAATATGACTAGAAACACTTAGTAGAATGTTGATGTATCCATGTCTGTGAATTTTTCAGATTACTGGAGTGAAAGTGACAAGGAAGAAGCAGATACTCCTTCAACGCCAAAACAAGATAGCCCTCCACCCCCATACGATACATACCCACGACCTCCCTCGGTAAGTTAGCAACAAGAATATTACTTCCACCAGCTTCTGTGACCTGAAACATCCTTTTCTGTGTTAAAAACATATGTAGTAGATTGCATATCAAACTTTAGGTTTCTTGGTGGAAAAGAAAACTGGGAGTCTAAAATCAGTAAGGAAATTTTTTTAAGCATACAAAGAATATTTAAGCAGGAGAAACAGTCAATACAGATTCCAGGCAGAATAAGTATGTCGTCAGTTTTATTAACAAAATATACTACTTGTGTTAAGGTAGCCCTCATGGAGATAATCAACAACAATATCCTTTTCTTAGAAAAGGGTATATAAAATGACCTTATGTATTCCACATTAATAAAATTTATTCCTATGTCCTTTAGAATGAACTTATAAAAAGTAATTATCTATATTGAAGATGTTTTGAAGGTAGCTTTCTCAGCAGCCATGGGATCTGGTTTAATGTATATGTTCATATGGTGTGTCAGACAAATCTCTTTAAATTACTCTGTGTCTAGACTATACTTTGATCTTTCAATAGGGTAAACAGTTAGTTTACTTGGAACTATCCCACTTTATTTCCCTTTCCTATCAGAATTACCAAGAGTGTCTCAGTAGTGTTCCAGTTTAGACAATAATATTTCATGGTCAGGCTGGGCACTGTAGCTCACGTCTCTAATCCCAGCACTTTGGGAGGCCAAGGCAGGTGGATCACTGGAGGTTAGGAGTTCGAGAGCAGTCCGACCAACATAGTGAAACCCCGTCTCTATTAAAAATACAAAAATTAGCCAGGTATGGTGGCAGGCACCTGTAATCCCAGCTACTCGGGAGGTTGAGGCACAAGAATCACTTGAACTCAGGAGGTGGAGGTTGCAGTGAGACGAGAGCATGCCACTGCACTCCAGCCTGGGCGACAGAGTGAGACTATGTGTCAAAATTAATAATAATAATAATAGTAATAATAATATTCCATGGTCACGTTACCATCACAATCAATTCTGCCTATCTTGGGACTAAGTCTTCCACATAGGAAATAGAAGCTAGATTTCAGTGACAATAGCCAACCTAATTCCATCTCAGTATTACTCCAGGGTGATAATTTATATTTTCCCTCTTTTTCTAAAACATCAGGATTTGAATAATTTATTTAAAATATCTATAAAAGAGGAAGGATAGGAAACAGCATCTTCACTGAACAGCTCCTTAAACATGGCAATTTGTGAATTTCAAGAAGAAAACTATTCATATTATTATTAACATATGGGAAGGTAACTGACTGCCCACAGAGGATGACAAGTAACTTCTCCTCCTTTACCAGGAGGAATTTCATGCACCTTCGCCTCAGTCAAGCGTGTCCTGGCTGCCACCTCAGCCTGGTTTGTGATGATCACATTTCACAAATCAGGCTCGGCCTGGGCTGCTGTGCTTGTTAGTCCCCAGAGCTAGAGTAAGGCTTGTGGCAGTAGAGGTGCCTGCAACTATTTTACAGTGTTCACTTGATGCCAGTCCTTTTTCTGGTTGTACTTTGTGCTATAACATATAGTCCCAAACTTTAAATTCCAGGGATAAAAATATTCCATTTTCACTTATATTTATGTGCCCTGCAGTATCTGTGCCCAAGGCTAATGGTAATCCCCAGCAAGGTATAATCTCATCCTGCCTAACATTTTTAAACCCATGGAAAGTAAAATCATCATACAGCTTTTATCTGGCACCCATAGGACCAGAAGTTCACCTATAAAGATAAGGAAGGGTTCTGTCTGTTTATAGGTAACTTGTTCTCATATTCAAAAGACTCTCTCCTTGTCTCCAACTCCAAGCTATATGAAATCAGGAATATGAATCCAGGAACAATACTTATTCAGGATCTCAAAATGTGTAGAGTTTTTAAACTTTGAGATTTTTGTAGTGGCTGAATATTTCTTATGAAAGCACTAACATTTTCACATACTTTCATTGTTGTAAAATTTTGCATTAATATGTCAGATTTTTCACGAGAGCTTGGTATAACCGCATTTCAATATATTCATGTCTCTGTCTCTTACAATGTAAGCTGGGGACTAACTTTGAGATGTCTGCAAATTTGCCTAGTCATTAAATTGACTACGTAAGAGTTCATCTACTTAAATATTACCTGGTGGAAACCAAATGTGTTCCTTGAAATAGAAGTGGTCTTTTACTTTGTCAAGAGACTAATCAGGGGCTCCTTTCTACAGATGAGTTGTGCCAGTCCTTATGTGGAAGCAAAACATAGCCGACTTTCCTCCACGGAGACTTCTCAGTCTCAGTCTTCTCATGAGGAGTTTCGCCAGGAAGTAACCGGGAGCAGTGCAGTGTCTCCCATTCGCAAGACAGCCAGTCAGCGCCGCTCCTGGCAGGATTTAATTGAGACACCACTGACAAGTTCAGGCTTACACTATCTTCAGACTCTGCCTCTGGAGGATTCTGTCTTCTCTGACTCTGCGGCCATCTCCCCAGAGCACAGGCGGCAGTCCACCCTGCCAACTCAGAAGTGCCACCTGCAGGATCACTATGGGCCATACCCGTTAGCTGAGAGTGAGAGGATGCAAGTGCTAAATGGAAATGGGGGCAAGCCTCGAAGTTTTACTCTGCCTCGAGATAGCGGGTTCAACCATTGCTGCCTGAATGCTCCAGTTAGTGCCTGTGACCCACAGGATGACGTGCAACCCCCAGAGGTGGAGGAAGAGGAAGAGGAGGAGGAGGAGGAGGAGGAGGAGGAGGAAGGGGAGGCAGCAGGGGAAAACATAGGAGAAAAAAGTAAGTATGTTTCTGGAGATTCTTAGCTTGTGTACACAAAGGCCTAATCTTTTCAAACTTCTTATTTGAAGAAAGTAGAATTTTGCTTCCCTTTTTTCTTAAAATAATGGTATGGCTATATAGTAAATTAGGTCTCTCTTGGTGTCCTACTTTCAGAACTTCAGTAACTTGGGAAAACATGATGAGTAATGAAGCTTATATCCCAAGATACCCACAGCTGGAGCAAATAATTTTTTTCTCCAACTATCCATTTGCCTTTTAAGGTTAATGGTGGTTTTTTTTTTTTTCTTCCTTCTCTTACCCACTTTATTCTCACTGGCATGCACCATCTGATTGGCCCACAGTGGTTGTCCCCTGAGTTGGGTTAAGAAACTATAAATGTTTCAGGCAGGTTGTTAGCAGAGCCTTGGTTGAATAAATGGACACACACATACACACACTCACTCACTCACTCACGTCTATACATATACATATTTATCTTCCCTTTTTATTGTCAGAACATTTAAAGGAAAAATCCAAAAGATAATTTTTCCAAGGAGAGATTCCACATAGCATTTCTTTCTACTCGAAATAGCTGAACTTGTTTCTAGACACCAGTTTTCCAAAAGTATCCATCTACTTTCTTGGTATGTATGTTGATTGCAAAGCTCATTTTGTGTGAATCAGCTCTTGAGACAAGTCAATGAAGTAACCCTCTGCCTTGTTGACATTAAGAATATCTTCACTAGTTATTAAGTTCTTTATTCAACATGCCATACCAAGCATCTATTTATTACTAATGTGACACATCAGTCCAGAAACCCAAGCTGGTTTAAGGGAAAGGCTACAACTTAGTTATTTTGGTAAGAAAGAAAATCTAGGTTTAGCTATAAGTCTGAACATAAAATGCACAAAACAAAATATATAGAAAAAATAGTATAAAACTGTTCACATCTCTTTATTCAAAATGCAGTGTGGGCCAATTAGTGCAGATATAACCTGAGCCAATGGTGATGAAATCAGTTACTTGTTTGGTACCCCTACGGCGATAGACTTCTCTTTTTAAAAGATGAAAGCAGAATGTAGCCTTCAGCCCATTTTATAAATATATGGGACTTTAATTACAGGATATATTAGTGTAAGTTCTTCATCACAACTGGAAAAAATATCTCAAAGTTCACAGGTTACCAACAGGTCAGGAGCCCCATGTCCATGTCAAGCTTGGCTCATTTAAAATGATAGTCTCTTTGGAAATTATTGACAAGAAAATATAGTGGACCTTCCTTATGGTATGGATCTTCATTGCATTATTTAATATTATCTGTGCTACCAACAAAATATAAGAATTGTTTGTAATAAAATTCATATGCTGGGGAAGTTTCCATGTGAAGCATATTTTAGCCATAATCTCCATGAGAAACATTATAAAAGGTATGCTGTTAGTGTAGGAAAAGTAATTACCATTCATTACTTGCCAAGCCCTTTCAACATTCACATCTATCAGAGTTTGTGGAAGATTCTTATGGAAGAAATATTTAGGAGCCATGTTAGGCCTCTGTAGGAGCTCTGGCAAGCATAATAATAATGTTTAATATTCTAAAGATTACCAAAATTAATAAATTCTAAAATTTAACTAAAGATAGAAACTTCATTTCAACTGTCATTCAGCTGCTACACAAATGCTGTGACTAAATATGTCAGGCTTATTTATTCTTTTACAAACATATTGGATAAAACACTTTATCTCAGCCATTTTAAGATAAACTGTGTTGAAATTAGGCACAGCCCTCTGAAATAGAGAATTCTGTTCAGAAAACATTTCGTCATTCCTACAGGTTAAGTCACAAATGTTGTCTTGTTTTGAATAAGCTGGGCACTTAACAGTTCATCCTGGTCATTGTATAAGGGAACACTAGAAAGGAGCAAGTGTGTCCTAAGACATGAAGGGAAAATATGGCACCATGCTTGCTCATTCTTCAGGTTTCCAGTAGTCCACAGAGCACTTCTAGTTAGATAGCTTTATTTTTTTTTTTCTAGAGTTCCTTTTTTGTTGTTCAGTAGATCAGATTTTTTAGCCAAATAGATGCACTCCTAAGTTGGTTGGGTTTCTTTCTTCACATTTCAGATGAGTTAAGTGAGTAGTTATTCAGTACTTTCCATCTTTTTTAATAGACTCTGTAGAATGTTATAAGACAGAACAGACCTAGTAAGTGTGTCAGTAAATTTGGTATTGTACTCTTTGTCTTTATTGTTCAATATTGTGGGACATTTCATGCTATTTCAGTCAGATCTACTTCACTGAAGGTGGCCTTGCCCTATCTTCCAGGCCCCATTTCTTTCTGGGTATTTTTCCATAAATCTTGCCACTTAATTTGTCAGTGTACTTCAAACTGTTCATAACAGAATAGTGCATTTCATACTTGCCTGAAGATGCTTATTATTCAATGAAATGTATGTTTGTTCTAATGATGGTTTTCTGCATTGCTATTTCTAATATTTAGGAGTGTGCAATTTGATTAACATCTTATTTAGGAAATATCAGCTTTAAAAACCAGTGTTTTCAAAATAATCTTTAAGGTCTAGTTATGGGATGTCACGTTCATAGCTTCCTTGGATTGAACATTAGGAGTAAGTACTCAGGCTGCTTGTTCAAATCAAGCTGTTTGATGTTATGTCAACAGAGCAAAAATTATACACAGGAACAAAGCTGTGGCTATTACATCAGCCTTAGCCTCCTGTACATGTCCTCCAACACAGAGTGTTCACTGTGCTGCCACACAGTTCAGCAGGCAACCTGTGCTTGTAAAAATCAAAGTCTAACAGCAGTGTTTTACTAACTGTCCCACTCCAGGCCAGCATTCAGTTTGACCTCCTGACATGAGTTTGTAGTAATCAAGTACAAAACTGCAAAGGAAATAAATTTAATGTCTGGTTCTAAACATTTTTCTCAGTTTATCAAGAAATTAAAAATAGAAAATATAAGGCAAATGGGCAAAAGAAATAATGGAAGAAAACATGAAAATGTAGTCTGTCATATGCTTTAATGGTGAAGAATTATGTCATCAATCAAATCTCTTTCTTATGGTTTATATTTTACCTTACCTTATATTACGATATATGTTATATAGTGTTTATGAGCTTACAGAGCAATCTAAGAAGCAAGATATACCTAAATCCATGCCTTAGCTGTTTTTCATTTTCCTTATGCATGTAGAATTTGGCCCTGCTTATGAAGCGTATATTTAGCCTTCCTTAGAACAGACTTCAATTTGTGTTCTCATGGTTGAACTACCTTTTGCCTTATTTTGAAATTCAATTATTTAACTGAGTCATACTGTGATTTTCTTAGGCTGAACTCATTTTAGTCTGAAATGGATGGTACTAAAAGTACACAAATGAGACCTGTCTTGTTTTCCTTTGACTGAGAAGTCATCTTGCATATTAATTATCTTGACCTACTTCACTGACATTTGAGAAAAGACAAGTGACTTTCTATTATCCCAATTAGCAGTTTCAAACCTTACTAGGTATGGACCTTATAAGACATCAGCTAAATTAAATTATAAATTATATTATTCTATGCAACTTTAAAGAAATACAAATCATGAAAGTATGGGACAAAATATGAAGATACACTTCATTCAGAAATAATCTGCCATAACATTAAAATAGTATTTTGGTTAATACAGCTTGAAGTCAGCTTAGAAAATCTCTCTTTCCTTTGCCGTATGTGCTAGTCAATTCAGATGAGGTTTTCAAAAACATTGTCCCTTAATCCTAGGGATTTTCCCCTAAGCAATTATAAGGGAACTCTCCTGGACATACGCTTCATGCCTTCATTTACTCAGTGAAGTCATAATGTCCTTTATCATTGGCTTGAAGATTACCTACCAGTATTATCACTTAATTAACCCATATATTTAGCTTGGTCTTAGAAATCTAAAGCAAAACCTAGGTCTTTTAAGGGGGAATACAATCTATTACCTTGAAGCCACTGGACACATTAGATTATCAGGCTAAAATATTATTGACACTTTCAAAATGAGATCTGCTGAGAAATGTACTTTAAGGTTACTTTTAAAAATCTAGACTGAGTGTGGTGGCTCACACCTGTAATCCCAGCACTTTGGGAGGCCAAGGTGGTGGATCACTTGAGATCAGGAGTTGGAGACCAGCCTGGCCAATATGGTAAAACCCTGTCTCTAAGAAAAATACAAAAATTAGCCAGGCATGGTGGCATGTACCTGTAATCCCAGGTACTGAAGTGGCTGAGACAGGAGAATTGCTTGAACCCGGGAGGTGGAGGTTGCAGTGAGCCGAGATCGTGCCACTGCACTGCAGCCTAGAAGACAGATCAAGACTCTTACTCAAA
>NW_016107443.1:4271464-4348832 GCF_001604975.1 Cebus imitator
TAAATAAATAAATAAATAGATTAAAATTTACAGAATAAATAAATAAAAATCTAACATTCTTTGTAATCTATTAAAACTTAGGAGCTGTGGAGAATATGCCACTCAGTAGCCTAATATCTTAAATTATTGGGGCATAAAGGCTAGATTATGACTACAAATATAGAATAGAAGATACATTAGTTCTTGTCAGTCATTTTAAGGGTCCTAGCTTAATTTCCTGAACATTTTCTAAAGGCCAAGAATTTAATTTTTAGAACATTAAGGTAGGAGATATGTGGAAAAGAAGATATTCCCAGAATATGAAATTCTGTTGAAGGAAGAAAAGGAACAAGTTGAAAATAAAGAAAAATATTGCAACACCTCTCACTTTTTTTTATTATCAAGATACATTATGTACACACACAAAGAATTTAAAAGAGCATAATCATTAATATCTGAAATTATAGTTCATGTCTAAAGGCAGTAGATGGAAAAGGATATATGCAATGTGAATAAAAAGACATGATAAAGTCAGAGAAAGAATGGCAGAGAAACTTAACTATGTCACTTTTGCAAAGTTGAGCACATCATCCTTCGCTTATTATGTAACAAGTATGTATAAAAAAGAACAAAAGAATCTAGAAAGTAGTGAGCAAATTCTTTTAATATATTGTCTTATTTTGAAGAAATACTCTTACTATGAGGAAGACATAAAACACTGAAGATTAGCTATAATTCTCATATTGGTTATAGGTTGGATTTTTAATCATACCTTCATTCTTTGTCTTAAATAATGAGGGAAAATTAGTAACTTACAGGAAGTTCAGAGGAGGGATTGTTCTGGGGTTAATTTCATGGCTTACCAATGTGAGGATTCCATTCATTTTTCTGTAATGCAACAGCTCCAAGCAGCACTCCTTATAAGACAGCATCCAAAAAGCCAAAGACTAGGCCCTATCTTAGTCCTTTCTATAAGACCAAGGGAAACTTTGTATGGATCCTTCTAGCAGACTTATACCCAGATTTCATTGGCCAAGGTTGCATCACATGTCTGTGTCTAAAACAAACAAGGGAAATGGAACGACATGAACAGTTTAGACGAACGTTGATTTGTTTTTAAGGTGATGAGGAAAGGAAATGTGCAAAATTGCTTATCATTGCTTTCTGCATGAGCAGCTCTATTACTGTGTGTGTTTTGTCTTCAAACTATATTCAAGCAGTGTTTCACTTTTTAAATATATATATGCACATGCATACCCCAGATCACATCACTTAAACTAAAAATTTTGGCCATATTGAAATGTTAGATATATAAATGAAGTATTAATTATTATGTAACCCTGAAAATGTAGCAACTTTGATATAATTATTTTTGCTCACTAAATGAATAAGCATGTTTTCCTATATAGACAATAAGTAACCCTAGCTTAGAGTACAGTCTCTGGAGATATTCCTCAGGTTCAAATCCTTGCTTTGTCACTGTCCCACTTACAAGTGGTATGATTCATCAAGGTATTTTAACACCTCTAGACCTCAATGTCTTCATTGTCAAATCATATGGTAATAATTCCTAGATTTGATGTTGTGTAAGTATTCAATGAAGTGATATCAGAAAGCACCTTAGATCCATGTATGACACATTGTAAGTCTGTCCAGTAAATGTTACATAGATTTTATATTTATTTATAGATTTATATAATTATGTAGATTTTATATAGATTTATATTAAGGCAAAGAGGGCAATTACAATACTTAAATAGTGAATTAGGCCTGGCAAACTTCCTTAAGTAATGTTTACTACATGATCTATCTTTGTTCAGTTCTAGCCACTGAGTCGAACCATATGAAATGTTGCTTTTATAGGTCAAAATGATGAAATATCAGCAATTTTGTATGTTTCAACCTAACATATTAGCTATGTCCTAGGAGCTAAAATAGAAATGTTCCTCATTTCCCATTCTTATCACTCACTGCACCTTTCCTTTTTGACTTTGGACATTTAAGAACTCAAAAGGAATCTTGCATTCCAAATAGCAATAATCATATCAGATATATTTACTGAAATATTTATTTATAGATCTTGTCATTTGGGTCTCATTTCAAATATTTTCCCCTCAGAGACCCTTTCCTGACAACCCAATCAGACCCAGATGCCCCACCAGCACCATTCATCCTCTTGTATGGTTACCCTGTTTTATATTTTTCCCAGCTTTATCACTATGAGTATAATATTAAATATTGTTCACAGATTTATTTTCCATCTCTACTCACCAGCGTATAAGCTTCTTAAGAGCAGGTATTTTATTCCTGTCTTATACACCTAGCACCTAAAACAGTATATAGCCCATAGTAGGCCAGGCACTATTGAATAAATGAATGAATGAGTGAATGAACGAATAATAGCTAACCCTTTTTGTTACCAACTTCCTTTCAATTTTATTATCTATAGAGCCAAAGTTATTTTATTGTATGACATAAAACAAATCAAAACATTGCAGAATTCCTCATTTTAGGTGTTTTGTGAAGGGAAAGCCAGGACTGCTTTGTGTTCAGTGTACCCTCTTCATGCTGGAGACCACAAAGCTGAGATGCTAATAACTAGAATTACTGTTCTTTGCATTATGGCTCTTTTATGATCACATTCTCTGTGATTGAAATCATTTCCTCCTGTTTCACTGCCATTACAAAGATGAAGGCCACAAGAATATGACATCTGAAATAAGTAGTTCATTGTCATAAATCAGTTAGAAACCAGATCTTCCAACTCTCTTAGGCAGTTGTTCTTCCTGCCAAAATCCACAGCCTGTAGAAGGAAGGAAGACTCAAATCACTACCAGTGCTTTGTTCACAGCCCTAGCTATCCATCACTTAGCTTTATTAGTTTGTAAAAAGTGTTGAAACTGCAACTTATACTTTGTCAAATAACCAATAGCCCTGCATCAGCCAGGAAAATAATCTCAAAAGTGTTAATAGGTAATGACATCAGATGTAAATGGCAAAAGAAGGAATTCTAGATGTTGTCAAATCACAACAGCAGAAGATGTGGCCAGAAGAGAATTAAAGCACACACAAAATAATCTCAACCCCTCACTAGCATAGGTAAGACAAGTTATGATTTATGTTAATTTTTTTTACCAAGAGAGATTATTACATTCAGCTACACTGTTATCTGCTACTATTTTCACACATCAAATAGCAAATCACTTCTCTTCAGCTCAATAATAGCATATTGTTCATTTCTCCATGGAATATCTTCTAGCTTTTTGGATAAGAACCTATCAGTCTCTTTTTACCTTGCTCACCCTTGCCAGAGAGGGCTGAAGGTCATAAATGCCTCATTTTTGTCCTTCAGCATACACAGCTTACCTCCTATGGTTGATTACCAGCTACTAGAAAATGACAAGTTAATAGGATTGCACCATAAAACATATCTTGAAGATTTTTTAATTTCCCTATTTTTTGTTCTGTAATTCCAAAGTAAAAACTTGCTTATTGCAAAATAAATAGTACAGTGATGAAAATGCAAAGCCACCTTCTCTTTCCCTTACTCTCCAAAGGTAACTACTGTTGAAAGTTACAGTTTAAAAAAATCAATTCTGGCATGAATTTATTTTCCTTATATATCTCTACCTTGTAACTCAGCGTGAGTAGGGATATGAAGAATGGTTTATCTGATTATCAGAGTTCCTCTAAAATTTTTTGATACAGTGTTAGTTTATAATGTAAGCAACAGTCCTGTGAAATAACTTACCTAGCACCTTAGAACCCAGCCTAATCCCAATATTTATTACTCTAGAAAATGTAGCAGCTGACCTTTTCAAAAACAATAGAAGAAATGTGAGAAGAAAGAAATGGCAATGGCTATGCATGCACACTCATACACTTCCCCCCACAGACGCACACCCCCACATACACCCCGACTCATATATCAGAAGTCCTCTTGCCTACTTGCTTAATGCCTTAATGCCTTATGAATTTTGCTCAGCTTTCTTTATGAAGACCTTCCAGTACTTTCAGTTTATCTCAAAGCTCTGTAATGGAAAGAGCCAAGCCAGAGCCAGTTAGAAAAAAAACTTAGCAAGTCTAGCCTTCAAAAGCCAGAAAGCAGAACTTGGATATGGGCTTCATAACCACTGAGTCTAGTGACCAGTTTACCTATGGATTTTAGCTTCAAGTTATAAAACACTGAAACTTCTGCTAAACAATCTCTTCTATTTCCAGTGTTGTCACTAGTTTCATACTGCTAGCCCCTCAGACTTTCTCATGCCATGCCATAGGCACATCTTGGCCTAACATTTGGTCTTAAAAGCATAATCTATTACACCCTAAAATTTTCCCTTTAATGGGAAAATGCTCCCACTACTATGTCATTCAATAAGGAAAAAGTACGCATTATATTTTTTAGTGGAAAATTTGATCTTAAAAAATTAATAGTTAAACCTCATGCTTGAGAACTAGCAGTTTCTTGTCTCAGGAATGACAATTTCATATATTTTTGTTTTTATTGCAAACACAAAATATACCAATAAAATAAAGTTTCTGGATTATTTCACAGACATATTAGAATACTTGAAAATAAGAGTTATAGTTATGTAACTCACTGATTGATTTCAGAGCTTTCAGAGTTACAAACTGTTTATACATTCTTACTCATTTGTTTTCCAACATTTCAATATCTGGATTTAGCCAGCTAACATGCAAACTAAATCTCGTATTGCACATATGGTTTGCTGTATCAATATATAATCCAATTAGTTCCAAGCATGCATTCATGCATTCAACATGCATTTATTGTTTATTTTTCTAAATGCAAGATACTATTAAGAGCCTATCTAGCTCTTCCATACGTCTATTTAAAACAGAAATTTGTAAATTATTTTTAAGAAATAAGAGATTTTCTTCTTTCTGATAACATGAAACATAGCAAATAATTCAATATATGCAACATCTGTGTTACCTTATACCAATACATTTCCCTAGTAACCAGTTTATAATTTTATATAAATGATTCTTTGAGAGATGGTGTAAGACATTTTATTTTTATGTTAAGGTACTTGTCACTTACACAGAATTTATAAGACTAGTTAAAATCAGATGAGATCACATAAAGAGCTATTTTGATTCAGCTTATTCCTTTAGCATCATGGTTAGGGAATATGCATTCTGGTTACTCAGTTGTACTAATTAACACAAATTAGATGTCTAAAAATCAATAAACTGAACATTTTATCCTGACCATACGTTAATATTTTTTTGATAATTGAGAAGGCACTTCTTAACTTTATACTATAAACATTGTGGAATTTGATTATTGGAAAAACCTATTAATATAGGGAATATTAGCAGAGTGTTAAATATAGAAAATTATATTGTATTTTGAATGTCTGTTTTAGGGAAATTTGAACCTTAAAATTTTAAACAGTTTTTCATTTCCTTCCATATTTGAAATCCCTAATTCCATGATTTTGAATCTGTTACTTTTACTGTGCTGTTTCTCTTTTGACAGACCATCCATACAATGTATTTACTTAATGCCTAAGATCCATTCACTTAAGATCTCCAAATTTTTTCATCTATGACTTTATTTGTTCTTTTCATTATATATTTTTTTTAATTTTTGTTGTTGTGGCCACTCCACTGCTCCATGACTGAATTTAGAGTTTATTCTGTAACTTATGAAATGGACATTGTAAAGCATACACATTGAGATTCTTGGTGAGAGAAAATAGCCCATAACTTTGATGTCATTAAACTTAAACTTTTCACATTTTTTTCCAATCATCTCTGCTGTATTCTCCTGTTCCTTAACAATGCCAGCATACAGGGGTTCACATGCCTTTTCTTAAACACACACACACACACACACACACACACACACACGGAGAAGGGACAGCTTGGAATCAGTGTGACTTTAATACAATCCTTAAGCAAACTCTGACATTAAGCCCACCCCTCACTTTGTATTCTGTTGTCTTTTATAAATCCTGTGTACTTGCTGGGAAGGAAGCCTTCTCTTATTTAGCATCTCGGGTTCTAAGATTCATGATGGACTTTTATTAACTTAATTAGAAGGATTTTGCCTCAGCACTAGAGGTAGGCAAGATATGTATCATTACAAAAATAATTCTGTGGAAATACTGAATAGCTTTGCTGAATAAGTAACTGAAAAGTTGCCTTATCTTTGAATGCTTCTTTAAATTTGTAAGCATCCTTTTTTAATGTGTTACTGTCAGTGGTATGTCTCTGGCAAATAGTACAGTACCTATTTTAAAATGCTTTATGTTAAGGAAAAGGGTTCATTTAATAGATGAATTGTTTTTAATTGGGGTGGGCATGTAACATTAGTCATGCTGTATGTAAATATGCATATAGCCCTCTCATCATAGAACTTAGAATTTTGAGGCACTTATCTTTACCTCCTACCCAAAGCAGAAACTTTTGTATATTTTAAACATTGTTATTGAGCCTCTGCTTGAATATTTTAGAGACTCAGAACTCCTGCCTCCAAAAGCAGGGCATTTCATGTTGAAGAGCCTTAGTTACAGAGTTCTTCCTTGTATTGATGCAAAAACAAACTTCTGCTAAACTTTCTACTTATTGTGGATCTCAAAATTGCAAATCAGAAAAATACATAACAAGCATTTGAAAGCTTGTCACGTGGAAAGATGGATAAGATAGTCTTTGAAGTTCCAGAGAACATAGTAGGTAAAGGGGACAAGGAGGCTGATTTTAGATTGATATGGAAAAAAAAAAAAGTTTTTTCAAGTTTATAATTGACCTTACAAGTTTAGTGGGCTCCTCATTACTTGAAGTGTTTAGGAAGAGGCTGAATAACCAGTTACCAGTGAAGAATTCCCAAGTTAGCTGAAAAGTTGAACCTGATGGTTTCTGCCAATTCTAAAGTTTTATAGTTCTCTTCAGTATAATGATCTTGCCCTTTGCTCTCACCATATGCCTTGCACATTGTATACCTCCAAAACTCTAAAATGGAATTGTTTTACCAAACATAATTTGTGTTGTCTGTTCTTTAGGTGAGTGCATATAGTCATCTTTATGCCTGTGACACATGAGTTCTAGTTAACTCATCATCCTGGCTACCCTCATCTGTACTCCTTGTTTTTTTAAAGAGTCCCTGTGCTAAATGTATTGGAACTATTACTGTGATCTAGACAGTATACTTTTGTTAACATGAGTACATTAGTTTTAACCTGCTCACTGTTGGCCCATATGATCTTTAATGTTATCAAGTGGTAAGCATTCCACACTTACTTTATTTTTTAATATAAGTGCAGCTATTTATATTTATTTCTGTTAAAATTTTAACTTGTCATGTTTCACCCAAAGTATTTTACTGTGTTACGAAGTTTAGAATCTCAGTTTTATCATCTATGATATTATTCATTTCTCCTGTCATTGAATAATCCTCCAAAATTCTCAGCACCCTTTCTATGTTTGTAGCTGATTTATCAAGGAAAGCACATTTTTAAGAAAACATTTTAAAGAAGAAAGGACCAAGGACAGAGATTTACAGCATTAAATTTTAAACTTTAGGTGTTAATTTTATTCAGTCATTCAAAGTCCTTATATGGATCCACCTAATAGTAATATCATTCAGCCCATATTACGGTATCGTCATTCATAAGGGTATCAGGCAAAAATTTTGCCTTATGTAAGATACACTGCCTAGGATTTTCCTCTTACCTTCTAACTTAAAGATACTGTCCCCAATAAAAGCCATTTTAAAGTGCTTATTTTTTTTATTAAATTCATGTTGTTTTGTCAATTGAAATTAAAAAACAAAACTCCTCCCACTCATAGTCTATTTTTAAAACTTTACTGTATATTTATACCAGGTTTATCAATATGTTCATCAGAGAACCCATGCTTTTTTTGTTTGTTTGGATAAGAGGACTCTTAAGATTTAAGCATTAAGTCTCATGGAATGCTGACAGTAGCCCTAAGATAATTTTCAAAAAGTTTATTACTTGCTAAGATTATAACCTTCTTGTTTAAAGGAACCACAAAGTGGTTCTTAGTAGTCTCTTGTCTCCAGAAGCATTTAAGTTTTAATGCCCTAGTTTGAAGACTTTTTTCTTGCAGGAAAAGCCTAAAATGTCATTGAAGCCATTATGGTTCTACTTTTTTTTTTTCTTAATTTTTCTTTACAAAAGCTTTGTATCTTCATTTTTTTCATAAGCTTCAGCTGAACATTTGCCTTTGTGGTGCCCTTCTTACAAACAATTGGTATTCTTTTCTATTTGTTCATTTCTTGTAGCTTCTCATTCCATACTTCATATAAATCCTCCTTAAACTAAAGCTTGTAGGGCCGGGCGCGGTGGCTCAAGCCTGTAATCCCAGCACTTTGGGAGGCCGAGGCGGGTGGATCACAAGGTCAAGAGATCGAGACCATCCTGGTCAACATGGTGAAACCCCGTCTCTACTAAAAATACAAAAAATTAGCTGGGTATGGTGGCGCGTGCCTGTAATCCCAGGAACTCAGGAGGTTGAGGCAGGAGAATTGCCTGAACCCGGGAGGCGGAGGTTGCGGTGAGCCGAGATCGCGCCATTGCACTCCAGTCTGGGTAACAAGAGCGAAACTCCGTCTCAAAAAAAAAAAAAAAAAAAAAAAAAAAAAACTAAAGCTTGTTCTTAAAGAATCTCCTTGTAACTACCTTGACTTCATCTGCATCTCCTTTCCCTCTCTCGTTGGGACAGTTTACGTTTTTATTATTATACTTTAATTTTTTTAAGTACTGATCATTAAAAATTTCCATTTGTCTTTGTGAAGTTTTAAAATCATATCTTTAATAATCTAGGGTCCATATCCAGCTATGTGTTTTTTCTCCTTACCTCTAGAAAAAAATAACAAAAACAAAAAAGCAAAATTACAGAATATATTTTTTTCAGTTCTCTTTGTGCCATAAAAGTTCTTCCCTATTGTTCAGCATTAGATCCCAAATAGGTTTCACTTATTTCTTTGTATTTCTGAAACATGAAATCATCATGGTTTAAATCCATGCACTAATTACTTACATGTATTGATCTCATTTTCAATGCATTAAATCCTATAATTGGTGGTTTGAGGAGAAAATATTGAAGCTTAGGTTATATTATTTTATGTTTTTTCATCTTCAGAAGATTTTATAGAAATTGGTCCACCTTTTAGTCTACAAATAATAGGAAATGTGACACTATAAAAATTAGGTGACTTCATTAGGACAATTTACAATATTTTTAAGCCTTTGCTCTTGCATGCCTCAGTCAATACCAGAATATGCCTGTATAGAGAACTGGAACCCTACAGACCTGGTTAGACTTTTACATATCTAGTAAGAGTAAGAAAATAAGAGTATCAAAGATTTCTAATAGCTTGTTTTTGTTAGATCCAAGTCCTAACCCTGATCAGCCATATTCTTTAGTCAACTATATTCAGTAGCTCCTAAGAATTATCATTTCCATACTGTGCCCCAGTTTACATCCCCTATAAATAATACCTTCAAATTACAGAAACAAGTTGCATTCAGACTTCTTCATTTCAAGCCCTTTTACCTGAAGTAATGACTTGGTAATATAAAACTGTACTACCAATTTCTGCTCTAAAGAGCTTATAGAAATTGAGGTGATATTTGAGTATTTGTTTATTAGATTATCTTGCTGTAATCTGTCTAGTGCAAGATACTTGCTTCCTGTCTGTAAAAGAAAAGGATGTTTGTTGAAGGTAATCTCTTCCATTATGTTTTTAGAAAATGCATAGTAACATTTCAGGATGTATGGTTTAATGAAGAGTAGTGTTCCACCACATTGTCAATGCTTCTTGATATTTTCATACATAGTCAGTGATATACCTCTCCCAACTGAATAATTAACTGATTGTAAAAATAAACAAACTTGATTTAGCCCTTCAAAATTTATTTGCCTATAATTCACTGAGCTTATCTGTATTAAACAAAACATATGATAGGTACTTCATCGTAATGGAACCCAAACCAAATAAATATTAAATAAAACTGTTTTATGGATTTATAGCTTACAAAATACTGTATATTGTCAGAAGAAGAAAGGTATAAGGTGTCCAAAAATTGGTTTCTAATAAATTGTAATATGAATAATTTTTTAAAGAATGGAATAACTTTTTTACAATTCCAGCTAAAATTTAGCGTGTCCTCCATTATATGGAGCACCAAATTTTAAAATTGCTTTCATGTTTTTAGAATTTGAGACAGCCAAATTATACAAATGATTCTCTGTTTAAATATCAATAGTATTTCTACTGGCGGTATAAAATCAGGCTTCGATTTCTGAAATGTGTAGTGAAATCCTGTGCATTACTGATATTTAGAACTACCTTTTTAGAATACAAAGATGATTGACATTGATCAGGAGCCTTAAGTCAGTTGATAAACTATTTTCACAAAATTCAGAGATATTCTATTTTACTTTGTATCTTAAATTTTAAAGAAAGAAAACAAAGGAAAAAGACATGATTTAGTTTGTTTTACTTGACAATCAGCAAAAGTCTGCTAAGCAGGGTGTGGCTATTATCCCACAGGTGAATAACAAAAGAATTTTCTAATATGAAAAGAAATAGGATGCCTCTGTTTTGGGGATTAAGTCTTACTCTGTTTCCCAGGCTGGAGTGCAGTAGCATGATCCTCAGCTCACTGCTACCTCCACCTCCCAGGTTCAAGCAATTTCCAGCTAATTTCTATATTTTTAGAAGAGATGGGATTTCACCATGTTGGCCATGCTGGTCTCAAACTCCTGACCTCAAGTGATCCTCCCACCTCGGCCTCTCAAAATGTTAGGATTACAGGTGAGAGCCACTGCACCTGGCCATCCCTAAGTTTTCCAGCATGACTTGTTCCAAAAGGTACAATTATGATGTATTAATTTATCTACCTTACCAAACTTGTATTCTGTTTGCACAATTTCTAAAATCAGAGATTATCTTAAATTTATGATATCTGACATATTTCTATAGTATCCCCCAATAGCTCATAATTCAAGTGGTTGTAACCCAGTTAAATGATAAAAGCCATGAGGTTTGATTGAGTAAGGTAAAATACTAATTTTTATGTTTTCATTGTCTCTAATGAAATGACTGACTTTGTAGAAAAGCCGTTTACTTTATCCAGTAAGATTATAAGAAATCAGATATTTTTAGTGATGAGAATACTTTCTTAAAGTTTAAACTAACTCAGTTTTCAAAAAAAGGTTATTAAAATAAATGTATATCATATTCTAAAAGTAAAAACGGAATGAACAGATAAGGAAATAATTCAACTATTTGGGTAAAATTTGGTTACTCTTTTTCTATTAAATTTCAACATTTTATGGAAATGCACATGTAATACATGTAACGTGGCATTTTAAAATGTTAGAACAGTAACTAATGGTTATGTCACAATTGTATGCCTGATCCATGTAGTACAGAAACCTAGCCATTCGAAATTTGTTTAAAAGACTAAGTTTTACACGTAGCAATAAAGCTGTATCAAGCAATTTGGCTGCAACCCCTTTCAGCATCTCCCCAGAGTAGCAGGGTGGTGAGGTTTTTTTGTAGTAGTTCCATCAATCTGCTTCTATCAACAGAGAGGGACCTTTAGAGAGCATATTTATAAGTTAAATTTATCATTAAAATTTCATCCTAAGTCTAAGATTTTGTCTCACCTCATCTACTCCTAACATTAATGACATACGAATATCTTGACAATCTAGGTCATTCAGAGAAAACACCCTTTAGCAGTGGTTACACTATCACTTCATATAAGGTCAAAATCATTGTTCCTTGACATAGCAGTGCTAGAAATAGCATTCTTTGACCGCAGTGACTTATATTCCTAAGATTCCCCCCTCTGCTACATAGTTCACCTCAAAGACTTTAAGTAGATCTTCTCATTTCAGTTGAAACTCTAATGAGGTATAAAGCATTTTACATAGTTGTTTAATAGAACTCTGTTTATTGTTCAACTTATACCTGCAAATATTGAGGTTTTGAAGTAAAATGTATTTTGGTGATTTAATTAATTCAAATCATATTTATGGAGGCACCAGTGTCCTGAGTACCCACTCTGCTAAGTGCTGGAAAAACCAAAACTTTAAAAATTACAGAATTAATAAATTCACTTAATGGGAGAGAAAAAAAACAAATGTAACAGTATAGCATATTAGATGTTTTGAGAAATGAACACATTAAGTTCTATGAAAGCACTTACGAGGTCTTCATTATCTCCACTTTGTGAAATCAGGCAAGACCTCACAGAGGGTGTGACATTCAAGCTGGATGAGTAAGGAAGGCTTCACCAAGAAAAAAAGAAAAGGAGGCTGTTCTAGGTGTTTTAAAAAAAAATGGCATCAGCAAAGGTAGACAGAAAAAGAATAATTTAGAGAAATATGGTATTTAGTGTAGATGAGTACAGATGAGACAAAGATTTATATTAGAAATAAATTTAAAAGGTCCTAATATACCATGTCCAGAGGTTTGGATTGTATCCCAAAGAACATGATGGAGAGCTTCAGTAGGTCACTCTGGCCAATATAGATGTTTTGATGTGGGAGAATACAGGTGATGGGGAAAATTGGAAAATTTATTTCAACAATCCAAATGAAAGATATGATGTTACCTTCTCAGAGGAAGATCCAACAGATAGAAAATAGGTCTTGAAGAGTATAATGGAAACTTGGAGCACTCCTAATGAAGAATTGGATATTGGGCTAACCAGGTACTAATAAGAGGTCTGCCTAGTAGCCCTGAATGGCCTGAAGTCAGAAAACACAAATTTAGAATGGTGACAATCAGTGTGCATATACAGTTTTTTCTAGCAATGCCCAGTGGCCAGATAGGAGTAAAAAAGCACATGTTGGAAGAAGTACATGTAATACATATCCAGGAGGGAATTGAGGGATCTAGTCAGAGAGATTCAAATTGGATAAGGAAATGAATTCAGGAGGGGGCTGGTTATTAATAAGATCAAAGACTATACATCATATCTTGAAATAGATGGAAAGAGAAAGCTATAATCAGGGAAAGCTGTAATATTTAGGAAGCGACATGGCTTACCATGATGACAGGCTCAAATGTGTGATGATTTTGGATTAGACAGCAAGAATTCAATACAGAGGGCACTTATTACAAAGCAACTCTTCAATATGCCTCTTTTATGTTTGTGTCTTGAAGAAAAAAAAATTGGAAAACTTTGCACATGAGTGTGTACTAGTCTGCTTTCACACTGCTAATAAAGACATACCTGAGACTGGGAAGAAAAAGAGGTTTAATGGACTTATAGTGCCACGTGGCTGGGGAGGCCTCACAATCATGGTGGAAGGCAAGGAGGAGCAAGTCATGTCTTACATGTATGGTGGTGGCAGGCAAAAAGAGAGAGCGTGTGCAGGGAAACTGTTTTTAAAACCATCGGCTGTCATGAGACTAAATCACTATCACAAGAACAGTATGGGAAAGACTCACCCCTATGATTCACTTATCTCCCACTGGGTCCATCCCACAACCTGTGGTAATTATGGGTGCTATAAGATGAGATTTGGATGGGGACACAGAGCCAAACCATATCAGTATATAAAGTAAGTTATCTAATGACAAGAGGGAAACACCCGTTGATAGGGGAAATAAATCCCATTTATATTAGCAGGATTTATTTATTATATTTCAATTGTTAAGTGGAATATATTCAATGAACATATAATGAATTATGAAGAAATGAAAACTGAAGCTATTTTAACTTGCTACTTCTAAAGCAAATCTCAACTCATTTCAGTCAGATTTACATCATTAACTGATCAGTCTTTGAATAAAATAAATTTATGTCAAGGGCATTCTTAGTAGGATGACTGAATTATATGTATTTGTCCTTTTACTTTCACTGCTATCTCAGGAAGACTCTTTTTATGTTTTCTATAGATGATACCTCTCTGTTAAAGTCAAAGACATTTTAGTGATTTATCTTTTCTATAAAGATAAGCCACATAGTCTGGATTTGAAATGCAATCTGCAAAGCCAGGCATGCCCATAAATCTGAATCTTTCATTCTTTTCTTATATAGAAAAAGAATATATTTGTACACATGGATAAAAATACTAAAGTGGACTTACTTTTCCCAAGGTACCACCAAAACACCTATAGTGTGATGAATTTTGTTTAAATTTTGTAGGTTTGTCGAACACATTAATCTATTACAAATAATAGCTAACATTTTTAATGGGTACTTACTATATGTCAGGCACTATTCTAAGGTCTTTACATAATATAATTTATTTAATCTTTATAACAACCCTATGAGGGAAATACTATTATTATCTTCTAGATGAGGAAACTGAGTTTAAATAGCATAATCCAGGACTCCCAGCTATTTAATAATAGATCTAAGATTCAAAGACACTCTGACAGCAGAGTGAATGCTCTTAATTGTATATTGCCCCTCAGACTTACAAATTTAATACAGATTAAAATTTAGCAAAATATTTCTTTTCACTATATATATTAGACCTACATAAAAGGAATTTAAATTTTTGGGTTTTATCACACCAGCACCATTAATATGGTTAAACAAGTAAACCAAAAACGTTGTTCTGATCATTCAATCACATTTACACCAATGTACCTTTTATTGGTAGAAATTGTAATTAGTGTACTTTCCAGTTCTAACCAGTGTCCAAAACTTATGAACTGTGATATGTATAAACAGTGAAATGAGTCCACCACTTGAATCAAAACCCTTTCTTAGTATTTTAAGCTTTGACATGATTCCTTTTATAGCTAATTTTTAATATTGGGATTTAAAAAAAAAAAAAAAAGAAAAGAAAAACTGGCTGGGCACAGTGGCTCACACCCAGCACTTTGGGAGACCAAGGCAGGAGGATTGCTTGAGCCCAGGAATTGCTTGAGCCCAAGACCAGCCTGGGCAACATGGTCAAACCCTGTGTCTGCAAAAAATAGAAAAGTTAGCCAGACATGATGGCATGTACCTGCAGTGCCAGCTACCCAGGAGGTGAGGTAGAAGAATTGCTTGAGGCTGGGAGGTTGAGCCTCCTGGGAGCTGTGATCACACTACTGTACTCCAGCCTGGGTGACAGAACAAGACTCTGTCTCAAATAAATAAATAAGAAGAATAATTCCCAAGAATTAAGTGTGGCTACCAATATGGTGACTCGTCAGAAGTTATTTCAATTTTTCATTCAGAGTTCTACTTTGTACATTTTTACAGAAACAGTCCAAATATTTCTGCCTATTTATTTATCTATCATTTGGTAGAGATACAAAAGCAACAGGTTTATGAGTAAGATTCAGAGATACCACTGATCTTACAAATTCCTACTCACAGATGCCAAATCTAATATATTGCATGTTTCTTTATATTCTCTCATGATGAAACATTACTTCTTATCACCTCTTACAGATCTAAAGAGTCAATTCATGTGACCTGAAAAGAACTATTAAAGAATGCAACATTAACACTTTAATCTATTTCTAACTTTTAATATCTTATGTAGTATGAGAATAAAGTAAAAACTCCATTACTAAAGTTAACTTTAGTGAAATTCTCATATATCCTGCATCTTCTTTCAAGATAATGCATATAAAAGTACCTTATAAAGTAGAAAGTAAAATACAAATGTTAGTACCATAATTATTATTACTGAGCTAACATGCTGAATTGGTTAGCCTTCAAAATGTTAACACCAAATTGAAAAGTAAAAGTTTTTCAGTGCTAATTCTTAGGATTCCTTGGAAAAGAATACTAATTAGAATATATGATATTTTGCAAAAACAGCAATGTCTCCATTAAATTCCTAGCTCCTCTTTAAGTAAACCAAATTCAGAACTAGTGAATAACTTCTTACTTTTATCCTGTATGTTCTGGCTTTTGATTTTACATCTTAGTAATAAGTTGATGTGGGTATCTGTAACCCACCCTTCTTAGCAGGTTGCCATGACAACTCCTGAGGTAAAGTACCAGTTCACTGGAGCTTCAGACTTTGTCCATGCTAAATACAAAAGCTGCATTTGATTTCAGCTTGGCCATTTCTACTGGGAGCAATGTACCACAGTTCTTTCCACTTCCCTGGCTGACTTTTTCATCACCATGGAGATCAGATCTGCCCACATAACTAAGATGTGAAACCATTCCTCATATGGCTAAAACTAAGGCCTTGGGAACCAAAGTATATTACTTTGTTAAAGAAGAGTTCCTGCTTCTGCTTTTAAAGTATTTATTGATTTCCACGAAGAGAAAACAAATTTTCTGCTGCTGAATTAAAGCTTCAAATCTTTCTCCCTATTAAAAAATAAGGAGAAAGAAAATGACATTTTCCTTAGTCAGGTTCTGGTTTTGTGTGTACTATATTCATGGTGTATATTCTGCATAGTCAATTACTAAGGAATAATCTTTCATTTCAAATTATGTGACAATATTCCTAAATAGCATTACACACATTTAATGTTTACTTGATGGTGGGCTTAAAATGTAACTTTCAATTTGGGATTTTCTAAATTTATCTCACTAAATCCAATATTAGTATCTTTTAGATTAGTTCTGCACTTCCAATAAAATTAATATGACAAGTTATTCTAGAACCTTGAGCATAAGTATACATGGACTTAAGGAAGAACTGATGTAATTTATCAGTACAAATTCAGTTATAGCATATCCATATAGATCTGATGAATTATGTATAGAAGATCATATAGTCCAGCTTTTAATATATTCTTATATATGTAAATTTGTAATGTTAGTATGTGTATATATGTGTTTGTATACACACATATAATACACACAAACACACACACATATACAAACTAGTACTACAAATAAGGTTAAAGTTCCACAGAGTTCTTTGAAGATGGCATTTGTTATAGAGATACTAAATATTTTACAGCTGCTAGTATTTTTTTTGCCACCCCCGCCCGGAAAATGGCACCAGTCAAAGGAGATGGTAGGGAGTCTTAAGTGGTGTTGGGAATCCCAAATTTACCCCTTGATTTGCGCATTCCTCAATGTGACTTAAGATGACATCTCTAGTTTCATGGTTGTGTTTTTTACTCTACAGAAGGCAACATGGTCCTTGCTTAATAAAATAGTTATAGGAATTCCAAAAGATTCTGACTTCAATAAAATATAGAATTGGTTCTTATTTTTTTAATATATTATGAATAAAGTAGCACCATAAAGGTGCCATAAATTAATTTAGAGATGGGAAACAAATTTATTAACATAAATGAATTTTTGGTTTTGTTTGCTAGCAAGAAGTTAGCAATCCATTGCAATATTTGAATACAAATTAAGTTATAGGATACAGAAAACTTTCTGACATTTCAAACATTTGAATTTTGCAAGAGAAACTCTCACTCCAATGAAGTTTCTGTATCATTCTAGTTTTCTGTAATTACACTAGTCAGTGTGAAGTTCAACATGTGATACTAAATGTTAAACACAGATATAGCTGTGAACCTTTTGCAATGGCTATGAGGTCATTTGTATTCTTCCATAAGAACATTGAGAGTCAGCATATCTCTATTTACTGAAACTTTCCTTAAAAATGTAGTCCCATATAATTTTGTCAGAAGGGAAAAATGAGAATTCATATGTAATAGGAAATTTTTAAAAAGCATATTCTTCATATGTTTTTAAATTCAATAGCATTCCATCCCAAATGTAGGATGACTTTGCTGGCCCAAAATTTAATAACCAACAATTTCCAAGATAGCTAAGATTGAATATGAAAACTCATTACTTGGCTTTTAGTTAAGATGAACATTAATGCTAATTTGTTTATATTTATGCTGTATTCCTTACAAACATGGTTTTATAGTGATTTTTACCAAACTGTTTTTCTTCTTGTCATGTACACAATACATTTTGAATGTCTAAAAATAAAATAATTTGAATGTTGGAATATGCAGATGACTTAACAATGGGAATTTTTGAGAATTGTTTATGATATAATTATTGTAGATTAGAAAATAAAAGAGAATGTAAAAATACCATGGATTAAGGTGAGAGATTAGATTTATAACAAATGTGACATAAAGAAAAAATCTTAATGATAACTGTCAATATACAATTTTAGATTCTTACAAATGTTTCTTGAATTTTCTTCTTACTTTCTTTGGCACTTGCTTTGCTGAGGAGGGTATCTTTTATTGTCCTTAAATTCAATTGGCAGTGCCCCTAAAGCAGCTCCTTTTTGCCAGAGTTGTTAATGAGCAAATGATCCCAAATGTCAGACTGGTATGCCAAGGAGGTTATTAATAAGGCATTAACATTTAGAAGTTATTGAAGGAGGAAAATCAATATTGCCATTTTTATAGTACTGCAAGCTCAGTTAGAAAGTATAAGCAGAAGTTTATTTCAAGCTTCTACAATCATAAAGAATGTTACAGTATGAGAGGAAATAATGTCTTTAGATTTTTAGCTTAAGAATCAATTATTTTCTTATTCTGCTATCAGCCCCCCCACACACATAAACAGAACCATCTTTTGTATTTTTGTTGAAAAGAATTTAGTATTTCACTTACTTTTGCAACTTGATACCTCTTTTATTCCTTAATTTAATCACGATGAATGATATGATATTGGAGCTAATACTGAAGATATTCTTCTAATAAAAATAATATTCCTACCAAAATCAAGATGGCAGTACTTTAAGGATAGAATATGAATTTAGTATAAGAGTAAGAATAGAATGGACTAGACCTATAGGACGAAAGTTCACAAAGATCTGTGTTACTGTTATTTATATAGCTATATATTCATGTATTTTAGAATATGAATATATATACATATATATACATTTATTTTAGATCAAATTTTCAAAACTTAGGAAGCTGTGCCATTGGTTGCTTCCTAAAGAAGCTGAGCAGTAAAAGCATAATTTGCATAGCGTTAAAATTTACTCACCACAGATCAAGTTAGCTGATCAGCATCATCGCAGAAGTACATAAGGGCAAAGTCCTTTGCTTACTTTGAGTGGGTTCTGATGAAGTGAACATACCAAATGTATCTCCATAACCCCAGCTCCCCAGGTACGCACACCCTTACCTGTTATTCCACCAGAATATCCAGTTTGGAAAATTCAAGTCGAGTGTGATGGACAAATTAAATAGCGTGGGTCATAGACATATAATCAGTATTCTGAAGACATTCTTACCACCCAGTCACATAAGTGAACCAAGGCTCATATAAGGTTGGAACTACTTTTCAGAGTACTTAATATGTAGGAAAGAGAATGTCCTAATAGGGTTTGAAGGACCAAAAAGAAACTATTAAAGGAAATAGGCAAGAAAACTATGTTGATAGGGTTGATCCCAGTTTGCCTTTTCATTTTGGCAGACCAGCTATAGTCACAAATGAAGTGTTGAATGATTCACTTGTTCACCAGATTGGCAGTTCTCATCACTGAGCTACTTCACATTGATTATCATTCAGGCTAAATATGATCTAATTATATTCTTTTAATACAAACATACAAGGTCGTGGTAGAAAATCCACAATTTAAAACCTGCACTGTTCACCTCTAAATATTTGGGGCTTTAAAAAAAAGTCTACTGTTTTCTGTAGGGGGTTCATTTCTCAGACTTCAGCTATGTTATCTCTATAGCTATTTCAACTGGAACTGAGAACTTTAAGGCAATTATTTTAAATTAAGTCATTATTCATCATAAAATGGATTTCAAAAGCAACCCAATCTGCCAATAGCTTGCTGTCCACCTACATTGCTAAAAGAAAACCTTACCAAGGAATGATTATTTTTACTAAAGTTATCTCATTGGAGTTCAACATTATTTTATTAATAACCTCAAAATAACATTATCTACTGAAATATTTTAAAATATGGGTGGATTAGGATGGAGAAGTCAAATATTAAGTTAAATAAAGTAGATAATTCCTGTTTTGTAGATAATTCCTGTTTTGTTGTGTGTGTGGCGGGGGGTGGGGGGTTTTGAGACGACTCTGTCGCCCAGGCTGGAGTGCAGTGGCACGATCTTGGCTCACTGCAACCTCCGCCTCCCAGGTTTAGGCAATTCACCTGCCTCAGCCTCCTGAGTAGCTGGGATTACAGGCATGCGCCACCACGCCCAGCTATTTTTTTAGTAGAGATGGGGTTTCACCATGTTGGTCAGGTTGGTCTTGAACTCCTGACCTCGTGATCCACCTGTCTCGGCCTCCCGAAGTGCTAGGATTACAGGCATGAGCCACCACACCTGGCCAATAGATAAGTCTTAACTATAAAATTTTAAGATAGAAGTGGGAAAGAGGAATACAACTATAACATAATCTTTTTGAGACGAGGCTGTCATCTTTGTATATTTATTCCTAACATTTGATATAGTATATATATACATCCATAGGCACCTATTAAACCCTTACTGAACAATATGTCTATAAAAATTATTCCCATTTTCCATTTTAAAATCTGAATGGTGACATTTGCAATGACAATATCATGTGTCAAAATTCCTTAGTACATTTTTCTGAAATATCTGTAGACACTTCATTGAAAATAAACTGGTTGTAAATTTAAATAACATATTAAGTACGTCTGTGACAATTAAATGTGAAAGATGTCTTCAGTTCTTTCTAATATATAAACTTCATTTAAAGGGTACTTTAGATCTGCCTTAATTTCAGATAGTAGTTTTTAGTGCAGATTTTTAAAAGTCAGCATGTGTGATAGACTCATGAATAAGTAATTAAGTCACAAATGCACTCTAAGGTGATAATATAACAGTATGTACATTAAGATGAAATACTACTGTCATCAGGAAATATTCCATATCTTGTGATTTATACATACAGGATGGAATTGTGGTTTGGGAATTTAGAGGAATGCTCAAATTATCTGGAAACAGTATTTTCTTATCTGTTTTGCCTATGGCTTAGGTTCATCAAATAATATTTTATTTTACCTGGAATTGCAAATTAAAGAATTCTATAGTGCTGTAAGTATAAGCACAAACTATATTACCTTTCAGTATTTATCACTTTATCTTAAAAAAGAATATCATGAAAATTTTGCTCCACATTCATAAACTAAAAATATTTTCCAACTCCTTCTCCCTGTGGTATTAAAAACTAAGCAGATAAAATTTTTAATCTAATATCCTGTCTTTTTGAAGTCAACCTTTTATGAGAAAATAGGCCCTCAAAATTTGGATAGATAATACTCAAACCACAATTGACAAGCCTCTGTTTTGGTCTGAACATTCTGAACCAAGGTATGAGCCCACTCTCTCCAATACTTACATAGAGAAAAGTAATTATCACTGTCATTTCATGGTGTTAGATATCCTTGTTTTTGAAAAAGAAACTTAAATCTAAACATATACATTTAGAAGAAGGAGAGGCTCCAGATAACTATGGTAAGTAAATAAGATTTTTCAAAATAAGCACAGAACAATTCTAGTCTTCCAGGAGTAGAATTGTGTTACTGATAGACTTGAATATCTGCTATTGGTGACCTTTATGATCTGCAAATAGCTTAAGATAAGTAGTCTTTGGCTTTACACTTAAATTTGCCCTCAAGCATGCTGATTATGGGAACTGAGTAAAATGGAACTGAGTTCTGTCTTAGAACTCAGACAGAAGTAGGAATCTTTGTAAGTGCTCATCTGGCTTAAATACTTTCTCCATTTTAAAATATTTTCTTCTCTTTCATCCATTAAACAAAATATTTCTTTTTGCCTGTTTTGTATTCACCGTTAATCATTTTCTTGCAGATATTTGTACCTCTGTCCTTATCCCCTCAATAATCTAATCCTTGGGCATTTGATTGAAGTATCATCAGCTATATTTAGCAGGTCACTAATAGAAGCCAGATTACATTTCTAAAAGTTTTGTTTCCAAATTTTCTGTTTATGCTTATTATTTGGGTGGTCAAGTTTTATTTGGGGCAATTTTGCTTTAAATTCATAAAGCAAAAAGGAAAAGAAACATCTTCCTCAAGATTTCCTATTCAATCTGTGTCTTAAGGAACTTGCATGGAAATGGAATCTCACTGGAAAAAGTCATTCTACACATGATTCAACATGGCATTACATCTGGGTTATCATTCAGATCTCCAGGAGTATAGTAACAGGGAAACAAGATCTGTTTCTTCTTAACCTAAGCTGGTGGCCTCACAATTGGAGGTTTCAGTGATGAGTAGAAGCTTAATAAATATTTGTTAAATAATATGCCAAACAGAAGCATTACTGATTTTCTTTGTGGTATCATAGATATGTTGCTGTAATTTCAAAATGTAATTGGCTAAATTCTTGGAAAACAGTGAAGTTCATTTTAACATCAGGAGTAGGAAATATTTTTATAGGTAGAATATTAGCCAAAAGAAAACAAAATAATCAAGAGTTCTATAATTTATGTTTTTTCTGCCTTTTATTTTTTTCATAGAGATGGGATCTCTCTATGTTGCCCAGGCTGGTCTCAAACTCCTGGCCTCAAGTGATCCTCCCAGCTTGGCCTCCCAAAGTGCTGGGATTACAGGCATGAGCCACTGTGCCCAGCATGTCTTTTCCTAAAAAACATACAATTTCCATTTGTTCTTTTAGAAAAAAGGAATAAAATTAGTCTGCATAATAATTTTAACTGGTTTGACTATTTTGACTATTTGTGTCAGGATAAATGAAGTTGTCCACCACAAAGGAGAAGGGTGGTAATCAGGGATTGAACACAAAGAAAAAAAGAGAAAGCCCAGTGAAAACATAAAGGGAGAGGAAAGGAAAGAGTGTTGAGAATCAGAGCAAGACTTGCAAAAAGTTAAAGACACATAAACATGAGATTCACAGAAGTCCAAGATAGAAGGGCAATACCATGAAGTAGGCTTTTGTGTTTTAGAGAGTTCATCTAAATTAGCCATATACTGGCAGCTCTTCCTGCACTTGTTTCTGACCCACCTGCTCACCAGTGCATTTATACTTAAGATTCATAATGCACATGCCAAGACATATAGTGGAATTGAGTGTAGGAGTGCCTTTGTAGTTGTTTGTTTGCCTCAAAAATAAATAGGCAATATTTAACACGACATAAAAAGTATAGCTTTAAAAATTTTAATTAAAGTTTACCAAGGCCTCTTGCATTTTGCCATAATCTCAGCAGACCAAGATATTTCCACCAGATTCCTCAGCAAAAATCTTGAAATTGTTTAAGCTGTATGATACAATGTCAGACTGGTGATGGGATTAAAAATAAAATGCTCTGTGAAGTCCCCAACCTTAGGGCTTCTGACTTAGAAACTACTTGTATATGCAGTACAAAAACTGGTGTTGGTCCAACCAGCCCTAGCCAATGCGATTGACCTGTAACAAGAAGTCTAAAACTGCAGTGGACATAAGAATCACCAGGATTTCTTGTTCAAAATGCAGATTCCTGAGTCCATACCCAGAAATTCTGATTCAATAGATGAGGTGTAGGGCCCAGAAATCTGTGTTTAACAAGTACCTCCACCCCCACCCCGCTCTAGGGAGTTATGTTCTCTTATGCTAACATACACTAACTGGTAACTAGTTGTAGCCATTTTGAAATAGTCCTCCCTCCGCCATCATGTAGGAGCTAAACTGAGGAGATGTTTCCAATCTCTTGCAGTAGAATTCAGCAATTGTGAATTGATTACCAGGGCTCTAGTTCAGTTTCGTATGGGTTAAATGGGTATTAGGGAATGTGTACTAGAAATTAAAAGGTTCGTGTAACCTTATCTCTATGTGGAAACAAAGGATGTGTTCAAAATAACTGCAAAATGTTTGAATTGCGTAGATAAATTAAGAACAGTTTAAACTTAGAAATGACCTTGTGCCCAAGGTTGGATTTCTTCTGATTTTGCTGTTTGAAATTTCATGACCTTGTGAAACGAAGTGGTAGACACTAAAGCTAGCATTCCAGTATTACAATATTCTACAAACTGAGGTTTGTTTTACTTGACCTATATATGAAGATTATTCAGTTCCCACCCCCATTTCTACAGAAAGAGTATAATATTACATACAAAAATTAGTTCTGCTGGTTTCTGAACTATGCTATATCTTGTTTTCTATATATCAGCGTTACAGGCAAGATGTGTCCCTCCCCATTTTCTAAGGGAGGACATAATGAACAACATGCTTTCTCTATTCTCTCTCGCAACTTGTTCCTTTTCTCAATATAACTCAAAAGATACTACAGGATGTTACAGATAAAAATCTGCACTAGGCTAGAGATTTCAAATGTTGCTAGTTTGTTTCTGCTGACAATATTTATTGGATTCCTTAAGATCCAAAATAAAGTGACCTAAATGGGAGTACAGTTTATTTTATCCAAATTGTTCTTAGTTTCTCAGGTCATTCAGATATATCCATCTCTTCCAGTTTCTTAACCTTAGCATGTGGCTTATGCTCAGGTGTAAAGCCACCCTTTCATCATATTCACTCTGTTTCGGCTTTTCATTTCTTGGCATTTTATATTGTTAAGCATGCGGCCTCCTCATTGGAGCAATACTAGCTAGGCCATTCCACCGTCTCACCGATTAGGACATTGTAGTATATATATCAGTTTACTCGAATACCCTTCTGGTCAGAAAACTAGAAAAGTTTGCTTCATGCTTCTTGATTGGATGAAATTGAGGAAAGATCTTGTATAGAAATACATTTTAATTTTCTCAAATGAAATGGTCATTTTATATGTGTATGGAGAATATTTTTAACATAAACTTTTCTGATTAAAACTATAGATGTACATATACAAGTATAGTGGTGGGAAAAGGTTTTTCTTCACTGTGTGTTATTATGTGTATTTGGGAGATTAACATTTCCAGACAACCAAGCTTAAAGCAAAAGGTATCCCATTTATGGCCAGGTAGACGTGCATGCCAACAGAAAGACATTGTATTAAAACCATATGCAATTCTAGCCATATTTTTCTACTTTCTCTTCATGGGTATTGCATGATGGTATTTCTAATACAAATACTAATATGCTTTGGAAATAATGGCACTCGCAGGTCTTTCATCATATTGTATCACTGCTTTATCATATTAGGCTAATACACTGCGAGAGTTGGTAGAACCTCTCCATGCCAAATCGGATCCACTTCTGTTGGCACTCAACCCATTGGACTCACAGATTGATAAGCTAATGTTTAGAGAATTTAGATCGGAGAGAGTCGGCACGTCACAGACTCAACATCAACCTCTTGCAAGCAACTAAAATGGCCTCATCCTTGCTGTTTATAACAGAAAACAGACTTGTAAAAAGCTTAGATCATCAAGTGTTTTGGATTGGGGGCCTCCCAAAGGGATATAAGTGGGGCAGGCCACTCTTAAGAAGAATGCGAGCTTTCTACATTGGGACTAGCATAAGATCAAAGCCAATCAAGATGGAGCACAGTAACAGAAAACTGCGGTTTCTATGGGAGAACAGAAGGGGAAAGGGTCTTAACTGGGAAAGGGCTCTGTGTGGTGACACCTCAGTTGTGTTCTCCTGACACCAGGAAAAGAGAGGGATCAGCTTCAATAACTAGAAAATCCTGGCTGTTTAATGAACTCTTTGGTGGCCTCTTTTAAGGCAAAGCAGAGAAAGCAAATTATGTATTAAGTGTATTTTGCATTTTTAAAATTTGACGTGCTGTATTGTACTAAATTAAGTGTAATCTATTAAGGCAAGGTATACACAATGTGCTCTGAAACTTAATATGTTTATTCTATTATAAAGTGTATTCAGGTACAACACAGAGACTGCTTTCGGTGACATTAATGAAGAAAATTTCTCATGCCAGGCTTTATTATAGAATCCTCAGCTAAAATCCTAACTTTCTCCTTATTTCTTGGCACTTGTACACAAGTGGTGTTACCTCTTAGGGCAGGCATGAGCTATTCTTTTCTGTAAAATATTTTGAATCTATAGGCTGTGGGTTTCATTTTTGAAAAAGTATTTTGTCTGGATGTCTTTCAAACTAGCTTCAGATATTATTTAATACTATGTAACTGGGTAGTCCCCTATGACTCAATCAGTATTGCTTATTTTTCTTCTGTAGTGGATGTGAAATTTTTTTTAGTTGGATAAGATACACTGTAATAATTTTAATGCTAATTAATGGATATTTCATACTGTGCAATGAACAGTTAATTTAACACTGTATTTTGAAATGTTTTTTTCTTCCTGTCACCGCAGTGTGTGGTATTGCATAATGTGAATACCTGTAAAAATATAAATTACTTAAAAATAAAAATATGACCAATTGGTATCAGATCGTTTCAGATAGCTAAATAATTTGCTAAGTATGCTTGATAGTAAATATCTTTCTAAAAAGAAGTAATCAATGCTTCTTTCTCACAAATGGAATTTGTGTCTGTGAATAAAATCACATTGATCTGCCTTACAATTGCCTCTGTGCTCTAACCATTTTAATGTGTTTTTTAAAAATACATACATATATATATATATTTATTTATATATATATATATATAAAATAGTTCTGGTATATAGAAATATATCAAAAAACATTTTATTGGCATTTAATATTTATGGGATTGTGTTGGGTCATTTTCCCTGTTTAAGTCATAGTAAAATTTTGTGATCTGAAGAATTTTTTTTCTCATTAAGGAATATAGTGACTCCACATTAATTTTCAAATACAATCATCTCTTAGCTTTAGTTTTAAACTATCTCCTTTATGAGTTCCTGTCTGAGAGCCAAGCACTTTTACTTCCATATTCCTAGTGGTTAAATTTTCTAAATTCTACAGGTAAGCCTAAACTCTCACATTTATATTTTTGATTGTCCTTCAAAGAACCTTCCCTTCTTTGGGGCAATAAATCAATGCTAAGAACACCAAGATTTTGCCATCTGGACTACTTGTCATAAAAACTACTGTAATGCCCTGAAAATTCAACCACTGTGATGTATTTTTATCATTAAACCACATAATTTTGCAGAAATTATATGTTTAGATACATATAGAATAAACTTTAGCTATATTTCTTTTGTCACATCTTTATAGAGCAAGATTTAGTGTTGTAAGGAAGAAATTGACAGACACAAGTACTTGATTTCAGTGAAGCACATTACCATTCTTACAAGGATGGGCTTTACATGTTCTTTAAAAAGACACTTAGCAAATGTTGGTGAAGTCACTCAAACTGGCCTTTTAAGAGAAAGGGTTTTTTCTCACTAAAATAGCTGTCTTTCAGCAGAGAAATTATTGCCCAATAGTAACGTTTGTGTACATATGAAACAAGTAGTTGATTACAAAGGGAGGACTAAAAGCCAGCTTTTAAAATCTTACGCTTTTTTCTGATATAACAAACTACCCTCCCCAACCCCAGGTTTATAATTGATTTATATAAAAGCATTAAGAGAGCTAGTATTTAATTACAAACATTCAAATTATAGTATAAACCCCTGAATACTTAATCATCTTTGTCATAAAACCTGCAAAGACATTAAGTCCATTAAAAGTTTGTCACCTTACATATAAATAAGTTATTCATTGTGGCATGCTAGTAAATTCATATTCATAGAAAATATTCGGGTGTTCTCAATGCAAATGTTAATTGCCTTCTGTGACAAGAATAGTGTTTCACATACTTGATATCATTAGCCTGGATGCCTTAAAGCGCTCTGCCACCATACAAGAATGAATGTCTCTCAAATCTGACTATGTCCAGCCTCCTCTCCCATTTGTGATTTAATCTTTCCCAACCTTCTGGGCTCATTACACAGCTATATTGCAGAAGGAACAACTGTTTCCACAAGGATGTCATTATCCAATTTTACCAGATCACAGATCCCTTCCAAAATATGTACCAGAACTCATTATCCATCATTGGTTTCATTCTTCAAGAGCCCAATCAGTTTACTTATTTGTTTTGTTTTCATTTTTTATGCTCCTTCAACATTGTCATTGCAGGGATGGGAAAATGGGGAGAATAATAGAGTAAAATTTTAGGTTGCCAAGTTTCATGAACAATATTATGCAATAGACTGTCCTAATAATTACACAGTCACCTGTTAGGGAACACTCTTTGGAGTAGTTCTTGTATAAATTAAAGAAAACCATCACTCTGTTTGAATGTGTTGGGTTGCATGAGGCACTGTGCCAGGTAGAAGAATGGGAAATGCAAATAAGTGGGACAAATTCCACTCGTGGAAAAGTCACAGTCTAAGTCTCTGAAGTAGGGCACACAAGGGTCCGTTAAGGTACAGGAAGAAAAAACATTGGAATTTTTCCTTGGGTTTTATCTCTCATCCTTTTGAATTTCTTTCTGTGTGTGTTTTATAACATCTATCTATTACTATAGAGTAACACATATATATAAGTTTCTGTTCTATAAAACAGAAGTGTTTTAGCTAAGAGTGTGCAATCAGAAAAAGCTTGGAAACCACTGAGCCTGAATGTAAGAAATACATCAACCAAAGACTTTTTGGCATTTGAGAAATGCATTATTATCTTCTAATAAGATATTTGCAAGAGAGTCCATCAAACTGATATTTTTCATTAGCTATTCTTTTCTTTGAGCTTTCATTTGTCACTTACTACCTAGAGGTCATAGGCAACCTGAAAAAAAAGGCAATGATGCTCACTACATCCCTAGATTCACAATATTTCATAATTGAGCAGAATATAAAAGGGACAATAAAGAGGATCTTCTTTCACCCCGTCAAGTATGACACAGCCATAAATGATACTCCCTTGGCACAGAATACAAGTTAATTCATCAATAACTTAATTATGATCCTCAAATCCATCAGTCAATGAAATTTTATGTAGGAAAGAAAATTTTATATGCACTATTTGCTTCAATAAAATCGGAATTTAAAAGTATGTAATCTGACACAGGACTAATTTACATGTTGTAAACCTAAATATAATTTGGGGGAAGTTTATTTCTGCATAGGTCCAGATTTCCTGAATAAATTAGATACAGATTAAAATTTCATTATAGCAGTGATACAGTTCCTCATTAGGAATCACAGAAGGTTCCTATATATGTCCTGAGATTTGAATGTGGTCTCTACACTTTGCCAACTTTCAGAAAACATTCATTCAAATTGCAAAAGAGCTGGTTTTCAGCCAGTGTTCCAATGGCTGTACTGGCACATTGAAAGAAAGTCAATAAGGAAGCAGACATCACCAAGTGCTTGCCTCCTCTTCCAAAGCAAGCCTCTTCTAAAAGAAGAAAAAGCAAGGGTTGAAAAAAGAGAGAAGCCTGAAGAGAAGTGAGAAGCAGATGAAGAAGAGGGCAAAAAAAGAAGAAAATAAAGGTGCTTTCATATTTTCAGTTGCAACAGTAGTCCCAATTGACTTAATTTTATTCATCTGAGAAAAATCAAGGAAACCAATTGAAAATTATAAAAGAAAATAAAGGTCTGTTTTTGTCTTGAATGTTGAGTTCTGTGTTGTTTTGACTGTTGAGCACACTGAATCAGATTTATAGTGTGACTCTGCCCCTACCAACCCCTCCTGCTTTGAAAATAAAAAGACTCTTTGTCTAGTCTTAAAATGTTAAGTAATTGGTGGCATTTCGTGGTAGCCTGGCATCTCAGTCCCTTGTCCTTATTCATCCCACTACTCTGTCTTGTGTAGTGTATGTGAATGACGTGTAGGGGATGGGGGGAGGGAGTGGCTTACTTATCTCTGATAGGAGCCACACTATCCCATTACTATACTTGGAAATGTTACAGTGTTCTGTCTCATTGTGATTCCTGTTCAAATGTGCTGCCCAGAGATAAATCCATACTCAATTCTTTTTACAGCTGTCAAACCAGATTCTTTGTAGAATTATGTTGTCTTTTGATTGAATGCTTTTCTCCCCCATAAGAGCAAGAAGGGGGGAAAACTTTCAGTTTTTATTGTTTAATACCTATGTATGTCGCTTTATATATTGAATTTTCACTCATTCTTCTTAAAGTAGAACTACATTGAAATTCTGTAAAATCAGTCTTCTGCCCCAGTATTTCACAAACTTTAAGAACTGACAGAAAACTGGGTCAAAATGTTTTTTTAAACAAAATATATACACTCTTCTACAATGTTAGGTAATATGGAGGAAGGCTCTTTTAAAATAAAAATTCACTATATAAAAATACTTCTGCCTCCCTTAAATCCTAAAACTAAAATCCGAATCCCTTTTTCCTTCACCTTCTTTTGAGAACCAAAAAAACTAATAATACATTAGGCCACCTGATACCTTAACTACTATAATTCACATCTGTTAGGCCTCCCATTTTCTACCCCACCCTCTGCTCTATGAAATTACATCTGGCTTTAGATGCAGTATTGCCTTGAGGAAAAAAAGAATGTGATAACTATTATATAATTCCTCGGGGTTCCTTACTGGTCTATGATTTTATGAAATAGACTTATACTGTTTAAATGTGTCCTTGTTTTTACAACTCCATTTAGTTATTCTAAATGGTTGTATGATTTTGTGCCTTCCTTGTTCCAAATCATTCTCAGTTAAGATTCCCTATCTTGCTTCCATTTTGTTCATAACCCACAAAGAAGTTTCTCCTTTTTACAGTCTTCCATCCCCCATCCCACAAAATCCTCTAGGTATTGAATATATTCAGTGATGGGCCAACAGAGAATTTAAAAGTTGTTATTTAAAAAGATTTTTGTATTTTTAGATCATAGTTCTAACTTAGATATATGGTTAAGAATTTAAAATTCATCACAGAGGACTTAGTGATAGCATGTGCTCATGAAAACAAGAAACTTTCTAATAGAAGGACTCGATGACTATACGTATCATTAGTTTGTAACTTCAGTAGCAGAGCCAAAAGTTGAATGTGTAATGTAAATAAAGCTAAGTTTTAATCCTAAAAATGATCTTTTTAGGTTAAGGTACATTTTGGGCTTTGTTGACAGTTTTAGATACAGTCATTTTTAAAATTTTTTTGCATGCTGCATTTTAAGGAAGTCTCACATTCTTTGGCATCTACCACTAAATACACATTTCAAATGATAACTGAAAAGAATTGGCAGTATAGAATTCTTGTTAAAATCGTGGGTTCTGGGGTCAGACTGCCCACATGTAAGTCTAGCTCCACCACTTTCTGAGTATGACTTTGAACAAGATACTGCCTTGCTGTAGATGAAGATCAAATAGATCTCCTCTTAGTATTGTTGTGAGGATTAAATGAGATCATAAAGATTAAGCATTTACCCTGCTGTCTGGCACATCTAAATGTTAAATGGTATCAGTACCAATTAGGGAATCTTTTTTTGAAACTATGTCAGAAAGCCTAAAATATTCGCATGGACCATGGTGGAAATGAACATTTCAGATTCACTCTTTGGGCCAATATAATTACTTAAATATGTCTCCTTGAGAAGGACATGACATTAGTGTTCAGGCAATTAAAAAACAAGATGGGAGTTTTATTTGTTCAGCTATGTCTAAGATCCTTATTGAGCCAGCTCTCATTTTTTTCTCAAAAATATTTAACTGGAGGATTTTCTCCTCAGGTCTTACAAATACTAAGTAGCTTCTCTTAGCACATGCCAGATTTTCCCTCTATATTTGCATGTAAACATATTCCCATATTTCATTTTAAATTTCATCTTAAAATATAGGTAATTTATGATCAATTACTATATTTACAATGTACAAGGCATTACTATGGCAGTCACATGAAACCTAATAATCCTCTGTGGCACAACTGGAAGATTTTTATAATCAAATATACTCTATTGAATGCCATTCTTATGAGGTCTGGAAAAATGTAAAAATCAGTTCATTCAGTATTGCTAAACCAGGTGAGCTCTATTAATCAGCATTTCAATGCTTAGCATAATGATAAGGGATATTCATTAATGTTTTAAAATATAATGTGCAGGATTGTTTCCATGTTGTGTGCCTTTTGTATTCTAATTCTTTGAACTTGCTGGACTCAAGATATGTATGGTGATTTGCTATCAAGAGAATATTTGGTTAATCAAAGAATCCTATTTGATCATTCTAAAACAACTAGCTGCCTGTAGCTAATGTTACACAATGTAACTAGCAGCTGTGTGTTTTTGTTGTTGTTTTTTAATATAATAGTGTTTTCACATTCATTATACTGTTTTTCGATAGTTTTGATTTTTAAATAAATTTTGGGGGTGTCAAATAACTTTATTACAATGAATTCATTTCTCTGTCTCTTTTTTTTTTTGGACATTGCAGGTGAAAGTAGAGAAGAAAAGTTAGGAGACTCATTGCAAGATTTATACAGGGCACTGGAGCAAGCCAGTCTGTCACCACTAGGAGAACATCGTATTTCAACCAAGATGGAATACAAGCTATCATTTATAAAAAGATGTAATGATCCTGTAATGAATGAAAAACTACACAGGCTGAGAATTCTCAAAAGCACTTTAAAGGTAAGACAAGAAATAGGACAAATTTCTTCGAAGAGATTCATTCTTAAAATGGATTATCAGATACTGTAAGTTAAGAAATACAAACTGTGGTCTGGGGAGAGGAAGAGTTAAACAGTAGGAACCTGAGTCTGAGCTGTTTCTATGTCATAATAAGTATATTGGTAAAGAGGAGATCATCTTAACTTTTCATTAATGTCTCAAAGCACTGACTAAATGTTATGTTACTCAGTTCTAGGAGAAAACAGGATGTGATTAAAATTGTTTTCCAAAAATGCAGGGCTGGTGTTATTCCTCAGTCTATAGATTTTCTAACATAAAAATACCATGTAGTGTAATTATTAGCATTACTGAAAGAACACAGCATGCATGCAGAATGCAACAGTGGGTACTAAAAGAGTTTGAGGTATTCCGTGGTTGTTTCCTCCATGAACTACAGTGCATTTGGGGTGATTTGTGCTCTATGTGGAAATTTTATCATTCTTCTGTTTACATTATCAGTTCCCAACTTACATGTTACCTTCCTATTATACATTTCTGTAAGTGCTTACATTGTCTCTAGTCTCCTTATCATCTACCCCCAAGTTGGGGAGGAGGTGGTGAGGACAGGATAGCAGAGAGGCAGGAAGTTGGAGAGGGAGGCAGACAAGTGAGCCCTGCTCACTGTGTGTGGGGGAGGTTGAAGAGAAGGCCCAATCGCACAAGCCATCCGAGCAGGCCCTGTGCCTTTAAAATACAAAAACAGAAAATAACTATCATACATAGTATGTGCTGTAGTAATTTCAGGAAACAAAAGGTCAAAGGGCTTCTTTGGGAAATATTTCAGATCCATAGCATGCTGCTGAGGTTTTGTAATTTTGAAATATAGGTGAGTACCAAAGAGACAGACAAACTAGAAAATGATCTGAAAAAAAATTCAGATAGCAAGCAGCGAAGTTTTCAGAGTCCATTGGCTTTTAATTGGTAGTCATGCAAATACTACTGCAAATCCAAGGGACAATTTAATGGACTTTTAGGAAGAGCAGGATTTTGGAGAGTGCTATAATAGTCATAAGAATTGTTCCAGTGACTAATCCTACTCCAAAGATATCATCACCCTCCCACCTTTTATAGAGCCTCTCCGCTTCCCCCATTCGGTTCTAAACTGCCTAGTTTAGAAGGCAGGCAGGCAGGCATTTTGAAGCAAGTTAGATTCATGGATCTTAAAGACCTCTTTTTCTCCTTCTGTCTGACAGCCCCCTTTCCCCTGTCTTTTATGCTCTGTAGAGTCCCCCAAGGTATTTTCTTCCAGTCACAAAATATATGGCTACTGCCGATGTTCATTTCAGTAAGTATTGATGAATCACCAGCTACATGAACACTGTGCTCAGTTCTCTGGGGCCAAGAATGATAATGAAAAGTCACTGTAAAACAATGTCCCTCATTGGTACAAATGAACTGCAGAACCCTATGCTTTTTGGCATGGAAAATTAATAGGGAAGGAATTCCTTCATTAGGGAAGGACAGCTGACCAAGCAACCCTGGATGTGTCTAGTTCCTGAAGTTTTAACAGGCGCCCTCACCAAGCGCACATCTGAAATCTCACCACAGGCAATTCACAACATCCTCAGTCCCAGCCCTCTTCCATATTCTGCCAGACCAACAAGCATCCTGCTGTCTTTGCCTCCCAACTCTGGCTGGCCCAGAGGTGTGTGCCTTACTTCCTGCAAAACATCTTTTACACTTCCCTAAGCTTTGCTTCGGTCCCTAAAACGTAGGACTGAGCTGCTCAGACTGTTTTAACCCCTACTCCGCCATCCCACCTTCCACCTGGGAGATTCTCATCTTCCCCAGGTGATAGTTTTAACTTAGTGAGTTATACCAAAATGAAGCTTAGTCTTCAGCTGAGACCCAGCTTCCAACATGGAAGGGAGAGCACCCATTCTCCATTACAGGCCCCCAGTGCTATAGAAAGAGAGCCATAACATTCACACAGCAAGAATTATGTATTTCTGTTAACAGGGGGCCATGCTCATTCTTATTCAAGTAGCAGAAGCTTGAATAAGAAGCTCTCCACACAGCAGGAGAGATAGAACACATGCCAAAGTAACTCAAGAGATACAATATGACAAATGTACTCAGTGGCAGTGATGGAGTAGTAAAGGGCATATATGAGGGAGAAAACTTTCCAGATGTTTAAGGACAGCTTGAAGAAATGAGAGGCTTTTGAACTGGATCTTAAAGAATGAAAAAGTTTTCCATAGGAGAGAGGGCAAAAGGACAGGCAAAGAGAAAAAGCAAACCATACAGTGACCAAAAGGAGGCATTTCTCAGGTATAGAGAAAAGTACACCAGGAAGTGAGTCTAAAGAGCTGGGTGTGAGTATCCAAAACTATTTCTTATGGACTTCTTAAATATTTTGCCTATTAACTTTTTATTTTAAACTTGAATAAAACTGTGTCCCAGTCTTAACTGTTGAATCCTTTTTCTTTTCAGGCCAGAGAAGGGGAAGTAGCCATTATCGACAAAGTCCTAGACAATCCAGACTTGACATCTAAAGAATTCCAACAATGGAAGCAGATGTACCTCGACCTTTTCTTGGATATCTGTCAAAATACCACCTCAAATGACCCACTGAGTATTTCTTCTGAAGTAGATGTGATCACTTCCTCTCTAACACACACTCATTCATACATTGAAACGCATGTCTAAGTGTATTCTGCCTTCAGGCTGTCTAGTACCTGCTGGTACTCTGAACAAGTATATAAAGTAGTTTTTATATCAATGTGTGGAACACTTGACAAGCTATACTTTAATGTTATCAAACTATATGAAACAAACCATATATGGTCACAATAGCACTATCTTTAATGAGCATTTGTATGTTTTATATGCAATCAGTGCTCAGCTTATGTTTACCATGTGCAAAATCAACTGTCTTTAATGACTTAAAATTAACTTTTGCAAACAATTCTAAATACAGGTGGTCTTCAAGTAGTAAAACCACAAAAGTCAGTTTTCTATCTATGGTCATCTTTTCTCCCTTTAAGTTAATTTTATATAAACAAGACTTCAAAAGTAAATCACATTTTTTGAGGTACAGACATCCTTGTGGGTGGGAAAGAATTTAAACCTTTTTTATATTTATTAAAATGTTCTAAGAATTTTCTTAAACATTGCACAACATTTAATGCTGTAGTTTTATTTTTGTGAAATGTAGATGCACATACAAGAGCTAAGCAAAATAGAAGAGCATCGACATAAGAAAAGTTCAGGTATCTAACATTCGTCTTAATAGTCTATTAACTTGTGAAAACTAGTTAATGGAAATATTATTCCAAATCTATGAGAACACTTGGTGTATCAGGGCAAAGCTTTGTAAGATGTTTTTGTAACTAAGACCAAAATTGAAGATAGAGCTGCTTTATTTTCTTGGTTTAAATCTTCCTTTATTTTTGTAGTGATGAGATGCTGATTGTGTACAGAAGAATTTGAGAGGGGATTTTTAAAAACTGACTTAACTCACCCAGAAAGGCAGCTAACAGCTATATATATATATATATAATTAATTTCAGCCCAAACTCATCTTTTTAAACTCCAACTCTTAAAAGACAACAAGGTATAAACTGAAATGAATCAACTTTCCACTTAGTTTCCAATTTTCCCCTAGTCCACTAATTAAACTTATGTAATTATACTTCAGGCAGGGAAGTACAATATGTTTAGTTACAGGCTGATATGTGTTATAAAAAACAACATTGAAAAATAAAAATGTACTTCCCTACTAAGGAGCAAGAGGGTGATGGTCATTCAGAGAGATGTCACATTGAATTATGAGAGAAACAATTTACAGGTTTTTTCCTAGCTTCATGTTCTATAGAGTGGATGAAGTCTAAGAAAAAGTCCTCTTTATATATTTCCATTTATAAGCGTCTTGTTTTTGAAAGTGATCACAGCATGAAAATGACTGTGCTGCTTTTTAGTGTCTGGCTGCATAACGTACAAGTCACAATTTGCTGTTTCTTCAGGAGGAGAAAGGGAACCTCCTTTACTATTCTATATCCTAAAATCTACTTCTAATCAGCTTTATACTGTTGCCTGTACAGCTCAGTGAATGTACTTTCATCCTTAAGAGTTCAGATATATGCCAGTGAATATTTTTGCTGTAGAGGAGAAAGTAAAAACTCCACAGCGGGGATCTTTTTCTTTGCTTTTGAAACCACCATTGAATCACTATAGTTTTGCAGACTTTGCACAACTGTACAGGAGAGTGGCCTTTCTACAGCACATTTTCAGTATCCTATATTTAGTCAAAATGGATGAGAAATCATGTATTAATGTTTGTATGGAATTTTGGGTCCAGTGTAATATTTTTATCATTTAAAAAGAACTCTATTTGTAAAAACATTTATTTACTGCATGGATATTGATGCACATTAAATTTGTGGGATTTTGTATATGTAAAAAAACAAAACAAAACAAAAAACCTCTTGTCCTAAAATGAAATGTGCTTGTTACAGGTGTTTAGACTTATTGATGTTTACTAGACCAAATGTGTATGTTCACTTAAAAATTTATGTACCTGATGGATGTGTCATGAATACAGTGGCCAGGTTGTGGCCTGTAAACAGCAAGCTGTTGATGGGAAGACTAGCTCTGTTGCTACTAAGCAGCTTTTACTTTTGTAAAGTCAGCTCTGTTGTTTACATGGCAAAAATTAAACTAATGAATTTGACAAGACTCATGGCTAGCCTAGCATGAAAGAGACCTTTTAACACTATATAATATCTGTACATTTTATTGCATTCGTTTCAAATCTAGGAGAGAGGCAGCACTGTAAACTGAAGTCAAATAAATTCAGCTCTTAATGAATCATTATAAAGCACCTACTTTATTCATGCAAAGTCCTTACCACATTTCTTTGTGACCTAATTACACAGCCACCACCCTCCACCCCAATTCTGGGTTCTAACTTTGCTGCCTCATTGGTGATACAAGCCAAAAGCGGCATCTCTTCAGTGTATACAAGTATCTTATCTAAGACCCTGAAAAATCAAGCTGGTTTCCCATTTACCTGACACGAACTTGAAAACTACCTATTCCTCTTTCCTTTCTCTGTGATTCTTTTAGAGGAAGTAGGGGTAACCACCAAAAATTAATTATTTTTTACAAATGTAATCTACAGTATGTCTGCAGAATGAACATTTAAAAGAGTATAAATCAGTTTTTGTTTTGTTTTCATCAGACATTCGACTTTACCAGAGGAGCCTAATTATTATGACTAAGGGTTGATGAGATGTGACTTAAAACCAGTGAGCTGTCTAAAATCAGGGCAAAGGCAGCCTAGGGTAGGCACTGGAGACAGAAAAATTTAAGGATACTTTCTAGAAAAAAACATGCTTCAGAGTTTTTTTCCTCTCAGTTCCATATTTATATCAAACCATCAAAGCAGAACTTTAACCATGGCTCCGGATCATAAAATCATAGTTCCCCTTACAATGATTTCATGGTATTTAACCAAGGCACTCTCCTTTCACTATTTATTCAGATAATGCCATCTCCTAGGACTTAATTAGAGTCTTTATAGCCAACAATTTTCTGAGTTTTGTATAAACTTCCTGTGGTACATTTTTTGGCCTTTTTTTTTTTGGCACAGAAATAATCACTGTTTTGCATCTAGGGAAACACTTTAAGAGGTAAAATAAGGTCATATTTTATTTGTGAAAGTTCTCTAGCCTTGCGTGAGCCTTTCTAAAAATTTTCTTTCACCAGCTCACTGAAGCTGATTCATATAGCCTTCTATTTGACCCCTCCTGTCTCCCATTCTCAGCTCAAGGAGAAATGTTTCTCTTTGCCCAAGGCCTTGTCTGTCTCGTTAACCTTCAGAAGCCACTCTGCTCCCAGAGTCCCTTTTTTAGAAAAAGCCCATCCGTTGCTCTGTAAGACTAGCCAAGCGCGACTTTCTCTTCCATTGCGGAAGGAAACTGGACTGACCCATTCAGCCCAGCAGTAAATCTAGCGCCTCTCCAGGCTCTCCCTCCCTCTCCTCGTCCCCACTCTCAGCCAGCTGCAGCACTGCGCACTGCAAGCCGCTCCAGGCCCAGGGCAGCGCACAGCCAATGTCCTCCCAACGGTCCAGGTCGAGGTCGTAGCCCACTACGTTACGGGTAGGCACCTGGCGCGAGTCCCGCCACTTGAGGCCGCCCAGCAGCAACGCTGTCTCCTCCACCACCGCCAGCCCATAGCAGAAGCGGTCGTAGGGTAGCGGCCGCAGCCGAGTCCACTGGTCGGCGCCGGGGTCGTAGCGCTCGATCTCAGAGAAGGGCTCGTATCGCCCCAGAAAAGCAAACACCGCGCCGCGCAGCACTGCCATGTGGTGCCCGAAACGTGCGGTGCCCATGGGCGCCCTCTTGCTCCAAGCCTGCTCATCAGGGCCCAGGACGTATAAGTCCCGGAGGCTGCTCCCGCCGCCCTCGCCTCTCCCTGCCTTGCCCCCGGAGATGTACACAACACCGCGGTCCCCGATGGCCCCTGCGTGACCGTGCAGAGCCCGTGGCAGTGCCCCAGCCGCCATCCAGCGGTCCCGACGCAGGTCGTACAACTCCACCGAGGCCAGTGCTTCACCGCCCGTGCCCAGACCCCCGACAGCCAAGAGCCTCTCGCCCACCGCGCCACACCAGAAATGGGCCCGCGCTTCCCTCATGGCGGGCACTTCCGTCCAAGCGTGGAAGCGAGGGTCGTAACGGTGCACTTGCGCCGTGACCACTCGCGGGCCGTCGGTCGGGGTAGAGGATGCACTGCCGGAAGGGCTCTCCCCACCCAGGACAAACAGGAAGTTGCCCGCGGTGCACACACTGTGACCCAGCAGCGGTGTGGGTAGCTGCGTAAGGCTGCGCCAGCGGTGATTGTACACATCGAAGGCCACCACGTTCTGGGTGAGCTCCCACTCCTCCTCCTCCTCCTCCTCCTCCTCCAACTCTTCCTCTTCTTCCTCTTCAGGCTCTGGGGCAGCGACTCGGCCCCTAGCTGCCCCCTGAGGGACCACGACCTCCTCAATCACCACCTCCCGTGCCCTACGTCCCCCCACCAACAAGATGCGGGTCTGGGGGCTCCGGATGCTGGTCTGCTCGCTCTGCATGAGCGGTTGGCGGGAGGGTGCCGTGTGGTAGTTGAGGGCCTGGATGATGAGGCCCTTGACCCGGGCGGGCAGCACGAGGCCGGAACCCGAGTACACGCGCCGCAATACCTCAGCCGGAACTAGGCAAAAGCGTACACGCTCCAGCAACTCTGTGCAGTGCGCCAGGCGCTCAGCTGCGGGGTCCTGCTGCAGCCAAGCCAACGCCAGGCCCAGCAGCCGGGCCTCTGGCACCCGTGCCACGTCGGGGGCACCCAGTACAGTCCTCAGGGATGTAGGGTTGAGCTCCAGCAGTCCCGCGGGGCCCGCCCCCCGCTCCAGCAGCTCCCGCAAGTGGCGCACGATGCAGCGCTCAGCCGCGTCCAGCGTGTGAGCCAGGCCAAAGCGCGCCGCCACGTTGGCGGCGAAGCAGCAGTTCTCTGGAGCCAGCTGGCGCTCCAGGTAGCGCCCACAGAGCCCCAGGGCCTCAGTGACCTGCAGGTAGCTGGCGGCCTCCAGAGTGTCCTCTACAGTGTCCATGGAGAGCGACAGCCAGGCAGTGTAGATGAAGTCCAGCAGGCGCTGCAGGCCGCCTGCTGATGGCACGTGCAGGTGGATCACTCGCGCCCGGGATTCCTGGGTGTGGCTCTTGAACAGGGCCCTGAAGTAGTCACTGGAGCACGCCAGGAGCGACCTGTGCGCCGGGAATTCGCTGCCCTCAGTCTCCAGTGTCACGTCGCACAGGAAGCCCTCGGCGCGCAGGGTCTGGTAGCCGGTGAGCAGCGTGCCGCCATGAGCTTTGCAGTAAGACAGGAAATAACTCATTCTGCCCAGGGCGGGAAGCGACCTGGCGGGACCTGAGGTCTGCTGGGAGGGGCCTGAGGCATCCCGGGGCAAGACACTCCCGGGACCCCCGCGTGAGCCACAAAGCCCCTAGCAGGGGCCCATTTCTGCCTGCTCAGTTTAAAGCCCAGGCTCCTTCATCCAGACCTGTAGATCGCCCGGTGCCCCTCTCAGAGTAGATCCAGTCTGGAAACGGTTTCCGGAGGCCCTTGGTAACGGAGGGCGCGGAATTTGGAGGCTTCCGGGGAGTGTGAGGCTTGGTTTCCACCACTGCGAGGCTTCCAGCGCATTGCCCAAAGTCCCCTCCCCGGCCCAGTGTGGAGAACCAACACCTGCAGCCCAGGGGCGGCGGTGGCCGCACACCATCACTCGGAAGAACCGAGCTGCCTGTGGACTCCGGGGGTGCGGGATCGACGACGGCGCAAATACAGCGTCCTGGGAGTGCAGGGCGAGGACTCTGACCTCTGGGGGGTGGACGAGGAAGACCGGTTCTGCGGGCACCCGCGAAGGCCGGGGACAACTGGTTACGGGGCAGTGGGGGGCGGGGTGAGCTTGTTCCGCGCGGAGGATCAAATCAAAGCCTGGGGGATTAGGAAGGGGAGGGCGCAGGTCAGAGCGGAGGGTCAGAGGCGTGATTGGGCGCCGCACATAATATGCTGGTAGCTCACAGAGACAGGAATAGCGCGCCGCCTCGGCCTCCCGGGCGCGCCCCGCCCGGCGCCCGGTATGCTGGCCGCGAACCGAGGGCACCGGCGCAGGAGAAGCGGCCCGGGCCAAGGGCTTGACTCCAGTGACCCTACTGGCCACCAGTGTAACCAGAGGGTCCCAGGAACCCGGCTGGGGTTGCGGGAGCCGGAGTTCACTGCAGCCCCTGGCCCGGTAATGTTCGCGGAGGGGCTCCCGGCTAGGCAGGAGGAGTGTCGACCTCCCGGTGCCCCTGTTTCTGGGAAAGAAGCCCTGGCTCAACTTTCTGCTTTGAAGAGGCCCTAATTAATCCAGCGGGAGAGAGGATTAAGATGCGACTTTGCGCGCTGACACCCAGTAGGCCGCTGCGCTCTGAGGAGGCGCTGGCGGGAACCACGCCTGGGCGAATCCCAGGCTCCTTGCCAGCGGCGCTAGGTAACATGTCCCTCACCTGGACTCACCCTTGTACGATGCCGGGCCTACTCTGAGCCCTTCCTGAAGAGCTCGCGTCTCCCAGGCTGGCTTATTTCACGTTAGTTCTGACGCCCCCTCCCCGACCCCAACTGAATTCTCCCTATTCTTGGACCCTGCCCCTATCCCATCTGTTTGCAACATGAACAAGAAACTTGTGGTTGACTTGGATTTTCTGCCACTTAGTGACCACTTCCTTTTTTAAAAAAGTGATTCCTTCCAATTTCTCTCCCTGATTTTCCACGCCCTGATCTAATTACTGGCTGCTACATCCTCGGTGTTTTGCCGGTATAATGGGCAGTACGGTTGGTTGCAAAGCTTAGTAAAGCTGGAATTTCGTAGGGCCCTTACTCATAGAGTTATTTTTATAAGAAACACCCAGCACGGAAATGACTAAAACCGCCCTGATCTTAAGACATTAGGAAAGTATCTCTCCATCTCCATCCTGTTCTTAAATAACGAAATGATATAACTGTTCTTTTTCTTTCTTTTTTAGTTTTGCCAATTTGGAGACTTCTGTCTTTTGCATTCATCTAGGATTGATTTTTCTATTTTCTAGTGCAACCCTTCTGGCAGTCTTTTTTTAAAAAGGTGAGCCTTTTGAGGGCATCTGTAATAACTCGTACTTCTGACAGCTGGAGTTGTATTTCATCAGGAAAAACAGTTCAAGGAAGGATAAAATTCTGTCATTTCCTACCTGGCATGCCATTAGTACTTACAAGGTCTCCAATTAGAAGTAATTCTTTAAATGCATAAAAGTATTAGTAAAATGATTTTGCTGTCAAAGATGAAACTGTATTATAACTTAAATTAGCCAAATTATAACGTGCAGGCAGGGGCTCCAATTGGGCTTCCTTAAACTCCAGAGGCTAAAAATACTCCAATTTGAATTCCTAATGTTAGAGCTAAAGCTGGGTTGGGGAGGCAGGTGCTGGTTTTGCGGGGATTTGGGGGTTTTAGCATTAAAATTATTGATTCACAAGTAAAATACCAGTTTGGTTCACTTTGCACAGATCTACATTTTGAATTTAAATGGCCTTTACCTAACTCAATAGAATTTTGCTAGAAGGGATTTTTGAGATCATTTAGTCCAACTTTGTCCCTTTCCTCTGAAATCTTGTTTTTCTTTTTAAACAAATGTGACAAACCAGTCCCAGCGAGAGTACAGTTTGTCTGGGTGACTTGGATATTAAGTTACCAAGTCTGTACTAGAATCAAGGTCTCCCTCCCCACTGTATTATGTGACCTTATATATGATAAAAATAAAATAGTGCAACACACAGTTTATTTAAGCCAAATAGGGTAATGAAGTATACTTACCTCTTTATCAACTTAAAGCTGTTTAGGTAGATTTTTTAAAAAGCATATATTTAATCCAGAAATTGGATTCTATTGCATTTGATCTGTCCATCACCACTCTTCCAGACTGAATCCGAAATGTCACACTTACTTGAGAATAAAGATGCTATAAGAGACTTTAAACTCTTAACATCAAAAATCCAGTTTTACATAACAAGTATGTGTTTATTGCAGGCCCAACATGCTACCTTAACATATTTTGCCATTGAGGATTTGATGAACTGTGTTACCTAAAGATGTTTATATATTAGGTGTGTTTATAAGGCCTTCTTTAGAAAATGTAACTGTCAGTCTATCTTAAAAAATAATTGTCCTTTGAGTAATATGTATGAAAAATATTATTTTGATTTCTATGCAATTTTTAATTTTTGTGGGTACATGGTAGGTGTATATATTTATGGAGTACATGAGATGTTTTGATACAGGCATGCAATGTGAAAGAAACACATCATTAAGAGTGGGATATCCATCTCTCAAGCATTTATCCATTGAGTTGCCAACGATCCAATTATACTCCTTATTTTAAAATGTACACTTATTATTGACTATAGTCACCCTGTTGTGCTATCAAATAGTAGGTCTTATTCTTTCTATTTTTTTTCTTGCATCCATTAACCATCCTCACCTCCCCAGCCCCTACTACCCTTCCCAGCCTCTGGTAACCATACTTCTACTCTCTGTGTCCATGAGTTCAAGTGTTTTGTTTTGTGCAATATTAAGTTTGCTAAATACAATTTCAGTGTGTGCTATTTAAAGTTGTTGTGGATGTGTATCTTAAGTTGGTGTCAGTCTGTTTCAGACGCTATTACAAAACACCTTAGTCTGGGTAATTTATAAACAATAGAAATTTGTTGCTTAAAGTTCTAGAGGCTGATAAGTCCAATATCAGGCTGCCAACAGATTTAGTGTCTAGTGAGGGCTCTCTTCTTCATAGGTGGTGGCTTCTGACTGTGTACTCACACAGCAGAGGGGTGAGGGGCTAACAGACTCCCTCTGGCTCTTTTGTAATGACACTTCTCACCTCCCAAAGGTCACACTTCTTAATACTATCATATTGGAGATTAAGTTTCAATATATGAATTTCAGGAGGATGTATACATTCAGACTGACTGTAGCAATTTGGGTTCCCTAGAAGCACGCTTTGTGACCCAACCTGAAGGAATGGTGATGGACAGATCTAACAGAGTGAGGTCATTACGTTGAAAATAATCTGTTTATAAATTGCCCTCCCTTTTAGGCTATAAATTTCTGAGGTCAGGGACTGTTTCTTGGTCTTTGTATCTGCAGCCTCTGTCATGGTCTTTGGCATAAGTAATGTTGAATTGAACAGATACAGGGAAGGAGTAAAGAGTTATTACAAGGAACTTGACAGGGACAATTACTTCCTTATCTCTTGTTCTCCTTTCCCTTACACAGCTGGGATTTAGGACACATCCTGGTAAGGCCATGAGCTTACATCCCTAGGAATCAAGTGGATGAACATGGGTGGCCCCTGACTAAGGAGTCCAGGTGGACTCAACTCCTTTGAGAAAGCCTTACTACTTTGTATAGCCCTGTAACTCCACTCAAATCCCACATGGCTCTCAGCATCCAGTCACACATACTGCTACTCTTCCTACCCAAATGCAGGGCCCCAGATGCCCCAGGGGCCCCTCTTGCCCCAATACACCCTCCATGCCCCAATTTATATGGCTGGGCTTCTGTTGAAGGCACAGCTCCTCACCCCAGAATACCTGTTGAGACCCTGCAATTTGCCCTGAACCCCCATACCCCTCTTCACGACAGTGAATTTCTGTCACTGATCCCTTCATGCATCTTCACATCCTGTAACAGACCCTAGAACGAAAGTCTTCCAAGCACCCACCTCACTCCCCACATCAAGGCGGCAATGCTCATCAGCCATAGCACTCCACTTTTCTCCAATTGGCCCTCTAAATCTAAATTACAGAGTTCTCACCACCTCTAAAATAATTGTATGTGTTTATGGAAATCCAAAATTAGGAACTTCCATGTATAATGGCCATTTTAATTATTTTACAAATTTAACGTGCTCTTGGTAATAGTGTCATCAAGATATAATTCCATATTATACAATTCACTCATTTAAATTGAACAGTGGTTCTTTAGTATATTCAGAGTTGTGCAATCATCACCACGGTCTAATTTTAGAATATTTTCATCACTTCAAAAAAAAACTGCATACCCTTTATGTGTCACCTCCCTGTATCACCAATCCCTGAAGCTCTAAGCAACCGCCAATCTACTTTTTATCTCTATAGAGTCTCAATATCTCATATAAATGAAATCATACAAATATGGTATTTTGTGACTGCTTTCACTTAGCATAATGTTTTCCGGGTACATTCATTGTAATGTACTTTTGAGGAAGAAAAAGGCTTTGTATAAGGATAATATTGGAAACCTTTTCTCAAAACCTTAAAACTCTGAAATTCGCCTGTTTAGTATATAGGATACAGTGTTTCAGCAGGTTAATGCTTTCTCCTCTGTCATTACTGGCTCCTTTCAATCCAACTATGCTTCCTTCCAACACATGACTTCTGGCAGCCTCTATGGAGAGCCTATTATTAGAAATTGACACATTAAGTTTATTGTGAAAACATGATTACAAACAATAATAGGCATGCAGTAGAAAGAAAAATTCTGTTGTCCGTACCTCCTTCTGAGACCATTTTTTGAGTATGTGAAATGTATTTATCTTTGTGTTTTGCAATTCAAGTGAAAGGATTTCAAGGGGTGGAGTGTGTGTATGTGTGCATGTGTCAGCGTGTGTGTGTGTGTGTGTGTGTGTGTGTGTGTGTGTGTGTGTGTTTATTGGATACTGCAGGTCCACGTAACACCGTGTGTGTGTGTGTGTGTGTGTGTGTGTGTGTGTGTGTGTGTGTTTTATTGTGAGTGATTTTGACATTCTGGCTCAGCTGATAATTTAAGGAGCAGTATGGTGAGTGAGGAAGAACTGGGCTTTGGAGTCAGACAGACTTGGGCTCCAATTCCAGATCTACCCTCACGTGACCTTAAAACAAGTAACTTAAATTCTGTGTCATTTTATTATTTTTAAAAGGAGAATACATTCATAGCACCTACATTCATAGCACCGTTAAAATAAGATTATAATATATTTGACTGCTCCTGACACACAGTATACACAAGAGATGCGAGTTTTTCCTTTTCCTTCCCTTGACTAAGGCCTTCTGAAAATTCATGATATCAGAGCCCAAGCAGTCATGAATTGTAATAGAGGAGTGGGTTGTCAGTGATCTTCTTATAGCATCACCTGGAAACCTGCTATGAAATAAAGATTCTCAGCCTCATCTCAAACTGACCAAATCAGAAACTCTGGAAGTGGGACCCAGTAATCTGTTTTAACAAGCACTCCCTATGATTCTGAAGCATGAGAAAGTTTGAGAACCACTGTCATAGAGGATTATTAATAATTTCTGCTGCATTCTAAATTCACCATTCTTGGTGACAACTTGTTCTGACTGTGATGTCAATGTTTTTCAAAAACGGAAGGAAGTCTACTAGTTCCAAAAGATCAGAAGTCAGAGACCTGGAGGGGAAAAATTAGTGGCTGCTGCCCCTTGTCATATGACTTAACAATATACTGTGGTCTCCTTTGCCCTTCTTACCACCACAGGATGACAGTAGATCACTGACGCATGAGGTGATGGCTTGGTAAGCAACACATTTCCCCAAACAACATCTGATAGAATATTCAAATCAGAAGGTACCTGTATCCCCCATTTTCCATCTGTATGCCACATTTTCAGATGCTCTTAGATGAACTGGGGAATACCCAAGGAGGCCAGCCAAAAGAGGTGGGGGCTGGAAACATTCTTCCTCATATAGGGAGGAGGTAAAGAATCTGGAGGTTATAGGCTAAAAGAAAAGACCCCCCTGGGGGTTAAATGATCATTATTTTCTACTTTCTGAAGGGCAAGAAGAAGCAGAGGTGATCTTGTGGCTACAGAGGGCAGACCTGGGACCAGTTAATAGAAGTTACAAAGAGAAATGTTGTCACAAGATTAATAAGGATCTCTTGCCAATTTAGAATCTTGGAAGAAAAGGTACAAGTAGAAGAAATAGGACCTCACTGGCCGTAAGAAGAATTACCTAAGGTTTGGAAAAGAGAGGGCACTTATCCAAAGTGCAATGGTTTAGCAGACCTTGGGGCCCCACCCATAACCCTTCGACCCATCTGTCATTTGGGGGCCCACAGATCTCAGTGGCTTTTGCTCCCAGCAGCCAGCACATTCATCGATTTGTGGGCAGACCCCCTGTGCTGCTGGAGTCCACCTTGCCTGTGTATGTGAAGAGAAACAAAAGCGCCTACAAATGTACTTCTCCCACCTGGCCACCATTAACCAACAATTGACAGGCAGGGTGACAGCAGGTATACAGACACCCCAGCTCCCTTTCCAGGTCTGACCCACACTATTTCCAGAGCTCCCCTATGGGACTGAGCCAAAGTTGTCTTCTGTGGGAGCATGCTTGGAGTCATACATTGGCTTTATCCCCTCCCCTGTCTCACATTGCCACCCGCTTCCTATCAATCTTTTCCAGGAACACTTCCTACTAAATCACTTTCACGTGAACTCTCATCCCAGAAGGAACCCCTGCCTTGGGAAATACCACCCAAGCCTCTCAGCTGGCAGTTTCAGGTGGATGGTGGGGCATGGGGTGGGCATGACACATACTACATCCACAAAGGGTCATCTGTCATTTGGTTGCAGACATGCATAAAACATAATTGATACATTGTGTAGGTAGACATGTAAACCCAGTGGCACACCTGGTCCTGGAAATCAAGACAACAAGACTGGGTATCTTGACCTTCACCCCTCTGGTCTTTCAGGACTGCTATGGAAGCCAAAATGAACTACAGAGTCCTCTCAAACCCAACATGTCACAGTTGAGAGCCACTGCCCCCTTAAGTCCCATTTGGAACTAGCATCTAAATGTGAGCTTTACCTGAAGTCTTTGCTTTATGGGATTGACTGTGTTCTTTGTTACCACCTCCCCTGCCTGTCCACTAGGCTGACCACTGCCCACTACACCCACCCACCCCAACCCCCAGCGTTCCTCCACACCTCACATGGCTTGAAGCTGTGCTTAGCTGCTTTCTTCTAATATTTCTCTCTCCTTCCTATTTGAGATGACCTCATGTTCATTTCTTCTTCACTCTACAGCAGCTCACATGCTCAGTTCTACTTTCATGTGTTTTCATGCATGTAGCTTGCCAGGGCTTCGCTACCACAGAGCTTTGTACCTGATGGTTTCCAAGGGGCCAGTCAGTGACTTTGATAACATTTTTAATAAAAGAGATGCAAACCATTTGTCAGTTCCCTGTGGATGTGTGTTTCCGACTGGGAACCACCAGCATTTCAATCTGCAGAACTTGTTAAGATGCAGGTTCCTGGGCCCCACCCTAGACCAACTGGATCAGAATCTCCAGGTGTGGCAGGAGTGGGAGGTGACAAACTTTTTAACAAGCTTCCCAGGTGTTTCTCACTCCAAAGTAGGGCTACTCAGTGTGTGTGGTCAGCCAACCAGCAGCATCAGCATCACCTGGGAACTTTTTAGAAGTGCAGATTCTCAGCCCTCATCCCAAACCTCCTGAATCAGAAACACTGGGGATGCAGTCCAGTCATCTGTATTTTGTCAAGCCTTCCAGAGAACTGTGATGTACACTAAGGTTTGAGAAACATTGCTCTAAGGTTTAAGAATCATTTATGTAGAATTTCATTCATTAAAAAAAATCTATTGTGTTCCAGGTGCCATGGTTTAGGAGACCTCGTTCCGCTAGGCACTGAGAGTACCATGATGAGCAAATCAGTCAGAGGGCCTGCCCTTGAAGAGCTTAAGCTTTAATGGATTCCATATCATGTTGCTGCTTCAGTATGTCTGCTAGGTTCTCAAGACAATGCAGTCTTTATGGTTCCTTTCATGAGGTCTTTGCTGCTTCTACTTCAGTAGACAATAAACTGTCTAAGTAGAAGAATCCAATGCCAGTTCCCAAGTGACTACTGTTAAGTTCCAGGCCTTGGACCTGGCTGATGGGTTCCTCAGAAAGGAGTGGAACATACGATGTCAGCCAATCTCACCCTGCACCAGTTCCCCAAATGAGCTCACAATGAAGTGGCTTGGCTGTTAGTATTGTACCCCCCAAAGAGTCAGCTGTGATCCACTTACAGATGTATACAACAAACCAAGCCCGTGACTTTTGATAGTTGGACTTTCTTTGGAAAGACACAACAACACTTTGACATCACTAACAGAGTCTCTTATGCATCTTTCAAATGGTTGCATAGTACAAACAAAGTCATACAATGAGAAGTGGCTCGGATATGTCATCTGAGCACAGAAATATAATCATGGAGCAGCCTTGGAGTGTTAGTAAATGTCTTCAATCACCCACACTTGTTTAAGGAGTTGCAGAGGCTGGGACTTCAAATGCTTTTTTTAAACCAACAGTCTTCAATAGAAATTATACTCCTTCCTGAACTGTCCCTGTGCCTGACACATGACCAACATGTCAACTGTGCCAATTGCTTCTGCTATTTTCAGAACCTCTTTCTAATGACGCTGGTCAATGACTAATAAGGAAAAATTCTACACAAGGTCTTGCCAACAGGGGAGACATTATGGAATAGTTTGCTCTCAACCGCTTATAGAATTCTTGAAGATATTCATGATATTAACAGCATCAAAATCTTGTACCACTTGTCCAGAGTTTATTTCTTAAGAAAGATTTTCAAAAGTGTCTATTAAGAGTTACCTGTACAATCATGAGCAAGAAATGGTCATTAAACAATAACAGCCCAAGTGACTGTTTTCTGATCAATATTTCATTGTCACTTAGGAAGTCTCAGTTTGAACTCCAAGCAGGAGACACTTCCCACTAAAGCAGCCAGATCTGCCCTTCCCTGTCACACTACAAATAGCATTTTGCCACCAGAATATGAGGACATTGGGAAACAGCAGTGCTTCCAAAGCCTGCCCATTATAGAAGGACCACTCACCACCGTTCCGAGAGTCAATGAATGTTAACAGCCATCTGGCTGGCCCCAAACCCTCCAGCTTCCTTCAGTAGTTCAGTAAAAGTGGCACCAACTCTCTTCTCTAAGATGGCAGGAAAACACAGTATTGCCCCAAGAATGCTGAGGAAATTTGAGGGACTTACATTTTTTCTGGTAACTCCCTGCTCTAATTCTGGCTTCTGCTGACACCTCCGTTTCCCTCATGTTTTGCTTCTTGGGGTTATTCCCTACTCTTCACTCTGCACTCAGCCACCCATGGAACACAGTCCCAAGCCTTTATTCTCCCCCTTGATTTCTGATACAACCTGCGAAGGACTAAGAAAGATTTTACTGAAGATTTGGGTGGGCCAGGCATAGTAAAGCAGCTAAGTGTAGAGTAGCAGATAAAACCAATAACCAATAATTCCTGTTGTAAAACTTGTCAGCTTGTCCTCCCCAGGGCCACTGTGTCATGCTGCTGGCCCTGGACCTGTCTCCTTCCTTTCTCCTCTTTTGCCCTGCCCACCACTACTACTCCCAGACTGGTCCCACAGAAACCCAAAATACATACCATTTCATTGTTCAGAGCACTTCAGCTTCTTCTCTTCCTAAGCAATTTTGCCTGGCCAGTCCTGACTGTGTGAGAGAGAGAGAAAGAGAGAAATACATAAAAAATAGCATTTAAAAAATTTGTAGATGTACACTGGCATTAAGTACATTCACACTGTTGTATAACCATCACCATCATCCATCTGCAGAACATTTTCATCCCAAACTGAAATGCTGTGTCTATTAAACAATAACACCCATTTCCTCTCCCCCTAGCCCTTGGTAACCATTATTCTACTTTTTGCTTCTATGAATTTGATTATTACAGTTACCTCATATAAGTGGAAACATATTATACTTGTCTTTTTTATGTCTGGCTTATTTCATTCAGCATAATGTCTCAAGAGACATCCTTTTTTTTTTTTTTTTTTTGAGACAGAGTTTTGCTCTTGTTGCACAGTCTGAAGAGTGATGGTGTGATTTGGACTCACTGCAACCTCCACCTCCTGGGTTCAAGCATTTCTCCTGCCTCAGCCTCCCGAGTATCTGGGACTACAGGTGCGTGCCATAATGCCCAGCTAATTTTTTGTATTTTTAGTAGAGATAAGGTTTCACCGTGTTAGCCAGGATGGTCTTGATCTCCTGACTGCATGATCCACCCGCCTCCGTCTTCCAAAGTACTGGGATAACAGGCGTGAGCCACGGCACCCAGCAATCCCATTACTGAGTGTATATCCAAAGGATTATAGATCATTCCACTATAAAGACACATGCGTATGTATGTTTGTTGCAGCACTATTCACAATATCAAAGACTTGGAACCAACCCAAATGCCCATCAATGATAGACTGGATAAAGAAAATGTGGCACATATACACCATGGAATACTATGCAGCCATAAAAAAGAACAAGTTCATGTCCTTGGCAGGGACATGGATGAAGCTATAAACCATCATTCTCAGCAAACTAACACAAGAACAGAAAAACAAACTCCGCATGTTCTCACTCATAAGTGGGAGTTGAACAATGAGAACACACGGACACCAGGAGGGGAACATCACACACCAGGGCCTGTTGGGGGTTAGGGGACTAGGGGTTAGGGAGTGTTAGCATTAGAAGAAATACCTAATGTGGATGATGGGTTGATGGGTGCAGCAAACCACCATGGCACGTGTATACCTAGGTAATAAACCTGCACATTCTGCACACCCCAGAACTTAAAGTATAATAATAAAAAAATAAATAAAACTATATTGATGGGTTTATAATGTATATAAATGGTTGTCATATTTGTATTACTAGAGTAGCATATAGAGGAAAGAGAACAAAGGGATATAGAAGCAAAGATTTGGACCCAAGTGAATTAAACTGGTATTAATTCTAACTAAAAAAAAAAAAAGATTAATCCATGTAGTTACATGTGTCAGCACTTCCTTTTTAAGACTGAATAATATTCCATTGTCTGTATATGCCGCCTTTTGTCCATTCACTTGTCAGTTGACATGTAGGTTGTTTCCACCTTTTCACTATTGTGAGTAATGCTGCTATGAGCATTGGTGTACAAATATCTATTTAAGTCCCTGCTTTCAGTTCTTTTGTGTATATACCCAGAAGTGGAATTGCTGGATACTGTAATAATTGCATGTTTAATTTTTTAAAGAACTGCCATACTGTTTTCAACATTGTCTACACCATTTTACATTCCAAGCAGCACTGCCCAGTTTTTCCACATCCCTGCCATCACTTGTTTTCTCTTTTATTTTTTGTAATAGATATTGTAATGGGTGTGAGGTAGTATCTCATTGTTTCAGTTTGCATTTCCCTAATGATTAGTAATATGATCATTTCATGTGCTCAGTGACCATTTGTGTATCTTCTCTGGAGAAATGTTTATTCAAGTACTTTGCCTATATTTTGAATTGGATTGTTTGGTTCTTTTGTGGTTGAGTTGTAGGAGTTCTTTATATTTTCTTGGTATTAATCCCTTATCAAATATGTGATTAGCAAAGATTTTCTTCCATTCTGTTTATTGACCTTTCACTATATTGGTAGTATCCTTTGAAAAACACAAGTTTTTAATATTGATGAATTCCAATTTATTAATTCTTATGTTGCTGGTGCTTTGGGTGTTATATCCAAGAATTAATTGCCAAATCTAATGTCATGAATCTTTTCCCTTATGTTTTCTTGTAAGAGTTGTATACTTTTAGCTCTTATGCTAATTAAGTCTTTGATCCATTTGGGGTAAATTTTCTTTTTTTTTTTTTGAGACCGTCTCACTGTGTTACCCAAGCTGGAGGGCAATGGTGCAATCATAGTTCACTGCATCCTTGACCTCCTGGGCTCAAGTGATCCTCCTGCCTCAGCCCCCAAAGTACTGGGATTACAGGAGTGAGTCATCCTACCCAGCCTTGAGTTAATTTTTGTATATGATGTAAGGTAAAAGTCCAACTTCATTCTTTTGCAAGTTGATATCCAGTTTTCTCAGTACCATTTGTGGAAAATAGTGTCCTTTCTCCCACTGAATTATCTTGGCACTCTTGTCAAAGATCATTTGTAGTAAGTTTTGAAATCAGGAAGTGTGAGTCCTCCAACTTTCTTCTTCTTCAAAACTGTTTGACCTATTAGAGGTCCCTAGATTCCTATGAATTTTAAGACACTGTTTTCTATTTCTGAAAACAAATATCATTAGGATTTTAGTAGGGATTACCTTGAATTTGTTGATTGTTTTGGGTAGTATAGACATCTTGACAATATTAAATCTTCTAATCTATAAACATGGGATTCCTTTCCATTTATTTATGTCTTCAATTTCTTATTTTTTCACACAATAGTTTTTAACATACATCTGAGCTAAAGACCAAACACTAACGGTAGGAGAAAAACAAATAAATTTGTTAGCCTGCACTTAAACCTCAAACAAAGGAGATGACTTTTTGTTTCTCTAACAAGTTCTGCATTGATTACACACCATAAGTAACAGTATATAAAAACACATTTGTATTTAGTAAAAATATTTTGTTTCTTGTGCCATATATTTCAACTAGGTGGTCTAGCATAGTTGATACTTTCAAAGAAGTTTAACTCTATTAGATGAAAGTATAGTGTGAAAGTACACTGTTGTTGGAACTGAACTATAAAGCCAAAAGTAGAAGTAGTTGCTTCATGAGTTGCTTTATGAGTTTGCAATTCCTAAGTCTACCTTATTTTATTTTATGTTTTGTTTTATATTCAGGAGGCATATGTGCTTAGTTGTTGCATGGATATATTGAATATTGGTGGGGATTGGGCTTCTAGTATATCCATTACCCATATACTGAACATTGTAACAGATACGTTATTTTTCAACCCTCACCCCCTCCCTTTCACTCTCCCCTCTTTTGGAGTCCCTAGTGTCTATCATTTCCATCTTCATGTCCCTGTGTACCCATTGTTTAGCTCCAACTTATAAGTGAGAGCATGTAGTATTTGGTTTTCTGTTCCTACGTTAGTTTGCTTAGGAGAATGGCCTCCAGCTCCATCCATGTTGCTGCATGAGACATGATTTCATGCTTTTTATGACTGCCTAGTATTCCGTGGCACATTTTCTTTATCCAGTCAACTGTTGATGGATACTTAGGTTCGTTCCCTGACTTTGTTATTTTGAATATGTAAGTGCAGATGTCTTTTTTATATAATGATTTCTGTTCCTTTGAATAGATACCCAGTAGCGAGATCGTTGGGTCGCCTGGTATTTCTAATGAATTATTTGGGAAATCACCATACTATTTTCCACAGAAGTTGAATTAATTTACATTCCCACCAACAGTGTATAAGCATTCCATTTTCTCTGCATCCACACCAATATTTGTTGTTTTCTGACTTTTTAATAATAGCCATTCTGTATTTATGTCTTTAATTTTTTTTAGCAGTGTTTTCTTAGTTTTCAGTGAGCAAGTCTTTTGCCTCCTTGCGTAAGTTAATTCCTAAGTATTTTATTATTTTTGATGCTATTGTAAATTGAATTATTTTAATTTCCTTTTGGGATTGTTCATTGTTAGTATATAGAAATACAACTGATTTTTGCCTGTTGATTTTGTAATGATTTGTAACCATTAATTGGAGGGTGCACCCAAAGCTATGGTAGCCTGGTAATAACACTTTTGTTTCAGTGTTCACACTAAGAATTGTGCAAGAAATCAAACTTTTTCCTGTCTTTATTGGTTTGAAGCCACATTTCTTATAATTATGCTTTCTTATTTCTTATGCTCATTGCATAATATGTAAAAAAAATTGATAGCATTTTTCTAACATATACATATTTTCGTTGTAAATAGGCTATGTTGTTAATTTTCCCAATTTCTTTTCAAGTATATAGAAATTTCAAAATTTTGACTAAAACACAAAAGAATAACAAAGAAAGCAAAAATACCTGAAGTCTTTCCATTTCTGTATCAACCACCATTAACACCATAGTAAACTACATATTTATATAGGTTTATGATAAGTAATTTTGCAAGGGTGGGATCATACCACATGTGCTATTTTTAAGCCAAATTCTTCATTTAACTGTATCTTATGGTGGTATTTCCAAGTAAATGAATATGGATATATAATACATATCCTTTCTTATGTTTGTATAGTGTTTTTACATAGATATAATAAAGTTAACAAATCCACTTCTAATGTATATTCAGATTACTTCCACATTTTCACTTCTGTAAACCAAGGTACAGGGGACATCATTGTACAAACCTCTTTGCCTTCCTGTGTGATCAGCTCCTGAGGAGATATATATATGTATATATGTGTGTGTATATATATATATGTATATATGTATATATATATGTGTGTGTGTGTGTGTGTGTGTGTGTGTGTGTGTGTGTGTAGTTGGATATGCAAATCAAAATCTGGAAGGAAATGAAGCTGAATGTTATCAGTAATCATAGCTGGGTGAACTGTGGGTAATTTTGTTCTCATCTATATTTTTCTTTTTCATGGGACTTACTTCCTTCCACATATATTTTAATGTTTATAGAGTTATAGGTAATGTTATCATCACAGTTTTTTCATTGAAATATTATTAAAAGGTTTTTAGAAGCAAAAACACTGGGTACACAGAAATGAAATCAATTAATCACTTATAAAAGAAATACATTTTATTAGGGTTTATTGGGATTATGCCAACTATTGAAAAATTGAGCAAAATAGTCATGTTTCTGATAGATTACAGTATTTGACAAAACTTTTTGCTGTTGGATACACTTGGAAAAACAACAGAAACACATATATTTCTATTTCCTAAAATTAAATACTTTGACATTTATATACTTAAAACATTGGTGGCCAAAAACTTATGGTCACCAGTCTTCGAATGCCATACTATTGCGTTAGCCATACCCTAGGACTCTTTACTATAACCCCTAACTGTGAAGAAAGTAGAATAACCTGCCATGTTTTTTTGTCTGAAACTGAGTAGAGTGGAAATGAATGCTGGGAAGAAATGAGACAATTGGGGAAAGTGGATATTAGGGTTCACTGGTTCTCTGATAGAAATAATGACTCAAAGGCCATATGCTGAATTAAGGGACACAATAGGAATCTCAAGGATATTCTCCATAAGAACGTACTCCCATGGTAATTGATCCAATGTACTCCATGCAATTAAATCAAGAATTCCACTTAGTAAAAAACATAGCACAAATAATAGAAGGAAATTCTTCACAATTGCTTCAGGCTATAGAAAACAAGAGCATGGGTTTAATAAGATAAGAGCTCAAAGATGAGATGATGAAACAGCAGAATGGAATGAAATGAGAGATTGCAGCTTTAAGGGAAACATTAAGGGTCGAACTAATATCATTTCAATACTAATACCTAAAGTAGAAACAGCAATGAACAAATGGACCCCTAAAATCCTAATTATGGCTATAAGAGAAATACTTGGGATAATCACAGAAATATAGAATTAGAGCTAAGAGATGAAGACAATTTTTAAAAAGTGAATGTATGTGGAAGACAGATCATGATGATCCAAGATAAAGATAACTGATGTCTCTGAAATGAAGCAGCCCACTAATAACAGAAGGTATTTTTATCAGTATTATATAAGGAAATCCCCTGAAAATGAATAAATTTGCTGATTGCAAGGTTATACTTCCTTCTAGGAAAATATGATACGGAACATTCGATGTTGAGACACAATCTCTTTTTTTAAGTTTTTCAATTTTAAAATAAAGAAAAAAATTATCCAGGAAGACAACAAAAATCATCTATGGGGGGAAATAATAAGGCTACCTACCTCAGACTTGCTCATACTCATTAACCAACAATTCTGTATCTAGGAATTTAATCTAAGTAAATAATCAGATGGGCATATAAGATTTATATACAATGATACTTATTATAATATTATTTATAAACACTTTTTCAAATATTATGTGATATTCAAGAATGATCCAGTTAGTAGAATACTAGATAACCTTTAAAATTGGTTTTAGAGGAATTTTTAGTGACAAAAGAAACTGTTCATAATATATTATTGTCAAGTGAAAGAATCACATTACAAAAGAGTAATTACAATATTATTCTAGTGAAATCTGCACACATAGAAAAACTAGGGGGAAAAATACTGAAAAGATATGCATTAAAATGAAACAATGGTTATATCTGGGGGGAGCATTCAAGTGATATGTTTTTCTTTGTGCTTTTTTACATATAACATTTTCTTTACAATGACGTATTATTTTTATATTATAGAAAAATGACAAGCACTATTTAAAATTTAATAAATAATAAAGAATCTTACCTTGATATTACTGTAACAAAACAGAAAGGTTTACAGTGTAGAATTATGAGATTTGGGAACAGTTACTTTGACTACACTTTTAGAAAACTTAGCTGATCATATTTATGAGCAACTAGCCCTGGGAATGTGCTGATTAAAAAAAAAAAAAGAAAGAAAGAAAGCTCTGAAAGCCTCAGGTCCTGTGGCTGCTCATGGTCATCATAAACCAGCTTTATTTGTACTACAACTCAGATGAAACATTAGTATGATATTAAATTTGAGCAAGCTATGTTAAACGGGAACATGGAACATCACTGTATACTTGTATAAGCAAAATTATGAACCTCCAAAAAAATCAAGATTCTGACCATTGTGTAAAGAGGTCAGCACACTAGTGATGCATGGTGCATGTAATAAATAGCATCTATTGAGGGGTCAATAAGCAGATGAATAATGAAGCAAATGCAATTCCCACAAACTCGCATTATCCCACTGCTGGCTGTAGACAGCATTCCAGTAGAGAAAGCACACCCTTTACCTCCCTATCATCCTCTGCGTACTGTAGTTCTAGGGTTAGGAGGCCACAGAACATTGATGCCAGTATGTAACATAGTGAACGCTTCCTGGTTGGAAGAATGGCCTTGTTAGAAAAGAGAAGTCTTCAGACCCACTAGCTGGTATCAGCCGATCTGTTCCTTGGGCTATCTCACATACTGAGCCAGATTTTTCCCAAGCTCCCAAAAGTAGGGAGGAAATCAGCTCCCAGAGGCGTCCGAATGAGTGTTGCATACAGTTTTTGATTCATTTAGCACAGAGACCAAATTTCTCAAAATTGCTAAATATCTGGATTGTTCCAATAAGGTTCCACCACCAAATAGGAAATAAGAGCTATTCCCCAACTTGGAAACTCATCACTCAAGATTTCCCACAAGACCTTGCCCAAATGACAGCTTGTTCAAGTCCTCCCTTCCATTTGCATCTGGAAGCAACTCCTCATCCTCTACTATCCAGCTAGAGGCTCTTCCAGCTCCAACATTCTGATTGGATGGCACCAATGATGGCTTCTGAGACTTACCCCAGCTCCTTGGTGGCCTCTCCTTTTAATATATCCTGGCAATATATTAAAATTTCAAACCATTTTAGTCTTGGTTATAAGAAAATCATTGCTAAGCCACAACCTTTGATCTGCTCTCATGAATCTGCTGTTTCTTTGATTTGGGTGCTGATATTTTACAAAACAATTTTCTATTTGTTTCATTCAGCTCATGTATTTGTTAACTGATTTACTCTTCCATAGGGAAGCAATGTGTTAAACTGGAAATATGCATAAGGGTTCTTTATCAAGATCATTATGCTCTAAAATATATTTAACACAAAAGCCCTATCACAGATCTCAGTGGTCTTCCAAAAATAGCACAGACTTGGGTTTTCTCTTCTCACAAGAATTCCTTTTATGATAAGCTTAACATTTCTTCAAAGAAAATGTTACAATACCAGAAACTTCCCAGTTGACATTTACTTGGTTTTTACAAGAAGAATATTTAAAATTTACACAAGGCTTACATCTGAACATCTTCAAGTTTTGTAGGTATAAACCTCAAAGGGTGACTCTAAAAACAAAACTTAAGGCCACTGCATTTTCACATGTAAATAGGAGCGTGTCCATATGACTGGTTCTAAGTCAATATGCTCATATCCTTGGAGCTTTCCAGGGCTCTCACCCCAGGTGGCCATCTGCTTTCCAAGGGAAGCATATTCAGCAAGCATGTGATTCATCAATGAGAAGTGACACATGTTAGCAATCAATTATTTACACCCTTGTCCCATAAAACTTACCTATATACTCCCTCGGGAATTTTGCATGAGTAGTTTAAAACAGGCTGTGCCATACACTCATTCTCAACCTTTTTCATTATAAGGATCATTTTACAAAGTAAAAATATTGAACAACCTCTCCCTTAATAGTGGTTCTACTCTTCATAATTGTCCTGTAGGAGAAAAAGCTCCAAAAAGACCAAAAACTCCTATGTCCTTGGTAACAGAGATAACTGGTTTTGAAAATTAAGCACACACACACACACACACACACAAACACACATCCACACAAGAAACTATAAAGGATAAAATAAAAATTGCCCACATTTACATATCCAGAAAAAACACTGTTAATATCCTGGCATATTTGCTTCCAGGATTTTCTCTTTTCTCTTCTCTTCTCATCTCTTCTCCTCTCTATCTTTTCTTTTTCTTTCTTTCCTCTCTCATCTTTCCTTCTCTTTTATGTTTTCTTTTTTATAGAAAAATTAGTCTTATCAGCATAGTGCATGCTTAAGAAATTCAAATAGTTTAGAAAAGTACAAAGAAAGCTGACAATCATCCATAAAATACCATCCAGAAGCAATTATCACTGACATTAAGAGAGATCAAGACAACTGCATAGACTTATGCAACAAGATAAGTAGATAAACACACAGAAACAGATAGGAAGACTTTTAAGAAAATGCTATTTCTTAATTAAAATTAGGAATAAAATAGCTAAATCTTATTTATTTACAATGTTACTTTTAATTGTACTTTAATATCACAGAAAAAAGAAAGTGAAAGAGAAGAATTCCTAATCAATATGTCTTCACCATAAGATATTATTTTCTAAAAGACTCTTCTAAAAAATTATTGCCCAGGCAAGGTGGCCCACACCTTGTAATCCCAGCACTTTGGGAGGCTGAGGCAGGCAGATCATGAGATCAGGAGGTAGAGACCATCCTGGCTAACACAGTGAAACCCTGTCTCTACTAAAAATACAAACAATTAGCTGAGTGTGGTGGCACGCACCTGTAATCCCAGCTACTAAGGAGGCTGAGGCAGGAGAATCGCTTGAACCTGAGAGGCAGAGGTTGCAGTGAGCCAAGATTGCACCACTGCACTCCAGCCTGGGTGACAGAGCGAGACTCCATCTCAAAAAGAAAAAAATTAAGTGGTTGGAGTTGGAATTATTTAACTGCCCGTTCCAGTTTTAGACAATATTGACTCCCTGCTACGAGCAATGAGGACATTAATACTTTCACACTACCTCACACCTCTCTTTCCCCCGTTTTCCAATGTTTCATGGTTGTATTCATCTCTTCTCATTAGCTGTTCAGATCCTTCGTGTTCTAACCTATAGTGACTGGTTAGGTGAGAAGTCTTGCAGCTGACCCTTTCTGAACTCCTCCTAAGGCCTTCCTGATGTTTTGGTGGTCCCGCCCCCAGGCCTCCACTTCGCCCCTTCTCCAGTGTGTCACTGCAGCCCCCAGTACCAGTCACCTCAGCATTACTTTACTAGTCCCTATGTGCTGGTTGTAGACTGAGACAGCCTCTAGATTTCTGGAGGCCCTTTAGGCAAGGCATGGCCTCTTTCTCTTCTGTCATCTTTCATAACTCACAGCTGTGGGGTTTGTCTCTTTAAAGAAAAATAGGATCATAAGAGAAGGAAAGCATGGCTTAGGAAAAGAAAGTAGAATATTTCAGAGGGTAGAAGTAAGCAGTTTACCTAATAAAGAAAATTCCTGATAAAGTATAAAGCCCTCCATCGGGACATTATTGGTAAGTGATAGTTAACAGGAAAATATGTAAATTTCTAATGCAGCAGAGGGTAGTGGAAAGATGGTGGGAAGACCAGTGACAATACTTTTAAACTTCATGTTTTATATTTACATACAGCAAAAACTAAAACAGGACATCCTTCTATCCTGCCCCATGCTTCCCTACACATATGATCCTGGGCTAAATAAAATCGAGTCCTTAGCCTAGCGTCTTTTTGGGGGATGATTGGCTTATTAAAATGTATGTTTAAATATCTGTCCTCAAAATATTTGGCAATCAACATTTCTTCAAAGTGCTCACTTTTTAGGTCAGGCAAGAATGATCTAGAGATACCTTGATTCACAGTAAGCCCAAGATTTGTTTTCCATCTCACCAGAAATAGCCCATTTTTGGATTGCCCCTGACACTCCATCAGAGCAATGTCCTTGGTGTAGTTGGCTGCCTTCCAAGATGCCGCCAATAATTCCTGCTTCTTAGTGGTCACATCCTTGGGCAGTCCCCTCCCTTTGAGTGTAGGTGGACCTAGTTATTTACTTCTAACTGATAAAATATGGCAAAGGTGAAGAGATGTCACTGTCATGATTAGTTTACAAATGATTGTGAACTCAGTCTTGCCAGCCAACTCTATTTATTGACTTTCAGCCTGCATGTTTTAATGAAGCAAGCAGCTTTGTGGGAGAGGTCCACATGGCATAGAACTAAAAGCAGCCTCAGCCAACAGCCAGCAGGGAAGGAAATGCTGCCAACAACCACAGAGTGAGCTTTAGATATGCTCTTCCCCTGTCAAACATTCAGATGAGATGGCAGACCCTGGGCCAACACCTTGATTGCAGCCTCATGAAAGACCATTAAGCAGAGAACCCATTTAAGCCATGTATGGATTTCTGATCCACAGAAACTGTGAGATAATAAATGTGTGTTGTTTAAAGCCACTAAGATGTGGGGTAACTTGTTACTCAGCAAGCAATAACTTGAACAGATAACTAATATGCTGTGCTGGCTTTACTGATTTTGAGAATTACCAAGTAGTTCACCAAACAAGTTTGAATGACCATCTACCTGTCTAGATTTTAGAAGTAATGCTCCATAAATTTTATAGACTACACCTAAGACGTCAAGAGCCTCCTTATTTCTCAAAGCTCCCTGGATTGGGAGATGGGGGAAGTCTTCCAGTTGAAGGAAGTCATCCAGTTACTATTGCTGTGTGAAAGATTACTTCAAAACTTCACATCTCAATACAGTCACTTAATTGTGGATTCTGTGATCGGGCATGCTAGAAGTACACAGCTGGAATTACTTGTCTCTGTTCCACAATGCCTGGGGCGTCAGCTGAGAAAACTCTATGGCTGGTGGTAGCTTGATGGCTGGAAACTGGAGGCATCTGGAGGCTTCTTTGCTGACATGTCTAGTGCTTAGTGTTTATTGGCTTTCCGCTGGGCCCTTAGTTGAAGTTGCCAAGTGGAGTACTTAAGGTGCCTTCTCCATGTGGTGGGCCTCCTCACAGCATGACCATCCCGAGGTAGTCATGCTTTTTATAATGTCAGCCAACAGCTCCAAAAGCAAGAGTCTCAATAGCAGGGCCTGAGCTAGCCTCAGAAGTCACTCAGTGTCACTGTCACCACATTCAATTGTTTATAAGTGAGTCACAAGCCTGTGGGATATGGGTTATTGTGAGGCCATCTTTGGAAAATGCAACCTGAAAAAGGAAGTAAGAATGTTTCATAAAAGAAGGCAAAACCAAGGAATCCTTACCTCTGTAAACAACATGAGAGACCTTAAAGCAGAGGACAGTTAAGGCAGGCCAAGATTTCCAGCTCACAGAAACTGTGAGATAATCAATTAGTGTTGTTTTAAGCCACTAAGATGTGGGGTAATTTATTTGCAGTGAACAATAGCTAATGTTAATACTTGGATTTGTGTGCACTAATACATGCCACCTTTAGGCAGTTCACCTTCATGGAGAATCACTGAGCCAAGACAAAGCATATGAAAATGTCAACAGTAGTTATGAGTTTACAGAAAGAAAGTGAAGTTAATGTGGATCAGATTTTCAATTCAATGGACTGTGACAAACCACCACCTTTTAAAATTAATGCTCTACCTCAGTAATTTATATCCTATTTCTTTTTACTCCAGACTCTTCTTACTGTATTCTCAGTACAGTCCTTTTGGTTATTGCCGGCATATCTTCATGAATTCAGTGTAAAATTCTCTGCAGATAAATGACCTGTCAAGGACAATTAGCTTTAGATAGTCACATTTGGATGCTCTTATTGCTTTAAGTTATTGAAATTATTACCAAAAAAAACATCATATTTTGGTATATTTTCCTTTTTTTTATTTCAGTTTTCACTGCATCTTTTATCTTCAGACAATTCAGTTCTAATACATGTTCTCATAACATTTATTTCAAATTCCCATCTTTCAAATGAGGAAAAAATAATACATCTCTCAAACATGTCAAGGGTATTAAAGATGATGCTTAAGGTACCATGGAACTGAAAAGTGCTATTAAATTAATTTTTATCAAGTTTGCTCTTGTGAGCCATTATCACATCACACTTTTACACAGGCTTGGGATTATCTACTGCCGTCCAAAGAACAGGAAGTTCAGGCTTATTATGCGAATCATTTGATGCTCATATCAATCAGAGTCTTTGGCTGCAAGAAACAGACACTTTGGCTCACCTAATGTGCAAGGAATGATTAAATGATATCAGCTGGCTCATAAAATCCCCAGCAGAGCCAGAAAATAAGGCATGGGAGGCTAAGCAGCCAGAAAAAAAATGCCCCAAATCACACCTCGGCACCGGAACCACATAGCCGTCATTAGTGCTGCCACTGGGCATGGACACATCCACAACCATGAAGACCACCATACTTCTTAAAAAGAAATGCCTCATTCTAGGGATGGAGCAAGGAAAGATCAAGATGGGCCTGGAGCACCCTGAGAGTTAGAAAGCAAGGAAGTGCTCAAAGAACAATGGGGATACATCAAAAGGACACGAGGTCTGCTGGAAGGGCCTCCTGCTGTCCAAATTTAGGATAATTTTTGAATAAAATGACTAATGATAGTAATAGATTTTGGTGAAAGGAAATCAATGAGTTCTCAGTAATACTATATAAAAATGGGAAGAGAGAAAGCTCTTCTTTACAAAAGAATGTCAGCTTAGACATATAGAAAGAATGACAGAATTTGAAAATCTTCTTTTTCACAACAATGCAATCATTGATTTAAGTAAAAATCCTCAATGATTACACCAATGAGTAAGAGGTTGTTGGGGAACAAGGTATTCACACAATTTCAAAGTATCACCCCCACAGGTTACTTATTAATTACAAAGGGGAAAAGAGACCTCCCTCACTGGAGGGATCTGGTAGACCTCACGTTAAGCAAGTGATCAAACTTAGCATGTCCAGTAATGGGACAAACTGATAGCATGTGCCTCCTGATATGGTGCAGTGGGAAGAACGAACAGAGTATCACATAAGTAGTATGCATGCACCAAAACTGTTTAGTCTAAATCTAATAGTGAAGGAATAATTAGACAAAACTAAAATGTCAATGATTGTGAAAGACTAATAAAGCTGGAGAGACTGTTCTAAATTGAAAGAGCCCTAAAACCCCATAACAGTCATATGCAATTTGTAATCCTAGATTTCATCCTAAAATTTTAAAAAGAATTAAATGATATTTTGCTGAAAATTGGGGAAATCTGAATAGGAAATGTATGTTTGATAATATTGTAGCAACATTAAATTTCTTGGATTTGGCTATGGTCTTATGCATATGTAGGAGAATGTCTGTTTTTAACAGATGCATGCTGAGGCATTGAGATATAATTTGCCGTGATGTTTTCTGCAAAACAAAACAAAATGTTTGTGTGTGTGCATGTGTGTGTGTGCGCGTGTGTGTGTGTGTGTGAGAGTGAGAGAGGTGGTGTGGTATGGGGAGGGGAGGGGCAAAGATTAAGCAAATGTGGCAAAATGTTAAAGAATTTGTGAATATAGGTATAATATATATGGCAATTTAGACTATTTAACAGTGACTCACTTATTCTGTGTTCTGTTCTTTTTTTATTAAATAAAATTCCACAGAGGAAAGAATTATTCCTAGGTGAGCAGAGATCTGTAACTGCTTTCCTCCTTCCACTCAGGAAGTATTTGAAAAGTGTGGGCAAGGACTGAAGATTAGGCTTGTGTTATGCAGAGAGACATTGTGGTGATAAAAAGAAATCAGAGAAGCTTCTAATTGTGTGGTCTGTGTGGGCTGGCATGACTGACTGATATCAAGAGGGGCCTCCAAAATATAGCCAGTTTTCGCTACCAGTTTTCTCTAAGGGGCCTTTTGGTGAGTTCTGGGATAATGAGGGAGGCTGGGGATGGAGACAACTTGGTAGATTTAAACCCAACTATATAATAATTACATCAAATTTAAATAAACCAGGCATTCCAATGAAATTCAAAAGACAGACTAGATGAAAAAAGCATCTACTTATGTGCTGTTTATGAAAGATAAACTTTAAATGGAAAGGCAAACAAAAGTTTAAAATGAAAGGATGGGAAGATACACTGAAATGGTAAACTCTCTGGCTGTATCAATGCCAAACACAGTAGACTTTAAGGGAAGATATAAGAGATAAAGAGGACAATCTATAAGGATAAAAGGGTCAACTCAATAAGAAGGCCTAAGGATTCTAAATGTGAATGCACCTCTAATAACATAGCTTCAAGGAATATAAAGGAAAACTTGACAGCACTAAAAGTAGCGTTATATCCACAATCTTAGTTGGACAAATTTAAACTTCTCTCATTAACTTACAGAACAAGTACAAAAAAGTCAGTAGAGATATAATAAAAATTTTTAATATACCACAATTTTTTTTTTGAGACAGAGTCTCACACTGTTGCCCAAGATGTAGTGCAATGGCACGATCTTGGCTCACTGCAATCTCTGCCTCCTGGGTTCAAGCAATTCTCCTGCCTCAGCCTCCTGAATAGCTGGGTCTACAGGCATGCTCCACCACGCCCAGCTAATTTTTTTTTTTTTTTTTAGTAGAGACGGGGTTTCTCCATGTTGGCCAGGATGGTCTCGATCTTCTCACCTCGTGATCCACCAGCCTCAGCCTCCCAACGTGCTAGGATTACAGGCGTGAGCCACTGCACCCGGCCAAATATACTACTATTAACTAGCATGACCTAACTGACATTTATAGAACACATTTATAGAAATTACATGAAACATTAAATAAAATAGACCAATGTGCTGGGGCATAAACAAGTCTCAATAAATGAAGGGCAGAAATCATATAGAGTAAATTCTCTGACTACAATGGATTAAGCAAGAAATTGGTAACAGAAATATAACTAGGAAAAATAAGCAAAAGCTTACAGTTGATGAAAAGCATTTGGATCCCTGATGATTCCGCCATGGGCCAGAATAGGGCTGAAGCTGGCTGAGTGATACATGTGGGTCATCATTCTTCCTGCCTGTAAAATAAAAGTGGAGTTCCTGAGATGAGACTTGTGGGTAGCATAAGGAGATATGTGCTCTCAGAGCCACCTGCAAAGAGCAGACTCCCTACCTGCCACCATTAGGTGGCTTTCTGTTGTTGCTCTCTGGAGAGAAGTGGGAGGAAAGTGATGAATTTCTTACCCAAATAAAAGAGCCCTCTACATTCTGAAATATTTACAAATGAAGTGAAGTTTACTTCAAAACTTGATGGGAAGGAGGTCTAAATGGGGACATAGATGAAACAAGATAGGCCATGAGTCGGTAATGATGAAATTGAGTGTTGGGTGTGCAGGGAATCATTACGATCCTCTATTTGGTACATGTTTTAAATTTTTCCATAATAAAAAGATTTTTTAAAGAAGAGGAAAAAAGCAAAGAATTGATATGGCTACCTGTTTTGAACCATGGAGATTATATGCATCTTTTAAAAACTATCCTGGGAAGAAGGCAAATGAGAAGGGACAGTTCCCTTCTTCCCTTTTCCACATCCAGAAACATAACCCACGGGAGGATGATTGGAGAACAATGGAAAGATATCCTGCTGGTTCTAGATGAGAATGTATGGGTTGCACTGTGGATGAGATTGGTTTCTAATTGATTTAGAAATTGATTCCAGGGTCAGGAGCTTTAGAGGATGCACCAGAAATAACTTGCATAGTGGAGCTTTGTGTAATAATCACTCTTTTGACATTTTCTCCTTTCCAGTTTTTATTTTTAAGTGTATATAAAATTTCTCAGCCATAGGCCTCATTTTTTTTTCTTCCTGCATCTGGTGCTCATGGTATTTAAAAGGCCAATTTTCTATTTTTAGCTTTTGTGGGTTTGAGCAGTACTTCTAAGTTCAAAGGATAAAGATTGCTCATTAACATTTGTTTAGAGGATGAGGTAATTTCACAAACCAGGCTATAAAGATCAGCAAAGTATGGAATCTGATGAAACTGAATATCAACTCTAGTGAGGGGGAATAATTCAACAGAATTATGCAGAATTGTGGTGACATTGATATGATATATTTTATTAATCTCTTATGAACTGCATGAACTATTAGAGCGTGTATATAACATATGGGCCATGCCTTAATAAGCAAAGTGTTGGAGGAATTAGTCAAAACCCAAGTAATGGAGATTTCCCCACTTATATTTATGAAATGAAGAGATGCATTAGGCTTAGTGGCTGTATTGAAACAGTCTTCTATTTATTCATGCTCTCATCCATTTGATAAACGTTCGTGAAGTCTCCATTAGTAGGCCGGCCACTGTATTTTTCATATTAATGTCCAATTTGCAAATGTCTCTGATAACCTTCCATGGACCCTAAAAATATTAGTAAGGGGAGTAAAATTTCACCCATGAGAAAATTAATATTCAACTTAGGAGTGAGGCAATCTACTGCATTTGCTGCCTGCTGTCCCAACTGAACTCCACGGTAGGTTCACTGGAAAGGATATATTGCAGCCTGGCCCTTACAGAAATCATGACCTAAAGGTTCCCCAAACTCTTAAATATGGCTAACAAGTCCCTTCAGGATGTGTTTCTGGTGCATCATCTCTCGAAACTACCCACCACCACCATCTGTAGCTTTCTATACTTCACTCAGATCACAGAATGTACTATGCTCTTCCTCAACCCCTAGACTTCACATGTATTGCTTGCAACACTTTTCCCACTTTCTTCTTCTCATCTTCCCCTCCTCATCCTTCCACTGGCTACTACTATTCATCTTTTGGGTTTCGGTTAACTTGTTTATCAGCCAGGATAAGCTAGGTCATGTTACAGTAAAAAACAATTCTCAACCTCAGTAGCTTAAAATAATGAGGGTTTGTTTCTCTTTCTCACAGAGTCCTTTGCAGTCCTAGAAAACTCTCCAGGGCAGCTTTCTCGCTCAGGATAGCTCAGGATTACACCTCCATATCAGCATGTGCTTCCACAGTCACTGTGGCAGTGGAAAAGAAAAGCTGGGTCTCATATTGACCAGTGATTGTTCTGGCCTAGAAGCAACACACGTCACTTGCAGAATAGTCACAAGGCCAAGGCCCTACCCAACATCAAGGAGGCAGAAACATAAAGTATTTCCATGTGCCAAGACTATGAAAACTAGAATTACCAATTAGCAGCACTAACATTTATTACAAGGTACCACTTCTAGTGAGGAGCCTTCTCTTGCCCTTTAAGTACATAGAACTAGTTTATTGAGGAGTCTCCATTTTTTGGAGTTTGTTTTTGTTTGTTTTGTCCAATTACTACCTACTCCTTCTTCTCCACTGGGCAGCAGATCCTTAAAAACATATTGACTCATCACTTTTGATTATCAGAATAATTTCCACTCACCTTAAATATTCAGCTCTCTTCATTCTAGAATTTCAATCTCAAGGTCAATTTAAAACTCATTCCTCTGAACACCAGTGCAGGCTTGGAATGAAGGATGGCCCATGGTCTGCTCTTTATACACATTGTCTTTCTCTCTTTTGTAGGGACTAACTTCTCCATGTGTTAGGGCAGATGAAGAGTGAAGGAAAACAGTAAATGTCCCTTTTCTTTAGTGATGAAGTTGGCATTCCTCTTACTAGATTTCCCCGGCTTCTCTTGCTAACACTGGCAGACCAACAACAGATGCCCTACTTCATGAGGCTTCTGATACCTGAGTCTCATGAAGCACATACGTGGGTCCTTCAGAGGACCAGAGTGGGTCTTCTCCACTGTGTTTCTTTCCTGCTCTTGGCTACTAGTCTTCACCTGGACCATGTTCACTCCCACCTCTCACCACCAGACAGTCTACACCTTAGCTTCTTTCTTCAGGGTACCCCTTTGGGGAGGCAATTTATTACTAGCAACATGGCTCAAGCCCACTTACTTTTCCTGGTGCCCACTCCATCCACAGGAAGCTCTCAGATCTTCCTCACTCCTAATAGTGGGTAGACAGCTGTGTCTGCTGTCAGCTCCTTGCTTAGCCCTGTCTCCTTTTGCCTGTTCTCATTGCCCTTGTTCAGGGAAGCCAGGGACAAGTTGACAAGTTCAATGAGTAAACCAAAATCCAACCGGAAGATAAAAGGTAAGTTCATTTTTATTGTCAACACTTGTATACAAGTGATTCTCTTGGCTTTGAGACACACAGAGGAGAGAAACTAGCCCCTCCTTCTGACCACTGCACTAGCCCAGAAGGCCTTCAACGTCTCCCACTCTTGGTCATCTTATGTAGACTTAGAGGACAGGGTGGGTGTGAGCTGAAGCTCTTCAGCAAGCCCTGAGGTGGCTGTCCCTAACCTATGAAAATTCCTTGACTTTAGAATGTGGGATACTTGGTATCTTGTCTTCAAAATGGATACTGGCGAGAATCTGTGCTATCAGGAAAAATCTCCCTGGACTTCATGGAGATAATTGCCCTTCACAAGTGCTTCCAGAGCCCCTGTGCTGCTTGGATCTGTGCCCCATTACATTGTGTGGCTCTTGCTTGCTGGATTATCCATTGCCACCTGCTTTAGCCACTCTTGGGCTTTCTGTCCCATCCTGAAGTCCAACTCGGTGTCCACCACATGGTGAATGCTAAAGAAGTATTTTTTGAAAAGATCAGCCAGGGAAGCTTAGTGTGGGAAGGTTTTAAGAAAAAGAAAATGGTTTTAAAAGATTTGAAAGAGAAAATGTATCTGTTTTCATGAAGAGAATGGATGATATTCCAAATAAGGGAGAGGTAGGTGTACACTAGGAAAATGCTGTGCCTATGAATAGAGTTATATTGTTTTAAATGAAACAAAATGGTGATCACATACTGTATCAAGAAATGAAAAGTTGCTTTATAGACAATATAGTTTCACATATTAACTTGAGATTTTGTAGAATTATCTGCCTTTATTGCACATTTCCAGTGAATGTGTAGTAAGCTGTCAATATCAAGACATATGGCCTCAATTGTTACAGTGGGACTAATTTCAGCTCACCTCCAGAATTTTTAGAACAGTCTTCAGGTAGAGATAGACAAAGAGTATTGCCTCAGGTCATCTCATTCCTTGCAGCTATTGATGCAATCATAGTTTACTGAACAATACAATCTCTTCTTTAAAGTTACTATTGATTCCTTTCAGTAACTCAATATGTGCTGAGCAAATTCTGAAATAATTTAAGGGCTATAAAGATAGTCATGGAGTAAACAAAGTTTGAATGCCCTGACCATGTTTTATAAATGCCTAATTAAAAGCAATACTGTTGTTGCTCTGTTCAGTGTTACAAGTCTAGGGTCCTTTTGTAAGTGCTCCAGACCAAATGTAACTTACCTGTAGTGGATAAGCATTTGGAAGTTACTTTTACAGAGATTTTCCCAGGGTTATGAAAAATGTGTATGTTTTGAACTACATATAATTGAAACAGAAGGGTAAAGCTGATTTTCTGGATCACCTGTAACCACAGCAAATTCTCTTCTTGGATCACCATGCTGTTTGACTCCTTTTGAACTTTATGTAATCAGTGGACTGTTTCATGATTGTTCTGAGAAATGGCAAGGCTTGAGTGTAGCCTTATTGGATTAATGGTGTCTGCTCTTGGAAGGTTGCCAAGTGGTGTTTCACTAGGAACAGAGTTTTTTGTTAGACCTGTCCTTAACTGGTTGTGCTTGATGGTGACCTGAAGAAATTGGGTTAATTGAAGAATCTGGCTCACATCATTTCTGTTTTCAAACTGCCATTCTCTCTATAATACTTTTGGAGTGAGAATTTGAGCTAACATTCCATATAGCCTTGAGTTTTCCCTTGGTGTTTCCTTCAATCCTTTTTTCTTAAAATCCTAAAAAACTTTTACATAATTTTCCCAAGTACTTCATATCACCACTGCATAGGTTTTCCCATCTGGCCTATGCGCACATTCTGTCAGGAGGCAGTTACACATGAGGAAAAGATGGGGCAGCTTTTCAACCAGGCAGGCTCTTCATGCTGTGAAGGACTTTTTGACTGCTGCCTTTTAATATCTTAACATTCATGCTGTCTGAATCTAATCCATTTCTGAAAACACGTTGGATAGCAAATTTTCATATAGAGGAAGCTTATGTTTTATTATTTTAAATGGCAAAAATAATGTATTCTCAGCTCATCCAAAAGCCACAACAAATTTTCTCAAATATTACTAAAATATTCTTAAACCCACACATAACCATCCACCAAGGATTTAAACATAATGGAAAACATTTAAAACACCTACTGCTATACCTAATTATTTGTGTGCAGTACTCCATTATGGTGGAACAGGGCTTTTCAAATTTTGGCATGCGTCAGAATCAATTGAGGAGTTTATTAAAGCACAGATCCTAGGACCCAGAGTTTCAGAGAAAGTAGGTCTGGAGTAAGGACCAAGAGTTAGCTTCTCTAACACACTGCTGCTGTTGCTGATCCTGCTAGTTCAGGATACTGAGAGATGGACTGTTGTAGAGTATATGAATTTCATCTTTGTTCTACATTAAGTGAGTATTACAAAACATATAATTAACCATAATGGAAATAATATGTTCAAGATACTACAAAGGATGAATGCAAATTACCCTCAGAAGAATAAAATGAAATACTATGGCAAGTTTTAAATAATGGTTATTGACTAATGGGAGAGTTGCCTGAGCAGAGTCCGGTGACCAGTGGAAGCTTCAGTCACAGTTGGAATTCGAGGGTAAGTAAAAGAATGAGTGGAACAGTAGATGCCTCACATCCTCCAAGTCCAAATGCAAAGAACTGACAGGCAGCTTTATTGGCATGCAAGACTCTGGAAGTGGTGTGGCCCTGAACCATTGTCTGAAGCTATAGATGAAACAGCCTGAGGAGAACAAAAGCTCTCAAAATGGACATCTGTTCATGTTCTCTTTGCTTAAAGTAATACAGCTGCTGATAGCATAAGACACAGCTCATCATTGTATTTTTGGAATGTGGTTTTTCCTTTGATGTCATGATCATACTCACTTGCTATAGCAATGGTTTTTGTGGGTATGATGTACAATTTCTTCTGAAAATTCTGCATTGAGTATTCATGGCATCTCTTCTTCCCTTTCCCCTAAGTGATGATGAACATAAAGCTGAATGAGTTCTACTTACTTTTTTAATTTAATTTGTTTTTTGAGACAGGGTCTTGCTCTCTGGCCCAGGCTGGAGTTCAATGGAGCAATCTCAGCTCACTGTAGCCTCCACCTCCCACACTTAGGTGATCCTCCCACCTCAGCCTCTCAAGTAGCTGGGACTACAGGCATGTGCCACCACACCTGGAAATTTTTTTTTATTTTTTGTAGAGATGGGGTTTTGCCAAGTTGCCCAAGCTAGTCTTGAACTCCTAGCCTCAAGTGATCCGTCCACCTTGGCCTCCCAAAGTGCTGGGATTACAGGCATGAGCCACTACACTTGGTTCAGTTCTACTTTGTGAGAAGACATTTTCACTTAACAATTGGGAGTGCTAATCTGGATGTTGATGATGTACATCTAGAAAACATGTATCCCTATCAGGCAGTAGCTGAGATGGGCCTGCAACACAATCTGCATCCTCTTACCTGGGTTCACTTTGCAACTTAAACAGATTTTCTGGCATTCACTTGCTGATTTGCAATAGCAGATTTTTATTTCAAATGTTAAGTCTGGAATAAAAATACTTGCAAGTTGTTATAATGAGTAGTTAGGGAGTGAGAGTTCCGTAATGAAGGACACCTGGATAAATAAAAACTTCACTGTTTGGCAGACATAGGGCTGGGTACCTGGGCATACAGTGATTAACATAATAAGTATGAAGCTGCTTTCATGAACTTGTAGCTATTGAGAGAGAGACAATAAACAGGCAAATGAATGAAATCAGTACAGCATACGATACAGACTGAGAAAGGAAAATAAGATGCTGTTAGAGACAATAATATAGGAATGTAGAATGAGATGGGAACCCCTCGGAGAAGGCAGCATTTTGTCTCTGTTTCTTTATGGAATATTTGCTTTGAGTTTTCTACGGAAATGTTCAAAGTACAAACAAGTACCAAGAAGAAAATAACTACCACCCACATTTCCACCTTCTGGAAATAACCTGTTAACACCTTGGCATTGTTTCTTCCAATCAAAGTCGTAAAAGATCTATTTCACTGTTGTAAGGAGCCGTGGAGTTAATGGATACCTCAGAGTGGCCTGGCTCAATCTAGTTACTGTAAATATGGAGTAAAGGGAATTGAGAGTATTTTTTAAAAAATACCTATACTCAGGCCCCACTCTACACCAATTGAACCAGAACCTCTGCGCATGGGTGCTTTTTATACGTGCCCAGGTTCCAAACCACTATGTTGTTGAAGCACTGCCTTAAGGACTTTCCCTTCCACTCACTTGGTCTGCTGAGGGCTGAGGGAGGTCACCTTTTATGTCTATCGAAGCCCGAACCCTTCAGAGCTAGTGGAAAGAGCCTCCAAAGTACAAAGCACTTCCATAGAGAATGTGGGAAGAGCCATCCAGAGACAAATATCTCCAAATGGGGATGAAAGTCTCAGCTGCAGCTGCCTCCGCTGGTGATACTGTGCTGCAGGTCATCTGGGAGACAGAAGGTGCCACAGTTTAGAAGGCAGACGCTTTACTCTTTCGTTCATAAGCTTTATTAAAGATGCCCAATTTTTTAGCTAAGCAAGAAAAATATATTGATTCTACTTTCATAATGCAGCAGAAAAAATGCTACCCATATGTCTTATTGAGCTCAGGCTACTATAACGAAATACCATAGACTAAGTGGCTTAAACGATAGACATTTGTTTTTCAAAGTTCTGGAGGCTCGGAGTGTGAGATCAAGGTGCCACCAGACTCAGTTCCTGGTGAGAGCCCACTTCCTGGCTTATAGATGGCTATCTTCTTGCTATATCCTCACATGGCAGAGAGAGGAAACTCAGGAGTCTCTTCCTCTTCTTGTAAGAGTTCTAACCCCATCATGGGTGCCCCACCCTCATGACCTCATCTAAACTTAATTACCTCCTGAAGGTACTAACACTATCACACTGAGGGTTAGGGCTTCAATACATGGATTTGGAGGAAGGGCATAGTCAGTCCATGGCACCCTACAATGTCCTGAGAATCTGAATTGAAATTATTAGAAGTGGTAGGAAACCTTATCTTGGGCATCTTTGGCTAAAAATTACAGGGGATTGCTATGATAGGGAGAATGCCTCCCCAAAGATGCCCATGCCCTAATCCCTAGAACCTGTGAATACATTACATTACATGTCAAAAGGGGCTTTTCGGATTTGTTTGAGGCTATGAGCCTTAAAATAGAGAGATTAACCTAGATTATATGGGATCAGGATGGGGTGGCAAACTAAACACATGAGTCCTTAAAAGCAGAAAGCCTTCTCTGGCTGGGGGTAGAACAGATGTAATGTGACAAAAGGGGAAGTCAGAGAGACTAGAAGCATGAAAACGGCTCCGTGCACCACCACCAGAATGAAGATGAAGGAGGCAACATGATGGGGAATGCAGACAGCTTCAAGGACATGAGAGAGGTTAGTAGATTAGAGCCCAGGGGAAAAAAAACCTACAAAAAAAAAACCCATCTACAACTGCAAAAAAACTGAGTTCTAACAACAACCTCAGTGATCTTGGAAGTGTTTTTTTTTTCCCAGAGCCCCCCCAAAAAGAGCTCAAGCCAGCTGCCACCTTGATTTCAGCCTTGTAAGGCCTAGAACAGTGGAGCCCACCTGGACTTCTCACCTATAGAACTATGAGATGATAAGCTTGTCTTGTTTTAAACTGCCCAAATTTGTGGTGATTTTTACGGTAGCAATAAAAAATGAATATAACTGCCAAGGCAATTTTCAGCTATTACCCCATTGATAAGCAAATATAGTGACATTGACTTTGATTGTTAAACACAAACCATAAGCTGAGAGATGAGTGACCTGGCAAGTTTTGGTGGTCAATTTGCTCCTGGAACATTTAGCCTGATTTGGATAATGTTGTTTTCTAAAAGGTTCCGAAACACTATAAAGGAAAATGTTAATGGATGTCAGAAATTATTGTGTCTGGCCAGCCATGTTTTAAAAATATGACAAAGCTATGACTATTGCAAAAAAAAAAAGTTGAAAGGAAATACATGAATTTAGGAAAGAGATTTTACCATCATCAAGATAATTTTCTCCTATAATATAAGCCTACAAGAATAGTAGGAACTTTGGGGCAATTTATGTTCCTCCTTGCCCGTGGATGTTATGCTAAGCAGCTGGACATGTCCCAGCCTTTATGGTCTTCTCAAATTCCCAGCATCATATTTCTAGCTGCTAGTCAGGGGTCCCATTAGGAAATGCCTGCATTCTGAAATCACAGCATGATGCCTTCAAAGACTTCCTTCTGGGCATATTTTATTAGCTCCAACAACAGAAACCAACTCTACTTACCTTAGAGAGAAAATGAATTTATGGCAATTTATTGAATAGCTCATAGAATTAACAGGAAGGTTAGGAAACGAAGCCAGGCAGTTGTATTCACTGCCAAAATTACATCATAGCAACAGTCTATTAAAGAAGCCGCCTCTGAGCCATGGATGCTACCCTTGGCTCTGTCACCTTTGGATGCTGGCTACTGTGGATAAAGCTGCAAATAATTCTGAACTGTTCCCTATTTCTGTCTCCGGATGTGAAATCCTGAGTGAAAGGATGCAATTTTTCTCAGCTTATATAATATGCAAAGAAAAAAAAATCTAGGCTCACAAGGTTGGGAAAAATCACATATTTCAGTTTCCCTAGTCGGCGGCAGGACTATTCTCACCTCTGAAACTTACACTGTGGATCATTCCCAGACACAGAAAAAGGTGCAAGGTTTACTGAAGTCTCTACCCCTTTGGCTGGTCAACATCCCAGAAGACTTATCTTCTCATATCTGCAATGTTCCCACTTCAAATAATGCAAACTGCCCTATTCCCAAAGAAAGTAATCCAATATTTCATCAGTTACTTTTTGTAGCTCCTCATCCAAGATGTCTGAGGGATACTATTTCTGTCACCATCCCTTCTCAACCACCAGCTCAGTTATATACAATAATGGCATAAAGGAAAATGAAACAGAAATCACTCAAAATGTGAAAATATGTACATGGCACAGCAAGGAAGAAAATCTGAGTAGAGTCTGAAAGTCCTAGTTTCTACTCCTGATGATGAGTTAATTCTGACTTAGTTTCTTTTCACCGATTTCATTACAGTTACCTTTCAGCCCCATCTTGGCTGGCGGTGGTGATATGCTAGTAAATGTTTAATGATCAGATCTCTAGAAAAAAAGATTATATTCGTTATAAGTTTTACTAATGTAAAGGATATTTAGTGCAAAATTTACATCATAGAAACATTTATGATGTTCTTTATTACAAATTCCATAGATCCAAATGAATGTCAAAGATCACTTCTGGGCTGAGCGTGCTGGCTCATGCCTGTAATCCCAGCACTTTGGGAGGCCGAGGTGGGTGGATCACTTGAAGTGAAGAGATCAAGACCATCCTGGCCAACATGGTGAAGCCCCATCTCTACTAAAAATACAAAAAATTAGCTGGGCGTGGTGGTGTGCACCTGTAGTCCCAGCTACTCGGGAGGCTGAGGCAGGAGAATCGCTTGAACCTGGGAGGCAGAGGTTGTAGCCAGCCAAGATTGCACCACTGTACTCCAGCCTGGCGACAGAGTGAGACGCCATCTCAAAAAAAAAAAAAAAAGATCACTTCTGTTAATTTTTTTTCTCTCAACCCATGGGTGCAATTCAACAATGATTTGACAAAACCAGATAGCAAATGAAGGCTTGCCTACTGCCCAGTTTGACCAAGAAGTTACTCATATTAACTAATGAATATAGTTCTGACAAGGATATTGGTAGATAATTTTGTTTGTATTTACAAGTAAGATGAATGTAAAGAAATGAAGATATATGATGGAACTTCATTTGTTCATCAATGATATAAGTGACTGCTTTACAGAATCAGAAGAGTTTTCAAATATTGAAAGAATTTTTCCTCAAATTTTTGTGCTATCCGCAATTTAATGGCTACAGCTAGAACCTGGTTTTAAGTTTAATCTGCATTATTAACATTTTCTCCATCATTTTCTTTAGACAATCAACAAAACATATCGTGATTTAATTACTTTAAAAAATACAAAAAACAAGCCTTTTTTTTTAAGGCCAAGAAAGCTCAATTTTTTTCCCTTCAGA
>NW_016107443.1:4348853-4376940 GCF_001604975.1 Cebus imitator
TCGGCTCGCTGCAAAGTCCACCTCTCAGGTTCAAGCGATTCTCCTGCCTCAGCCTCCTGAGTAGCTAGGATTATAGGCACCCACCACTGCACCAGGCTAATTTTTCTATTTTTAGTAGAGACGGGGTTTCTCCATGTTGGCCATGGTTGGCCAGACTGGTCTCGAATTCCTGACCTCAGGTGATCACCCGCCTCAGCCTCCCAAAGTGCTGGGATTAGAGGCATGAGGCACCACACTCAGAATAAAACAAGCTTTTTGTATTAAAGCTTTACATCTTTTTCTTGTTGGACTTGAATTTCCATAGAATTTTATGCTAATAAGTATATAATTTTTGGTTTTATTTGTACTCTATCATACTTCTCAGTGTGTGTGTTTATATATAAATATCAACTGGAATATTTTTCTTGTTTCCAGGTTTATTGAGGTATGGTTGACAAATAAAAATTGTATATATATGGTGTACATGTTTTGATAAACAGTGTGAAATGGTCATCACAATCAAGCGAATTAACATATCCATCACCTGACATAATTACCATCATATTAACTGGAATTTTACATTTCTTCTGTAAGTGTTAAAAATATTCCTCTGAATTATCACTACAGTTTTTATTTGCACACAATTGTCAAAGACAGCGTGCAAGTATAAATGTTGATAAGTAATCGTTAAACATGAAAAGCAAATCGAAATTACATTTCTTAGTAATATGGATGGGCTGATTTTAAAAAATTAGCTCATGTATTCATGGATGCATAGGACTTATTGCTGGAATGAGGCAAGGTTCAGCAACAATTCAACAATTTATTCCTATTTTTATTGTACCAGTTCCAGGAAAAACCCTTAATTGGCTAGGCGGTTCCGGCTGCCAGACTCTTGGAAGGCAGGTGCCTTATTTATATATATATATATTTTGATATGACTTTGATATTGCTTTATTTTGATATTACTAGCACATTATTATAGATGTAAGCACCGAGAAATCTTGCTTGTACAAGTATATATATATATATCTGAAAGGAGGAGTTTTGCTATGCAAGTGTCACTCAATTTGTTGAACTCTTGCTAAGTATATGCTAAATGCTACATAATGATCTATCAACCAAAAATTATTTTTAATGATGTTTCAGCTCCCAGCTTATAGGTTTTTCAATTTTGTTGAAAGCAAAGACCTAGAATTATATGACTTGAGATATTCTTTGCATCATTTAGTTTCTCCATTTCTGAAGCACACCAAAAAGACATTTACTTAACATAAAACTATTAATTTTACTTGTTTTTCTTTCTCCAACAGACACCATTTTTCTTTTTTCTTGTTTTTTGTTTTGTTTTGTAGAGACAGGGCCTCACTATGTTGACCAGGCTGGTTTCGAGCTTCTGGCCTCAAGCAATCCTCCTGCTTTGGCCCCCCGAACTACTGGGATTATAGGCATGAGCCACCATGCTTTGTCTCTCAACAGGCATCTTGTTTAGCCTAATGTACTTAGAGAAATTAGCACATGTTTTTTCATTAGGTATCTTTCACTACAATATTATTTCTAAAGTACTTTCATTTCAACACATGCTTTAATTCTATTTTCATCAATAGCTTGTAAGTGCAGCTTTAGCTCATTCAAGATGCCTGCTGTATACTGCAATCTATACGGGAAAGCCCATCCTCACTGTCAAACCAAATAGTCAAATAAGAGTTGTCCCTCTGTCATATGACATCTTATATTCTAGAGCCTCTCCTCGAGACTTGGGCTTCTCACAGCATGGTGGTCTCAGAGCAGTTTCTCTTCTTATAGGGTGGTGGTTTTCAAAGAATCAGGAAACAGGAGCTACAAGGCCAGTTAAGGGTTACACGTGGAACTGACACAGTGTCATTTCTATCCTGTTCTATTGATCAAAGCAATTACAGGGCCCTCTCAGATTCAAGGGGATGGAGAAATAGACTCCCCTATTTAGACCAAGGGGAGGAAGTCTCTGAGGGAGTCTCAGAGTCACATTCAGAACACCATCGGGATGGTAGATATTGCCACCATCTTTGGAAAATACAATCTGCTATAAACAGTTTCTGAGATTGTTTCAGTAATATTTAGAAACTGAGAAAACAACCTCGGTTGGGTTCAGTGTCCTACAGGCTCTACCATTAGGTGGACTCCTGTCCAAACTCCATTTATCTTCTGTCCATCTGATTAATGGGTCACAGTGACTTTCTGGGTCCTCAGGAATTAGTGTGATCTCAGAGCCAGTGTCCAATAATCCCCCAAAGATGTACATTTTTCCCTTTCCCAGTGCACATTTACTAAGGTAAAATGAGTCTCGCCGGGGAGTCTAACTGATGAGGGCTAGAAGGGATACCCAGAAAGAATTGAGGAAGTCTTTGAAGTGTTATTTCTTGGCGCACACAGCTTCCCTTTCACTCAAGGAGCCCTGGTCTGAAAGTTAAGGGGCCAGGTTTTAAAAGTAGGTGAGAGGTCCCAGCTTGGTATTTTTATTTTTCGGCACATGTCTATCCTCTGTTCATCAGATATGGAATGGTGGTATTATAGATGCCAAATTAGGGCCTTAATAGACTATCTAGGATCCTCACACCAGGAGATCTCATGATCAATCTATTACTGCCACAGATCCCTATGGCTTAGACTCTTATAATTTTCAGTCTAGGAACCATGATCATCTTGCTTCTGGAATTAAGTACTGCTTCCTGGTCACCGTCATGCCAAAATACTCGTAACACATGGACATCATGAAGCCTGTTTCTACATATTATCTCCTTTCAGTAATTCTGGTTGACAGGAGAGGCACTCCCCTCACCATTTTATTCCTCAAGGCCATGAGGAAAGGAATTGTCTTTTGGAGGTTCTCAAATAACATCATCAGTGTAAATGTGGAAATGAATCAACTCAAATATTACTATGTTCTTAAGTCTTTAGAGTTCTTGCAATTGAATTTCTTGGATCTCAACTTTATTTATAATAAGCCACCACTGATTCCAGGTTTTAGCCAATCAACAAAGTAAACTAGTAGAACTACTTTCAGCTTCAAGTTAACCTACGGGATCAAGAATATCTGGTAAGTGGACCCATATTGATTAATTCAGCCCAATATAGAGTTGTGGGTTGTTTTTTTGTTTGTTTGTTTTGTTTTGTTTTGTTTTTGGTCTAGTACCCTCAGAATCCATTTCCATATATATTTTCACAGATTTTTACAGATTGTAAATCACAAACCTGCAATTATTTTGGCATGTAAGCCTTCTTCTGTGGAGACTTGGTGATTGGCCCCCTGCCCAAAACATGATAATCTGATTCTAGAGGTGGGAGTGTGAGAATTGGCTTTCTGTTGAGTTGCTCCTTTTGGTAAGAGGTCAGTTAAAATTCAGGGGTTTTATTACGGAGAAAGAAGTGGAGAATGCATACTGTGAGACACCTAGATCTTTCTGCCACTTTTAAGATATGTTTTACATTTTACAGTGGTGAAACTGCCTTCTACCTTTTCTATGTCCCCATCACCCCCAAACTACCATGGTATGGAAGCTGCTCAACTGAAAAGACTTGCTCACTCCCTTTCAAGCCCAGGGCTTCCTAGGACATCATATAACAATCTATTCAACCACATTTCCATTGCTGATAGTTTCATTTCCTAATTCTCTCTTGATGCTATTACCTCATTTGCCCTTATCACTGCAGAGCCTAGCAGGCGACCAAATCATTGATATTGATTACATGTTCTGTTCAAGTCCTCTTTCTCTTTTGCTCTTTTCATCAATTTATTCAAGGATGCTTTCTTATTGAACTAATACTTAAGCCCCAAGTCGTGTACAGTTTTGCAATGACTTACACAAATAAGAGTGAGGGAAAGTCTGGGATGCTTTTGAACCATGGGGTTTAACCATGAGGACATTTTACCGAAGGCTTCAAAAACATCCTGAAAGATGAAAACATGCTGCTTTTAAAAAGAGACATTTGGGTCTGATCAACTGTTTTCTTAGGGACCTATCTATCTTTAAAAAAAAAAAAAAACAAGCCTTCATAATAATAGTAATCTTGTATGATAATAGTATATGAAGAGCTAGTAATACAACTGTCTAATGTTATTATATACAGCGATATTAGATTAGATGGATATAGATACATGGATAGATAAATATATGCCTCCCCATCTTTATCTCTACATCATTATGATGAAAATGTAGTTTGGAAAATATCCAAGAGGGGAAAAATATTTGTAGAATTATATGACATAGGATGTTCTATAGAATTTTTATTTTTTAAATTCTTTTCATCATCAATACTGTTTCCAAAATGGGAGCCCTTGTAGGAAAAAGCAAGTATGCCACTTCCCTCTCCAGCAGGTATTAGACCTCTCACCAATTTTTAGTGGGAAAATACCAGGAATAATTCACTTTGATTCACTTCCTGAATTAAAATAATGATGTATGCTTAGCCGGCGACATCTTCAGTAGAAAATGTGTTCTGTGATCTGCTATAATAAGTATTTTATTTTGCCATTTATACACAGAAGCTGCAATGGGCCCTGTGCTTCATCCATATCCTCCTGGCTACTACGTTTCAGTGCACATGACCCAGCTTCCAAACTGCCAACCATTGCATTCCTTTGTTAAGGGCTTTCTGTGTCCTGCAGAGCACACATTGCCTGCCCTGTGTAACAGGTAGTCCTCAATCAAAGAAGGATGGAAGTTGGTACATAAATACCTCAGCTTCCTCACTCCTCACCCGAGATCACTCTGAGGTATATGGTCTATTCAGTCTCCCAGAGCTTCCCTGGTGAGATTAAGCCTGTTACCCATAGACACATCTGACTTCACAGCCCCTCTCTTCAGTTGTCTTCGCTGCTTCATCTCACCTCCCCAGTTCCCTACTGGTGTTTCCTTTCCTGCCCAAACAAGCTACCTTTACTTGAACCCTTGTCTCAGAGTCTGGTGCTATGGAAAGCAAACTATGACAGAGCCAAAAAGAAAAGAAAAGCTTATTGATGTGCTTACTACCCTGGACTTTGGCCTGAATCTTAACTTCTGATTTAGATAGAGAAATTTGGATTATGGAAGATATTGAAATTAAGTCAAAATGATTTGAATTATGACTTCAATAACTATATAGTATAGATACATTTTTAAATAATTGTTGGTCATTTTTTAAAATAAAATAGTCCTCTGTATACTCATCAAGTATAGTCCTCAATATAGCCCTCAAAAATGCTTATCAAAACTCCAGTAGACTATTTTGAAAGTGTCTGGGCAAAGACAAGTGCAGTATCCTTTCCTCCAATGGCACCTGGCCATGTGCTGGATCACGGTTGATGGCCTACTGATTTTGCTGTGAGTTTAGTTTTGAAAACACATGCAGCCATTTAAAGTGATTATTGCTCTTTCTAATATGGCAGCCAGGGTTAAAATGCAGATCAGTCTGAGTGAGAGAGATCAAGCACTGGTCTATAAGAAGCTGCAAGCAGGTGGGAGCACTGTGGCTATGCTAGTATCACTGAAGGAAGGAGAGCAAATGGGGATTAAAGAAAGGCTGGTGCCAAAGTCACCCCAGGGCAGTTCCAGGTCACATGTGCATCAAGACTATATGACATTTAGATGTCTCGGGTCACCCTTCTCTTCTAGTCCTCGCTATACTTGGAAATTCCCGAACATACTCCTTACACATCAGAAGAAAATAGATGATGAGTGTTCGATTGTGCATGAAGCAGATAGGTTTCCTCTGTTCTGCTAGACTGCAAAGAAGCCACCAAACCTTTGGTGACCCACCAAAGGGCTTAGGAGTAAATCGTTCTCCCCTCCTCTCTCCTCCTTCTCTCTTTTTCTCATCCTATTTCTCTCCCTCCCTCTTTTTCCCCCTTGCCCTCCTACATGTCTTCCTCTTTACTATGTCTTACGCAGAAAGAAAGCTCTGAAGTTTAAAAAACAGATGTTCTTTTACATGTCTTTGTTTTGGTAAAGTCTTGTGACACCAGGCTGCCCCTGAGTCATTCTTCATAGCTCCTGCCTCCCTGTGACCCATCCACCTCGTATTTGGGTGTCTGTAAAGTTCCTAGTATATCTGTAATCAGATAGAATGCATCAGGCCTCCCGAGGAAGAGTCTGTTGTCCTAAAAATCTGATTTCCAGACCATAGCAAGTGATTTCAGCTTATTTACTGGGATCAGAAGTTGGCAAATAACCATGATGTTTGAGGACCAGAGACTGTTACATAATCATCCTTCAGTGGAGACAATGAGGTCACATGTTTACCCATCTAATCACTGATCAGGGACATGTTTCATTGCAGATAATGTGCTCACTGGCCCACAACTTAATTACTGAGTATCTGAATCAACAAAGCTTTCAGATGTAGGCCTTGCCTAATGGCGCATCTGTTAAAGATCATTGCCTCCATTCGGCCTCTAAAAGAAAGGTCTGGGGGATGCAACGGGCCATTGCCAGTGCTGTTCTCAATGACCTCGCATTGAAAAACATGCCAGTTCCCATGGTTTATTTTCTAGCCAGCAATAGACATTATTGTTTATATGCAGAGCCAAATAGAACCAGTGATTCCAGGGTGGCAGATATTGGTAAATCCTCTGGTGAAAGCATGCTCTCTGAGGAAATTAATGCCACACAACAGAGAGAGGGTGGCTCCCCTCCCAAGCTAGGAAAGAAAATATGTCAGGAAAAATCTGGGGAAATAAGCAAGTAATAAGCAAAGTAGGACCAAAATGTTGAGTCTATTGGTTGGAATCCTTTAAGTAGACTAGGATCTAACTACAGAGTTTGGAGACCAGTGGTGTCTCTTGAAGGGTTATTTTTCCTGGTTAATTCCTCCTTCTGAATTCCCTACCCTGTGTGTGTGATTTACCTGGATTCCAAATAGAGATCCCACCCTCCCACTTCTGGGCCATTACTATCACAACCATGATGCCTAGCACTGAATTCAAAATTTGGGAAAAAGAAGTTTGGGGGTTTTGTTTGTTTGTTTTTTCAAGATTTAGAGTCTTGGTCAGGCACAGTGACTCATGCCTATAATCCCAACACTTTGGGAGGTCTAGGCTGGCAGATCACTTGAGGTCAGGAGTTTGAGACCAGCCTGGCCAACATGGGGAAACACTGTCTCTACTAAAAATACAAAAATTAGCCTGGCGTGCTGGCACGTGCCTGTACTCCCAGCTTCTCAGGAGGCTGAGGCACAAGAATCACTTGAATCTGGGAGGCAGAGGTTTCAGTGAGCCCAGATCACACCATTGCACTCTAGCCTGGGAGCCTGGGTGACAGAGACAGACTCTGTCCCAAAAAACATTTTTTTAAAGAGCTATAGACCAATAGAACAGAACAGAGGCCTCGGAGGCAATGCCACACATCTACAATCATCTGATCATTGACAAACCTGACAAAAACAAGCAATGGGGAAAGGATTCCCTATTTAATAAATGGTGTTGGGAAAACTGGCTAGCAGTGTGCAGAAAGCAGAAACTGGACCCCTTCTTGACACCTTACACTAAAATTAACTCCAGATGGATTAAAGACTTAAACATAAGACCTAACACCACTAAAACCCTAGAAGAAAACCTAGGCAAAACCATTCAGGACATAGGCATAGGCAAGGGCTTCATGACTAAAATGACAACAAAAGCCAAAATAGACAAATGGGATCTAATTAAACTCCAGAGCTTCTGTACAGCAGAAGAAACAATCATTAGAGTGAACCAGCAACCAACAGAATGGGAAAAAATTTTTGCAATCTACCCATCTGACAAAGGGCTAATATCCAGAATCTACAAAGAACCAAAACAGATTTACATGAAAAAAACAAACAAACCCATTCAAAAGTGGACAAAGGATGTGAACAGACACTTTTCAAAAGAAGACATATATGAGGCCAACAAACATATGAACAAATGCTCATCATCACTGATTATTAGAGAAATGCAAATCAAAACCACATTGAGATACCATCTCATGCCAGTTAGAATGGTGATCATTAAAAAATCTGGAGAAAACATACTGGAGAGGATGTGGAGAAATAGGAACACTTTTACACTGTTGGTGGGAGTGTAAATTAATTCAACCATTGAGGAAGACAGTGTGGCAATTCCTCAAGGACCTAGAAATAGAAATTCCATTTGACCCAGCAGTCCCATTACTCGGTATATATCCAAAGGATTGTAAATCATTCTGTTATAAAGACACATGCACACGTATGTCCATTGTGCCACTGTTTACAACAGCAAAGACCTGGATGCCTGTTTACAACCCAAATGCCCATCGATGATAGACTGGACAAGGAAAATGTGGCATATATACACCTGGAATACTATGCAGCCATAAAAAACGATGAGTTTGTGTCCTTTGTAGGGACATGGATGAATCTGGAAACCTTCATTCTCAGCAAACTGACACAAGAACAGATAATCAAACACCACATGTTCTTACTCTTAGGTGGGTGTTGAACAATGAGAATATATGGACACAGGGAGGGGAGCATCACACACTGGGGTCTGTTGGGGAGGAGTAGGGCAGGGACAGTGGGGAGTAGGAAGGCTGGGGAGGGATAACATGGGGAGAAAAGCCAGATATAGGTGATGGAGGGATGGAGGCAGCAAACCACATTGCCATGTATGTACCTATGCAACAATCCTTCATGTTCTGCACACGTACCCCAGAACCTAAAGTGCAATAATATATATGCATATATATGTATGTGTGTGTGTATATATATATATATATATATATATATATATTTAAAGAGTCTTAGTACATGCGCTATTATTATTTTATCACTGGAAGCAGCTATGTTATCTCTTGTTTCCTCATCTGTAAATTTAAATAAATGAAACACACCATTTTAAGGAAATGATAATAAAGTTGGATCCACCAGATGATTTTAAAATGCTAAGCAATACTTAGCAGAAATCCCATGCCCTCATGGGTGTCTGGCCTTCTAGAAGTTGACATGTCTCCTTTGGCTTCTTCTGATGTTCCTCTTCTCCCACTGAATGCAGGAAAATTCACCTCCATCAGAGTGAGGAGGGTAAGGATTGCCTGAGATCAAGAATCTGTGTTTTGTCAGGGCCAGAAGACACAGTATGAAACAAAGCAAAACAAAATCATAAATCAAGAACAAAGCCCTTCCTGTTTTTTTGTTTTTGTTTTTGTTTTTTTCCTAAAGCTTGCCATCAGCCATAACGCAGCATGGCTTGTGTGGGTGGATTGGATGTTGGTGTGTTCCAAATACTTCAGAAAAGAAATTCCCCCAGGATCCTGTCTTGTCTAGTGCGCCATCGATGCATGAACAATATTAAGTAGCATGAATAGTGTCCAGAGAAGTCTAGCCCCCTACTCTGTATGTCTAGAAACCATGAGCTACCCCCACACTGGGATAAAACCTGTCTGCACACCTCCTCTAACCATGGCCCTCCCGACTAACAATCAGATTTGAAGAATTCAGTTTGAGAGTGCAGACCTGCTTTGGCTTTGCAGCTAGTCTGCAGATATTTGAAGCCCAAGGGGAAAGCCTCCTTCCCTCCGGAATCTGCATCTTAATATATCCTCACTGAACCAGGGAAAGAGCTGGTCATAAAAAAGAGCCTTGTTTGATAGGATGGTTTCTCCTAGTCGGTGGTGTCACTGAATTGTTTTGCTCAGAAGTCAAATGTTAAGGGATTGATTTTCCTCCTTTAATAAACAAGCACAGGGGTGAAGGATGTGAGGCCAAGTGCATTCCACAATCTGAAAATGATTGCTTAATTGAAGTTGTTTTTCTTTCTCTGAAGAACACCTTTAGGTGATGATGTTGTTAAGGCTACAATCTTATTTTACGGCTGAATCCCCTCTTTTAACAATCAGCATATCTATTTCTTTGACAGTGTGATTTGCCTTCAGTGTAGGATCTAAACAAGTTTGGTCATTTGCATAGAGAAAAAAAATGAACTCAATACATGAGCACTAAGTATTTTCTTAGCCTGACAACACCCTGGTGGGTTGCTTCCTCCCTTCGTGAATGCTCTTTGTATGGCTTGTTGAATGAATACATGATTGCATGTGAACATTATGATAATGTATCCTCTCCTTTGGAGAAGCACAGAAATTTAATTAATGGTATGTGAGGCAATAGAGCTAGCAATGGGCCACAGATGCATACATTCAGCATCAGGTTAAAATCCCAAGAGAGCATCAATTATCAAGTTAAATGCAGTTTCTATTTCAAGCTAGATTGCAAAGTAATGGGATAATGCCAGAGGCTCTCAAAGGGCACTAATTTTAATTGATCAACCCATAGTCCTTGAATCCAACTGAGCCCTGTTCTCATTGCCAAAGGGGGAACCCTAATTCTAGGTCAGCTCAAGAATATAGGAGAGGGGATTTCACAGGATGGTACATTAAAATTAGTAGTGTTCCTTACATGGACCTGATCAGAATGTGAGGCTTTTTGTAAATCCTCTAACTGCTCTAGTTAAAAATGAGGGATTCATTTGGGTAATTATCATCTCCCATGCCCTCGGCCTAGCTTAGAATACTACTGTGTCATTCAGCTATTCAGTAAGTAACCTTGGAAACAAAGCTAATTACCTTTCAGTCTGTGCTGTTGAAATGTAAAGATCATACAAAATGAGTGCTTGAGATAATTCTGGAGAGGCTTATGTGTTCCTAATGGCTTCTGCTCCAAAGAGAGAAGCTTTCCAAGTGTCCCGTGAGGTCCTGGACCGAGTGGGGCCTTCTTTCACTGATGCCTCAAGCACACTATAGGAAAATCCCATACATGGGGGAGGGGGAAGTTTGTTTTAAGCAAGGTGATTTTCCTGGATGAAGGTGCTCTGTGTTCCCCCAGCACTTAGCATAGAGCCTGACACATAGCAGGCATCCAAAAAATGTGAGTGGAGTGATTGTTGTATTGTACTCAAAGATACTCAGCTTGTAGTAGAATATGATTATCACAACATTTACAGCATGCACACTAAAAACTAAGTATGGTACCTTATGCTTACTCACACCAGAGTTGTTTCTCTCTCTCCTAATGAATCTTCATTGGTTTGTACTTTGTTTCTTTTTCATGTAAAAGTTGCATAATGATTGGTTGTTCATAAATCTATAAGATAAATAAGGCTGTTTCAGTGAGACATAGGTTTTTAAGGAGCCATTTAGTATGAAATGTGTAAATTTTAAAAATTATAACTCCATCAAAAGCAAAGACTTTGTCTTTTCTTATATTATGTGCTATCCAATGAATGATAGAATGTGGAAGTTCCTAAATCCTATAAATAGTCAATTTGAGCCTTAACAAAATACATTGCACATTAAATTTAAAATTCAAAAAAATCCATAGAATTTGTCTAATGACTTTTGTATGTATTGTGCTGCAAATTTGCCTTGGAAGACTACATTAAAATATGAAGACAATTTTTATAACATTATACCAGAACTTAATTTTGAAACTGAACATAATTTACATTAAAACAAAGTGAGCACTGAGGCAAATTTGGTAACCCTACCCAACTACTCTAATCAGTATAGAGTGAGACAACTTGAGGCAACCTAACACCTATTTAGAACCTGTTTACCTCGTCTTCTGACAGATTCTTTGGCTGGTATACTTTGGTTTGATTGATAATCCCCATGCCAAATGCATATATTAGATGTAGATGACCAAATAAACCACAGTCTGGTGAAACACATAGTACCTATGACCAGACAGGCACCTTTTCGGGAAAACTTAAACTTATCAGGCACTGCTGACTCTGGCCAGTCACATGTGTAGGCAATGGTAGTCCTGCTTTTGGAAACCGATCTCTATGAAACAGAAAAGCGGGAGAGTAATTTATACTTGGGATGTTTCAAAGTACATCTGATTTTTTACAATGGTTGACTCTGAAGCAAGGATCAAAGTCATTCAGCCTGAGAAATGGTGTTGAGGTCTCTGCATACCAGGTAGGTGACATGCTTGCTTTTCAAACAGTGTGATCTTGATAACCTGGTCCCTCAAATCTTCACACTGTGAAGTTGCCCGAGCATTTCAGAAGATCATAGGACTCTAGAGGAGCACAGGTGATTCTTTTTGGTCTATGATAGTGTTGGACATTGATTCAGTTGACATAGAGACTTTCCATTTTAGCAGCAGGAGACATGTTTCATCTTTGGATGGCTCTTCTCCTCTCTTGTTCTGTTTGCTCAGCTTTACTTTATTGTGCCTTATAATGAACTCTATTCCATCTGGGTGAGGGGAGTTTCTAACTGATAATGAACTCTATTCTATCTAGGTGAGGGGAGTTTCTAAGCCTCTATAGATGTAAAATGCACTCACTGTAAAACTCCTCATCCTTGGCGGAAGAGTATCAATGATATCCAATTCCTCAGGTGATATTTAACCTCATATGAGTGATCAGTCAGCCACAGTTTTACCCATGGTACTCAATAATTCAGAATGAGAGGCCCCCACTTAGGCAATATGGGATTGGACTGACTCATATCTCATTTCTCTCCAGGTTAGGGAATATGTAGCTATCTGAAATATAAAAATTTAGTCTAGATTCACATTTTACATTTACTCAAATATTTATTTGAACTCATAAAAAGTTTATTGACATAATTTAAAAGGTGAAGAACTAAAACACTTTCCAAATATTGACTAAAATACTGTAGGAAATAGCTTGGAAACTTTCCATCAAAATCATTAGGCACATTGCCATATCACTCTCCATAAAATCATATCCCTCCTCAAAACCATACCCTCCAGGTGGTGAATTTATGGGCTAATTTGTTTTGCGAGGTGCCAAAAGTGAAGATAAATTAAAGTAAGAAATACAGCCAACTAGAAGGAAGATATATAAATGTACAAACAGGACATTTCTGCTAGAATCTCAGGCATTCAGGAAGTTCGTAATCATCATACAAATATATAAAATTTTAGTGAGCTATATTCATTTGAATCCATCCTCTTCCTCTTTAATTCTTCACATCACGCCTGCAAAAGAAAAAACAAAGGAACCATGAGTTTTTTCTCTCCAATGTCATTAAGGCATAATTGACAAAAATGGTATATATTTATAGTGTACAATGCAATGTTTTGATATATGCATATACTGTGATATGATTAAGTCAACATAATTATCATATCTGTCACCTCACATACTTATTTTTGTGTTGAGGACATTTAAGATCTCTTAGCAATTTTGAAGGATACATTATTAACTATAGTCATGATGCTATACAACAGATATGATATGGTTTGGCTGTGTCCCACCCAAAATCTCATTTTGAATTGTAATAATCCCCACATGTCAAGGGTAGGACTAAGTGGAGATAAAAATTTAAGCATGGGGGCGGTTTCCCCCATACTACTCTCATGATAGTGAGTTCTCATGATATCTGATGGTTTTATAATGGCTTCCCCCTCTTTTGCTCTGCACTTCTCTTTGCTGCTGCCACATGAAGAAGGACGTGTTTGCTTCCTCTTCTGCCATGATTGTAAGTTTCCTGAAGCCTCCCCAGCCCTGAAGAATTGTGAGTCAGCTAAACCTCTTTCCTTTATAAATTACCCAGTCTCAGGCATTTCTTCATAGCAGCATGAGAATGGACTAATATGAGATCTCCAGAATATATTCCTCTTGTGTAACTGAAATTCTGTATTCTTTAACCATCATTTCCCCATTCACACCACCCCCCAAGCCCCTGGCAACTACCATTTGATTCTCTGCCTCTATGAGTTCAACGTTTCTAGATTCTATTTATAAGTAAAATCATGCCATATTTGTCTTTCTATGTCTGGCTTATTTGACTTAGCATAATGTCCTCCGGGTTCATCATTGTTTAATTTTCATGAGATATGTTAGGGACAGATTATAAATCAATATGATAGGAACAAGTCAAAATCGAAGACCCCATTTTCACTTGAAAACTTTATCTCTCAGTTCCATGAATGTAAATGACCTATGGGTAGATACTGTGGCCATCAACTTTGGCTCTAGTGATTTAAGTAATTCTAAATTAAATTAGGATAGCTCCTACTGAAGGATTATAGTGTTAGTCTTATGATTATGGCTTGTAAGAACATTGGTGCCTGAGGTAAATTTGCATTCTTGGCTCCAGTTCTTCACCTCTCCCTACTGCCATGTAACTTTGTAGTTTTCTACCACTGTGGGCAGGGTAATTCCTCATGCCTGAGTTTGGCAACATGTCTTGCTTTGGCCAACGTAATGAGGCAGAAATGATGGTGTGCCAGTTTTGAGCCTATGCCTCAAGAGGTATCACATGTTTTTGCTTACTCTTGTACTTCTGCTATTGTCATAACAAGGGTATGCCCAGGCTAGCCTTCTAATCCCAGAAGAAGGACAAGAAATATGTGGAGGAGAGTCACCCCTGCTAAAGCACCCTAACCAGGCCCCATGCAGAGCAGAGCCCCCAGATGACCTGCAGACACAATAGTGAGGCCAGCCAAGATAGCTGAGCCCAACCTGTATCAGCAGAGCCCAAAACATGTGAGCTAGAATAAGAAATGATTTTGTTTTAAACATTGAATTTGGGGGGTGGTTTGGTATGCAGCAATAGCTAATTGATATGCTGCCACTTCTTTTCAAACCTCTTGTAATGCAGGGACTCTTGAATACTATTTACATTTATTTTTCCTTAGTCTTTGGTGTCATTCCTAGGGTGTTTTCCTTATGTAAATGGACTAAATCTTTTCTTAAAAATTGAATGCTCACCTTTTTTATTGTCAATGGCTGGAGAAAGAAAACTCCATAGACAAGGATATTCCCCCTGCTGGGGCAGAAACTCTGTTTCGGCACCCTCCATAACCCTTGTTTTTCTCTACTACAAAGGCTGGTGAGCCAAATGCTATACTTTATTTCTCAGTCTCTCTTACAGCTAGAGGGAGCCATGGGACCCAGTTCTGGCCACTGAGCCCTGAGAAGTCTACATCAGAGATCTGTCTATAAGAAAGCTTCTCTTTCTTGTATATTTCTTTAGAGATCACAAAGCCCATTGTGTCATTGAACATTTCTAGCATTACTGTGATGCAGGTTGTGTTATACTCACCGTTAGATGAAATACATGGAGGTTCAAAAAACAAAGTAGCTAGCTCAAAGTCTCATGGCTGCTAGATAGAAAAACTGGGAATTTAGCACAGTTGTCCTGACTTTGGGGCTCTTTCCACTCCACTAACAGGATGGATGGTTTGTGAACCAGAGGAAAAGGTAGGAAATTACTAATGATTGCAGAAATGAAAATGCTATCAACAGCAGTCAGCATAGGTTCTTGTATTTCTCCAGCATTTTATCTTATTATTAAAAGAACAAAATACGAGATCTCTTAATACATTTTTAAGTGTGTAATACATCATTGTTGACCTTAAATACTCCAGCATTTTATCTTATTATTAAAAGAACAAAATACGAGATCTCTTAATACATTTTTAAGTGTGTAATACATCATTGTTGACCTTAAATACAATGTTGTACAGCAGATCTCTAGAGCTTACTCATCTTGATTGACTGAAACTTTATGCCTATTGATTTGTAACTCTCCATTTCCCCCTGCCCCCCAGCAAGCACCACTTCACTCTTTGATTCTATGTGTTTAACTATTTTAGTTATAAATATGAAGTATATAAAGATGTCCTATTCATTTTTACATCCCATTGCCTATCATGGCACCTGACACATAGCAGGGGTCCAGCAATTAATGAGTTGGACTACTGGGGAAATGAAGATAGAAAAGAACTGGAGTTGCAGTTATAGCCAAACCCACATTCTTCAATGTGGGGCAGGAGTAATGAGTGAAGACCCATAGATGCAGAAATTGAAGAGTGTTGGTTTGATGTGCTATGCTGCCAATTCTGCCCTAGGTCCCAGCTCTAGCTCCATGATGGCAAGGGTATGTTCTAGCCACTTTACTGCTATGGTTACTGTGCTGGGTGACATATGGCCAGTCTCTCTAAGTGAGAGGCCCATTACAAGCTTCCCTTGAAGCCGAGGCATTCCTTGGGTTTCTCTGAACAGCATGGAATGGGCGATGACCCACAGGAAATTGTCGCTGAAGCATGTTTTATGAGGTGTGATTTCTCTCCAAGATGTGTCCAGACTGAGAAGCACCATATGCAACCCAGAAATGGGTACCATTTATATGGCAGGTTTAATATGGACTCTGATCATGCTTTATCTGTCCCAGATAGATAAGCGAAATTATGGCTATACTCAGAAACACAGGATGAGCCATTTGTATTTGAAAGCCATGAGATGCCCTTCACAACTGGCTTCAGTTTATAGGCCTCTCTGACTTTGAGACACTTTTGTAAACGTAGAGAAATAATGGGTTGATAAAGACAATGTGGTATGTATACCCCATGAAATACTACCTATCCATAAAAAGGAATGAAATAATGTCTTCTGCAGCAACTTGGATGGAGCTGGAGGCCCTATTCTAAGTGAAGTAATACAGGAGTGGAAAACCAAAAATGGTATGTTCTCATAAGTGAAGCTAAACTACGAGCATGCAAAGGCATACAGAGTGATATAATGGACTTTAGAGACTCAGAAGGGGAAGGGTGGGAGGGAAGCTAGGGATAAAAACAACATATAGGTACAATGTACACTATTCCGGTGACAGGTGTCAGAATTCATCACTATATAATTCATTTATATAACAAAAAACTACTTGTACCACAAAAACTATGAAAATAAAAAATTTTTTAAAACACAGGGAAATCTTGATCCAGTTTTCACAGACCACCATGACCACTGTGAGATGACCATATTATTTAGAAAAACAAATACATGGAATTCTTAATATAACACTAGCCCCAGGGGAACTGTGCTCTTTCTCTTTACTAACTGCAGCTGAGAGCCAAAGGAAGCCTGAAATAAAAACTGTGAAGAGGGAGAAGCTGGGCCAGTGCTATCAGCCTGTGTTCATGTGGTAGTGGAGAAACAGCTGACAGTGGCAGTGCCAATTTTGAGCACCTATGAGGTGCCAGGTGCTCCACCAACTGACTACACAGCTAGCTTGTTCAGCCTACAAAATAAACCTGATTCTTCTTTGCAGAAGGAGCCAGGCATAAGGTGGCAGATGAAACAGAGGAACCATTGCAGGTGTCCTGCAGATCGCCCTGTCCCTCAGCTTCCCACCCTCCTGGGTCCCCGGTAGAATTCAAGACGGCCCAACAAGCCTGGAAACAGGACTGCACTGATGGATAAGGTCAGATATAGTCCTTCCCAGAGTACAAAGTCCCCAGAGGGCTGGAGTCTCCATCCCTGGCTTTTGGAGACTCAGCGTGTGCTCGGGATGGCGGCATGATACGAGAATTCAAAAATTTGGGAATCCAGAGACCTGATCTCCCTGCTCTTCGTCTCGGCTCGAATTTAGAAATGAGAAACAATGGGAAGGGATCCAGAGCTAAAATTGCCCATGCTGTAAAGCACACTTGTTTGTCAGGGTGTTGGAATGCAAGTGTATTGGGCTGTCTCCAGGGCCACACTGCTTTGCTGCCTAGACAACAGCTGTCAGCTATTCTCCTGTGCCCTGTTCTCCTGTAGGGGACATTTGTGAGAACGATGGGGAAGGTAAGGCAACCAGCTGAAAAGTTATTCTCCAGATACCCCACATACCTTTTGTACCCAAACCAAAAATGACATGGAAGCACAACCTCTAGTTGTGCTTACATTTGGGAAGGGCATATCTTGTCTGGTGTGGGGATGATACACCAACTATCTCCCTTGTGTCACCCTAAGTCCAGACATGTGATGTTTATGCCTTGCTGTGACCCATTTATAGCTGTGTTACTCATAGTCGCCATGGCCCCACATACATCATGTGGGAATTGGAGTCCACTCAACACTTGTCTGCATTTGGTCCTTTAACCAGACACTCAGGGCAGTGCAATGATAACCTCCTCCTATGTGGTGCTAAATTATAGAGCCATAAACACAGTGACACTCAAAAGTACTTGAGAGAAGGCAGTGCCTTATCGTCTGGTTCCATATGCAATGGCCAACTATGCACCCAGAGCAAACTGGTTAAAGCTTTGGAGTTACTTAAAGGGCATCAGAAATAAAACAAAAGCCTGAAAGTCTTCTAGAGTTTACAGAGCACATTCACACACATTGTCTTTTGTACTCATCAGGACCACACCCTAAGGAAAGTGGTACAAGCTACAACTAAGGCATGTAAGGAACAACACACACCCAAGGTCAGAGAGGTGATCAGCCTGGAATTGCACCCAAACAACTCAAAACCCAGAACTCTTTCTTTTGTCCCAAACAGGTACTCGTAAAGTCAGAGAAACAAAACTCTAAGTAAAACTTAGAAACATTTTTTTCTAAATTGTGAAACATCCACCAAATTTTCCTTTACAACTCATTAAGCCTTTGGTAGTTAAAGTGAAAACTGAAATATTTCTACCAATAACTATATAAAAACAGGGAAGAAGAGGAAGGCACAAAGACCAGAGCATTTGTCTTGGTCACACCCTACAACTGAAATCCAGATTAAAGAAGTGCTATGTGCAGTTCCTGGAGAATCTGAGTGACCATAAAGTAAAGGCAAATTGCACATCCAGGCCAAATCTCATTAAAATATTTTTTATTAATCCTATTGTTTTGAGAGTTTGTTGTATTGGATATCAAGTCAGAGTTAGGGGCTGGCAACTGAGATACAACATTTGTTTGGTGAGATCTTGGTGGAGAAAGGGGCATTATCAAAGATAGTCACCATAGGCAGCTCCAGATTTTGTGGGAAATTTCTCTTCATCCTTCAGGACATTCATTGTCCTCCCTGTCTCTAAAGGGGCCACCAACTTCATTGGAGAAATATTGACCCAAGATTTCCCTACCAAGGCAGAGTTTAATAAAATCTAGAAGTAGACAAAGTGATAAATAAGTCAAAGAGACTGATGTCTTAACCAAGAGGTTCTCATCATTTCCAAAGATGACAAAAATCTTTCTACACTGTTTATGCCTTGGCATTCAAGGCCTAGAGACAATGGTGATTATATCAGAAGTACACAGAATCTTCCTACAACTGTCCAGCAATGATCTGTGGTAGCCAGGATTTCTGGAGCAACAAACAGAAAACTAATTTTTGATATTTAACTAACAGAATGTGTGAAACAAATGTAAGCCTCCCTGCCTTCTTCCCATAATGCATTCCTGGAAAGCACATTGTCATAGAAATCACCTTAAAGCTGAATGATTGATTGTTTCCACAGTCACAATGATGGTAATGAGTGGTCCAAAGACTGAGTAGTGAGATAAAAAGATGGCTTTTGACATATTATTATGCAAAGATATAACTATAATATTTTAAAATAGTAAAACTTATTCAAAGATGAATGGAACTAGAATTTTGGTATTGATCCTCATTTTAGAAATTACGAAATTAAGATCCAGAGGGGCTGAGTCACTTGTCCAGGATCACACAGGTAGCTATTGGCTGATCCAGGATGAGGTTTGGAGCTCTTTCTGCTACACTAAATTCTTTCGTAAAACTTGTAAAAATTAGCATACGTGTATTAATCTGTTCTCACACTGCTAATAAAGACATACTCAAGACTGGGTAATTTATAAAGAAAAAGCAGTTTAATGGACTCACAGTTCCACATGACTGGGGAGGCCTCACAATCATGGTGGAAGGCAAAGGAGGAGCAAAATCACATCTTACATGGCATCAAGCAAGCAAGAGAGGACATGTGCAAGGGAACTCCCCTTTATCAAATCATCAGATCTCATGAGACTTACTCACTATCCGAGAACAGCATAGGAAAGACTTGCCCCTGTGATTTGATTACCTCACACTGGGTCCCTCCCATGACACATGGGAATTATGGGAGCTACAATTCAAGATTTGGGTAGGGACACAGCCAAACCATATCATTAAGTAATCAGTACATATTGGAAATACATTAGAGGCACACATTAGCAACTGATACACAGAAATATATCTGTAGTGTACCTAAAAGTTGACTTACCAAATATTCGTGCTTTTGTTCTAATGAACACCAAAATTCAACTTAAAAATATTTCATGCCTTCTCAGAATCTAGGAATGTTTCTAAAAATACTTTATATAGAGTAAAATGCATAAATCTTAAGTGAACTTGATGAATTTTTTACCATGTATATACCCATGTATGGCCTTTATTTTTTACATAGCTCTTAAATACTACTGTATATGCCAGCAAATCCTTGAGGTTTTGTTCATTTGAGAAATAATAGTTCCAAGAGATGATAAAACAAGTTTTCGTTTTGAAAGAAAGGAAGGGGAAAAGAGGGAAAAAGAAAAGCATCAGTCATCAGATAAATTGAGAAATATGGGGTTAAGCAAAGATAAACCATTTTCTTAGTTTAAGGGCTCCTTGAAACCTTAAATATACAAATATATATTGTGTGTGTTGGATGTGGGGACCATACCATTGTAGCATTTTCAAAATTGACTCAATCACTGAAGCATTTCTCCAGTTTTATACTGTATCAATTATTTATCATTCATTATATCACAAATAGTATCCATAGTATGTCATCAGGTGACTGCACCAGAGTTTGCTTAATTGGAATCCGATTATTAGACACAGGTTCTTAATCAACTTTGCTACCATAAATGAACACAACTTTTTCCATATGAACATTTTCTTTAGAATGGACTTCCATCAAGACATAACTAGGTTGGAAGAGATATAAATCCACAATGACCGGAAATTTCTCCATTTATTAATCCCCCCACACTCATCATTTATGCTACTGTGTGCCTGCTATACAGAAGATACTCAATATTTGTTGAGAATGAGTATATATCTTTTTCACGATCACTTTCCTATTCATATTTGTGGATTTTCTTAAAGGAAAAACAGTAACTGTTTTTTTGAGCATTCCTTTGATTTCTGGTGAGGCTGCACATTTTCTTAGGCTTCTCTACTAATTATACATTCACTTTTGTGAATTGTGAGTTCATTTCCTATGTCTATTAAGGTGCTAGCATTTTGCTTTCCAATTTACATGGGCTCTTTATATAATTATACATTTCATGCAAAACAATTTTCTTGATAGAGTTTGCTATTTAATGTTTGTTTTTTTTTCAAGTACCTTTTTTTTTTTAATTATGGAGAATTTGAGGGATGATTTTGATGGCTCTTCTTTGAAAAGCTATCCAGGGAAGTTTAAATCAATGCCTTCATTTTTTCCTCTAAATCATTCCACCCATTATTTTAAAAGCTACTTATATCCAAACCTTACCTTTTGACGCTAACATCTAATGACTTAATTTTATAATCTTAAAAGCGATAAAAGGCCAAAAAAAGAAGGATGTTTATGGAAAGGAAAAAAGCATCATCAATTTGGAGATTTGAGATCTCATTTATAGGCTGTTGTAACTCTGCTCTGTGTGTGTGTGTGTGTGTGTGTGTGTGTGCACGCGCGCGCGCGTGCACGCGCACACACACATGCTGGTGTGGCGGTTAAACCACCTAGAATGAGAGTTCAAATGTGGCTACACATTAAATCACCTGGGGGGGAGTTTTTATAAGCCCAGGCTGTCCCAAACCAATTACATCAGTCTCTGGAAGTGCAATCAGTAATTTGTAAAGCTCCTCAGGTGCCCTGATGTGCAGATAAGGTTGAGAAACACAGCCTAGGAGGGCGTCTCAGTCTTCAACATCCATATGAATCCCTGGGGATCCTGTTAAACTGCAGATTCTGACTCAGAAGGTCTGGGGAGAGGCCTGAGACCACACAAATCTAGTAAATACCCAGGGGATGCTGTTGCTATTGGTCCATGGACCACTTGAAAATGAAGGTTCTAAAGCAGTAGTTTTCAATAGAGGGAGAGAATGATTTTTGCCCTCTACCCCATAGTGGGCATTTGGCACCATGTGAAGACATTTTTTGGTTATTACAATCAGGAAGGGGAGGGTACTACTGGCATTTGGTGGGTAGAGGCCAGGGATGCTGCTAACTATCCTAGAGTGTTCAGAACAGTCCCAACGACAGTTATCTAGCCCAATTGTCCATAGTGCTGAGGTGGAAAAGGGCAGGTTTAAAGAGAACTGTTTCTGATGAAATACAATGATCGCAAACCTGAGCTAGAACAGAGCTTTGTGCAGTGATGTGTTAAGTGATCCCTTCTGGGAAGCATTGCTGATAAAACATATTAGTAATTTTCTAATCAACTTTAATGAGATTAAGAGCCCCTTCTGAGAGATTTGATATACCTGCCTCACTAAAGTCACCTTGTAACAGAATTTACTGATCACTTGTACCTTGTCTCACAGTGTTATCTAACCACATGTTTTCCTACTCCAAGTTTTAGAACTGGAGTTTTGAAGCCTCTTTAAGCAGCTTTAAAATAAAGCTTTGACATGTGTTTGCAGTCAATTCATCAGAGAAATTGCTTTTATACTCTTTGCCTTGCCAGTTTCCAAGTTGGTTCCCAGGTGGGACCCTGTCTCAGCAGTCAACTAATGTTTCCTGAGTGCCTACTGTGGAGACATTTTCACAGCCCACTCTGCCTTCAAACCCAGCTTTCCTGCTTTCTGCCCATGCTACCTTGGGCAACTTACCCAACAACGAAAGCCCCAGTGTTCCAAAGGATAGGGAAATAATAATGTCAAATTCACAGGGTGGTTGTGGGATAACATAGTAAAGCATTTAGCAGAGTGCCTCCAACATAGTCAGCATGTACTATTAGTATTATTCAGGGACAAAGATCCACAAAAAGCTTATAAATTAAAACATCACTTCCTCCTCTTATCTTCCAAACAAAATTCAGTCTTTGTCATTTTGGCTTCAAGCTCTTTATGGTGCTGATGGTTGGGGAGATCTAAATGTGTAGAGTGGAGAACTGAAAAAAGTGAATTGAACCTAAATTACATGGAAAAGGTTCTTGGGGACTCAGTGGAAAATAGGATTTCTTGGAAAGAAAGAAGAGAGATTTGAGGTAAAATGTCTCCAGGATGAGGGAATCCTGGGCCAATGAAAAGATTTTTAGGTAGTTTTACAGTGTGTTTTACAATGTAAATCTTTTTTTTTTAATTTCAGGAGTACAAATGCAGTTTTGTTACATGGATACATTGCATAGAAGTGAATTCTGGTCTCTCAATGTAGCCATCACCCAGTGTTCATTGTACTTGTTTACAATGTAAATCTTTCTTAGGTGAAGATTTACATTCCTTTTGAGGGCTGATATGGTTTGGCTGTGTTCCCACCCAAATCTCATCTTTAATTGTGGTTCCCATAATCCCCACATGTGGTGGGAGAGACCAGGTGGGAGGTATTCTAATCATGGTAACTGTTCTCGTGATAGTGAGTTCTCACGAGATCTGATGGTTTTATAAGGGGCTTTTTCTCCTTTTGTTCGACACTTCGCCTTCCTGCATCATGTAGAGAAGAATGTGTTTGCTTGCCCTTCCACCGTAATTGAAAGTTTCCTGAGGCCACCACAGCCATGCTGAACTGTAAGTCAATTAAACCTCTTCCCTTTATAAATTACCCAGTCTTAAGTATGTCTTTATTAGCAGCATGTGAACAGACTAATAAAGGGGCCATTTTTAGAAAACAACGTATGTTTCTTTTGGACACAGCTCTGTGCTTAAAGCTGCTTAAATTGTCTTAAAAGTGAAAAGCAGAATTCCCAGTTTTATTTGGGCTACATTATATACTATAAAATATATTAGGCACTGTGGATACACTAGTGGACAAATCAGACAAGTTATCCCCCTTCATGGAACTTAAGATCTAGAAGGAAAATAAGACAGAATAAACAATGACAATCCAGTCCTCCATTGTGATGAGTGCTGCTATCCTGGGACAAACACAGGAAGCTATACATGCTTTATCCAGTTTAAGAGGCAACAGACAAGTTTTTCAAAAATAGTATTTAACTGAGACTTGAATAATGGGTAGGAGTTAGCCAGCTAATGAGTACAGGAGGAAACAAATATCAAAATATCATGAGCATGTGTAAAGGCCTGGAATCAGCATGGCACCTCCATCGACTGGGAGAAGTTCACTAGGGTTGGAGCGAGGAATGTCCTGCGCAGGCAGAAATGCAAGATGAAAAAGGCCTGCTGAGTCTGAGACAGTTAACACAGGCCCTAAGGGTCACGGGGAGCTGCTGAAGGATGTGCAGCAGGGCAGTGACCCGATCCATTTTGTGGGGTTTGGTTTTGTACTTTTTGAAAGATCCACTGACTGTGGGGCTCTGGCAACTGAAAACAAGTGAAAAAAGGCTTTAAGTAGTGAAGTGCATAGGTCACTTTAACAGCTGTGGCCATTAATGCTCCAATTGTTCAGCGAGGTCACCTGTGTGATAGCAACAAAAATACATAGTGGATGAATGAAGTTTGCAAACCTTATTTCAAGGTGAAGAGAGGGGTCAAACATGAGAATATCACAGCACTTGTCTAATGGCTTGTGCCTGAGGATTGAGAAGGGAGTCCCTTGTCCATTAGCAAAGGCCCTGGGGCTCCTCACTGAAGCATTTCAGTTCCAGATCTCAAACTTCCATTGAGGGCTGAGGAAAATTCCCACAGGCTACACAAACATTACTTTGAGCAGTAAATCCAAGACAACTTGCAAGTGACCACATACTGTTGGGCAAGCAGTGGGAACTCATACTGAGCTCTCTTCTGTCAATTTGCAGTGTTTTGTGGGCTGTGAGGAATTTGAGCTCAAATAAAGCAGAAATGGGCAGTCTCTCAGATCCCTTGGCTTAATTTATTGAACAGGGAAAATAAGCCTTGTGAGGGAGACAGTTCCATTGCTAACGATTTAACCATTAATAAAGTCCTGCTATAAATGGAACTCTGGAGACAAGGTAGCTTGTCAGTGGGCAGAGGAGTGAGTCCCATTAGATAAAATAGGTCAGGCAGGGAGAAGGTTGTCATTTCCTGACTAGTTAAGCTGATCAGACATGACAAGCCTTGTCGTTTTTGAACTGATTGAAAAAGGATAGAGAATATACAAGAGGTTTCTTTCTTCTTGTTTCCTTTCATGGAAGATGGCTATTTCAAAGAGGATCCTGAAAAGAACTTGATAATAGCACAATTTTGAGTTTTGTGCTTTAAAATGTGTATGTTGGCCTGAGTGTATGTGTTTGTGTTTTCAGAAACATAAGTTTTCACACACAAAAAAATCTGTGCTTCTGTTAGGAAGTTACTTGGGCTTCATTCAGTTTCATCTCAGATTAATGGAATTCTAACTCCTGAGGAGAGTTTTCCCTCCCATTGGTTGGATTTTTCGTGATATCCTCTGCTTTTTTCTTGTTGTTCTGGTTTTGACCCTCAGAAATCAAAAGAGAGGACAGGAGCGGTGGCTCACGCCTGTAATCCCAGCACTTTGGGATCCAAGGCAGGCAAATCGCCTGAGGTCAGGAGTTTGAGATCTATTTTTAGTAGAGATGGCGAAACCCCATCTCTACTAAAAATACAAAAATTAGCTGGGCTTGGTGGCGCACACCTGTAATCCCAGCTACTTGGCAGCCTAAGGCATGAGAATCGCTTGAACCTGATAGGTGGAGGTTGCAGTGGGCCGAGATTGTGCCACAGCCCCTGCAGCCTGAGGAAGAGTCAGATTCCATCTCTCAAAAAAAAAAAAAAAAAAAAAAAAAAAAAAAAAAAAAAAAAAAAAAAAAAAAAAAAAAAAAAAAAAAAAAAAAAAAGAGAGAGCAGGAAAAACACTGTATATGGGAGCAAGCTAAGGAGAGGGAACAGTGTACAAAAGCTAAGATGTATCCCTCAAACAATGGATTTTTAGTTCACTTCTGGATTTGCCTCCCTGTAGAGGTTCTGCCTTCCTCTCCCTCCTTTTGGACCCCTCCCCACTAATGACTCACGGAAGTTAAGAAAGACTTTCCTCAGTGCTCACACTATGCACTGTGCTTGTGCACTGTCTGGTTTACAAAGGCTTTCTCTGTTAGAAGTGTCAGAGAAACTGGCTTCACATTTGGAAATAATCTTTCTGATCTCCCCAAAGATAAACGTTTGGTGTTTTAAATAAATATAAGAAATTGTTGGGTGGTGAGGATCAGGAGGGGTGAAAGAAAAGCAAATGCTGAAATGTCACAGCTACATGAGTTTGAGAATCTCACTTTTCTGGACCTCGGGGTCCAGAAAAATGAAAGGGATAGGTGGCTATGGTAGGCAGCCTTCAAGATGGCTCCCAGTGATCCTTGAATCCTGGTATTCATATCCTTGTGTAGTCCTCTTCAACACAGAATAGGGCTGACTTGTGTAATCAGTAGTATGTTATGAAAATGACAAAGTATGAATTCTAAGGCTAGGCCATAAAAGACTTTGCTGCTTCTGCCCTGCTTTTTCTTGGATCACTCACTTCAGGGAGAGTTGGCTGCCATGTTGTGAGGGGACTCAAGCAGCCTAATGGGTGGGTCCACATGGAAAGGCACCAAGGCCTCCTGATAACAGTCATCACCAATTAGCCAGTGATGTGAGTGAGCCATCCTGGAAGTAGATCCTTCAATCTTAATCAACATCTCACTACAACCTCATGAGGGACCCTAGGCTAGAACCACCCAGCTAAGCCACTCTAAATTACTGATCCACAGAAACTGAGACAATATTTATTGTTCTTTAAAGTTTTGAATAATTTGTTACACAGCCAAAGATAATACAGCTGCCTTAGCCCAAGTTCAGCTCTTGTATTTTATGTGTCAAGGAATAGGTGAATTGGTGGGAATTATGAAAAGTTCATGTTTAGGGTGACATGTCAAAAACTGGATCCTAGCTATAGGGTAGGACCATACTGCTTTGGGCATTTATGAAATGGGGAAGAAAGATAAGTAGCCAGAATCTAGAGAGCTAGCATCCTGAGAACTTATGGATTCACCTTTATGGGAGTGGGCCAACACAGCTTGCTGACCTTGAACCAAAGTTTACAGTGCAACTGCTCAGCACCCAGTGATTAGTCCTTAGCATGTGATACCAAAACCATAACCCACTTATGTTTATACATGCAGAGACAGAACTTGTTAAAAGAAACTCCAATGGAATGGGGACTTACTTGGATTCTCCCTATAATGAGTCATTCCCAAAGGGTGCAAGTGGGATTATCTGAAGGGAATAGTGGCCCTGGCAGTTTTTAGAGGGAGATGAATTAGGTAGGGGTAAAAAATTGCTGAATTCACAGTTAAACCCATGTGATTCTCCAGGGTATGGTACATATCTGGAGAGCAGTGAGTATAGAGCGATCTCTGCATTGGGCTGGGGCTCGGTTGGACTAAGTGACATTGATGGTCCCCTAACCTGTGAGAACATTACTCCACATATTGCTGGGTAGACACAAGTCACAATGCTGACAAAAGAGCACATTTATTAGTGGGAGCTAGAGTATCTTCAGCCCCTTCTAGGCCTGATATGGCTATTGTTAGGACTTATATGACAGTCCTGAACTTAGTATCTCTTTTCTATGTCCTATCCCAAATAGAGACTATGGCTCACCACTGAGTCACCCTGTAAATAAATGCACATCTCTGCTGCATGACTTTCCAAGAATGCTTGGCTCTTTTCCACCATTGGATGCTTTCATTTCAGCAACGTGTACATTCAACCAAAGAAATACTTTCCCAAGCAAGAAAGATTTCAGTCTAGTTCATCAAAGGACAGTCTGAGAAATACCTTCTCAATCTTTCTCAGACCAAGACACATATCAGGATCACCTGAAGATTCTGTGAAACATACCGATTCCCAGGCCTATCCTGCCACCCTCCAACAATTAACTGATAGCAAGTGGCACTCAAGCAAGTCCAGGTGATTCTAATGTGCAATCAGTGCCGAGGGCCACAGATATAACTGTATCCAACGTTTTGTTGCTGCCTGACTCTGTAACTTGTAACTAAGATCATTAGAACAGAAACAATGGTTCTCACCCAAAGCCCAAGGCTGGACAACTGAGTTGCTCAGAAACCAGCTTCAGTTATTCCGTCATAGTATTTGAGAAAAGCTATAAAGCTGTCTATCAGGCTGGGTGCAGTGGCTCACACCTGTCATTCTAGCACTTTGGGAGGCTAAAGCAGGAGGATCCTTTAAACTCAGGAGTTTGAGACTAGCCTGGACAACATAGTGAAACCCCATCTCAATGCTATGCAGCCATAAAAAACGATGAGTTCATGTCCTTTGTA
>NW_016107443.1:4377537-4423907 GCF_001604975.1 Cebus imitator
AAATCCGCATATCAGTTTGCCAAGTAGCTGTGATCCTTTGGTCCTGTCTTTTCTTGGACTTGAAAAGTGTTCAAATTTAGAAACTCTTTTGTGTTTTACTTCCACTACCTGGACATCCACAAAAGCATACTTGAATGAAAATTATCAAACCCAGCTTTTTTGTCTCAGCATATATTTGAACCGTGGCAAGGCCCTATTTAGAAATACTTTCATTTTGGGAAAATGACTTATTTCCAATCATTTCATCCAGGCATCTCTGAGTATTATTTCTTACAAATGCATGTAAATCTAGAATGATCTCAAAATAAAAATTTAAGAAAAAACAGGTGATGGGCTGGATTTGGCCTGTGGGATCCGGTTTGCCAACCCTTGAACCGTAACAGTGTCAGCACTTAATAAACTAGCTACAGAAATTAACATTGTTTCAGTGAGATTAAGTGACTGTTAGATAAATTGATGTAGAATTTCCTATCCTTTACATTAGGATTGTTCCTCATAATTTACCCAGCTCATTTCACCCCCATGGACCTGTCTGCCACATGGATAGTCAGGCTGGGGTAATGATGAAAAGTCAAACAGCCTGGATTTGACTTCTGGCTGCCCCACTGTCTAGTTGTGTGACTTTATGGAAAGTCATGTAACTTCTCTGTGCCTCGGTTTTCTTACCTGTAAAATGGAGCTCTTATGTGTACTAACTCATTGATATCTCACAAAGTTAAGCGCTTGCAACAGTGCCTGACCATTGGAAGCACTATTACAAGCATTTGTGATTATTGCTTCATTGATAAATAGTATATATGGATTTCAGCAAAGAAATCTGACCAAGCTTCTCACTGTACTTGTGGAAACTAGCCTGAAAACTGTGGAGCAGGTGATGGGATAGTTAGTGGATTTCTGAATGTCCAGATCTAAATAATCTGATTGATGGCTCTAGGTCAGTGGTTCTAACAGTGTGATCCCAATCCACCAACAGCAGCAGCAGCAGCATTCCCTAAGAACTTGTCAGAAATGCAAACTCTGGAACCCATCCCAGAACTACTTAATCTAAAACCCTAGGGCTTTGCCCTAGCAATCTAAGTTTCAGCAAGTCATCTAGATGATTCTGACTCATTCGAAAGTTTGAGAACCACGGTTCTAGGTCAATCTGAAAGGGTTTCCTTTGCAACCACCCACAGGGTGCTGTCCTTGGTGCTGCCCTGTCCTCACTGTCCTCAAGTGTCAGTTAAAGATAAGAAAAAGCTGGCTTCTCAAATTGGTAGGTCATCCATGCAAAGCCAGCCTGGAGGAATAATGACACTATTTGATGCTAGAATGTGGACCTGAAATGAACTCCATAGGTTGGAAGTGCCAGCCAAAATTGTTTTGATTTTTAATAGAGATAGCTTTTTTTTTTAAACCTAAGTTTCTAACTCAAGTTCTTGGCATTTTAACTCCTACATGTTCAGTGAGGTTGTCAGTGGTGCTGTGGGTATCCAGGCACTGTGACCCAAGTTAGCACCATGACATAGGCTGCAGGAATCAAGCTAGTAATGGAAGGTTGGCCCTGAATACAGGAGCAAAGTCTGGCCTACCACCTCTTGATATTTCAGAATTTGATCATATAGTAAGAAAGGGTGCCACACAGGAGAGAAAACCAAATCTGGACTCAGTTATGAAGGGATGGCAGTGGGGGTAGTGAGGATGATCGGGAACCATTCTAATGTAGTTGCATTTGCCATCTGTACTGGTCTAGATCATTATTGGCTGTTCTGTCTTATCTGGGGCATGAGCTCCTCTTCCTATGTGCTGGGAATCCCTGCCAGCCAGGGGCTCTGACACCAGCTGGGTTTCTGGGGTGGCCTGCTCCTGGCAGTGAAAGCAGGTCTATAATTGGCCCATAATTGGATTGGATTTGGCTCAGAATGACTCCCAGGCTCTCTCTCCTGACAGATAACAAGCAGTAAACTCTGTATATGACCCTGCAAGGAGTCTGGGAGACCATTTCTTAGCTGTCAGTGAAAATGGAAAGCTTTCCAGAAGAGTTGACCTTTAGGATAATGGTTTGGGGGCATCTTGAAATGGTTTTCCCCAGAACCATTTGTTTGCCACCTGGTCTTTCTGAAATTCAGACATTTCAACCCAATTTCCAAATCCTGGATCAAATCTGTCCTGTACCATGTATGTGCATATATGTGTATGTGTGTGTGTGTTGTGGGTGGTATGTTTGTATGTGTATAAAGATTACAGTATGACTTTTTAAAATTAGATAAGAAAATAGTAAACAGAAGTAGAAATTGAGATAATACATTTTCTTTGAAATATATCTATAGATAGAGGTGAGTAGATTAACCTTGAATTTCTTTCCATGTCAGTGACAAAAGTCCTTCTGGGTATAAGCAGGGGCATTATCTGTTCAATTCTGGCCCATGCAATGGATTGTAACTAATCCCCTTTCTTGGCACCTGTTGCAGACTACATGGTGATCCTACTTTTCTGATTAAAAGGGATTACACCCATTTTCTACAGATGGACTTCAATAGGCTTAATTAATAATTAATCTTAAAATTAACCTTCTCCGGAGGGAGACGACAATACATCCCACAGTCTTCCACACTTTGTGAAGTTGGAAGTCATGTAAGAATGAACTGCAAAGTCGATTCCTGCCCTAACTATTTCACAGGACTATTATGAGGTTCGAAAGAGAGCATGGACATGGAAGTACTTTGGAATTCTTAAAATCAAGTGCAAGGATTTTTTAATATTATCGCTGCTATTAACCCCTAGTTAAAAGACGTGACTTTGCGTATGTTATAAAACTTCCAAATAAACTTGTTTCCTCATTGCCTGGCCTGTGATGCCCCTTAAGCAGCCATTTCACAAAATCTCCAGGCTTCCGTGTTCTCTGGCACCTGTGTTTACTAGTGACTGCCTACCTATTATTGCAAGGTAGACATAACTCGATTATCAAATTAAGTAATGTCAGAGGGAGAAAACACTTTTGTAAGGTAATCATAGCTGGAAATTGAATGTGAAAGGTGCATAAGCCAGGACAGGGTGTCATAGAGAAGACATCCAGGGCACTTCTGGACATTGAGATTGACATGGCTCTCATTTTGTTTTCTGGACCAGACTCCAATAGTATATAGCCTATGTATGAAAGATTACTAAAAATACGAGATGCCTATTTATGGCCATAAAACCCATTCAAAATGCTCAGGAAAGTGCTATATAAAAGTCCGTTGTTTGACTTTTCCTTGAGAGTAGGGCAGTGGCAGCTCAACTCTCCAAATATTTCTTCAACTTACTCTCTTCAGAGAAAAATCTGAAATTACAAACCAGATACACTTGCTAGTGACAAATTACGGTGAGAGGAGGAAAATTCCTTGAAGTCTCTAAAACAAAATGAAAATGCTAAAGCAAAATGTTTGTAATTTTGCTGTCTTCAGACAAAGGCCTTGGAAACATGAGCTGCTGCAGGTTTTAAAAACTGGAACTGCAATGCCTCCTCCAGGAGAAAGAGGACAGTTGCAGGTTGGAAATCATCTCATGAACTGGCTCAAGCTCAAAGGATTCCAGGTGGGTGGTGATTGAGAAAGAGATCCTCCCAGATGTTTGCAAGTGCTTCAATGAGCTCATATTAGTCACAGATAAGATAATTAATGGATTTTAATTTTCAGTGAGCTTTCTTCATATTATCTGGGGAAAAGTGCAGACCTACTTTTCAGACAGTATGTCACTTAAAAAACAACCTATCAACTCCTAGCCTTGGAAGCAAGGGGCAGAGGGCAGAAGGTATGGGCAGACTATGAGGGCAGCAAAGGGAATGAAGTCTTCCTGGATGCTGCTGTGTACCAGAAGCTCTATCTGAGTCATTTCACTATCTTTATGGTCCCCTCTCAAGACTTGCATTATTATTCCTACTTATGGATATGGCTCAGAGTGGTCAGAAAGTTGCCCAAGGTCACTGAATTACCGTGTCAGAGCTGCACGTGGAGCACAGGTGTGTCCCACTCTTTCCAGCACATCTAGTGTGCAATGGCTGCTGTAAGGTGGGCAAATGCACTCCAGAAAGCTTGTTCATGCCACCTGACACAGCCACAGCCCACTCTGCTATGATCACCCCACTTCTTCCTGCAGAATTCAGGCTCCCAACCCTTCTCAACAGTCAGTACCACTGAAGCAGACACAACACTCCAAATGAAAATTGTTTGTCTTTCCTATAAAGTAGGAGCACAAAACTGGGAAATAGGACACTGAGATTTTAGACTGGTACTGACCTTGATTCCGTTGCTCGTGGGGCTCAGTTTCTATCACTAATAGATGAGGAATCTTAAATTAAGTTCCTTCTGATGGTAACATTTTGTAGTTAATAATAGTAATAGCTCCCATGGTACACAGAACTTTAGATATACACACTATGTGATTCAGTGCTTCTGAACTGTGGAACTATTGGTGCCTGTTGTTGGGACTGTCCTGTGTGTTGTAGGGTGTTTAGTACCATCCCTGGTCTCAAGCCCCTGAATGCCAAGAGTACCCACTCTGAGGTGTGACAGTAAAAAACATCTTCAGACATTGCTAAATTTTCCTCAGGGCAGACAGCAGAATTGCCTCTGGGAGTTAGGTATTCTTCTTATTTTTCAAATGAAGAAACTGAGGCAGATCAATTATATAAAATCACAAAACAAGGGAATAGCAAAGCCAGGGTATAAACCTATCCTTGAATCGCCTCTCTTCAACATTTCCTTCAGTGGAATAACTGTTTTCCAACATCCTGTCTAGACTCTGTCTTTGTCACTTGTATTCAAAGGCTGTGCCTTGTCATTTCTTCTTCATTCCTGCTGCAACCATTATGTGCTAATATCTCCTCTCACATCCTCACCCAACTAGACTGTGAGTCCCTTGAGGGATGTTGTCTTGTATCACTTATTTCTAATGTAGTGGTATCTGAAACAGTCAGTGAAGAGGTGTTCATTTCATAAATGAGTGAATTTATCCCAGCACTTTAATCCTTCCCACATAAATCCAGTTCATGCTGTTAATTTGCGTTATGAAGAAGAAGGTTAATTTGGCCAGAGTAAATTCCAACAAGCCCATGTACAAAATGATCAGGCAATGAAAACAGTCTGAATAGATGGATGATTGAACACTCAGAATTTAATAAACCTGTTGGGGTAGTTTTCAGGATTTAATTATTGCCTCTGGAACTAAAACGCAGTCATGATTTTTATCATTTGTATCCATAATTGGGGGATCGGGCAAGAGCTAGGCAGTAAAATATGTATTACTTGTTAAGGATTCTATTACATCTGTGACAGGTGGAAGGAAGTGCCACTATCTTCTAGGGTGGAAGAAGTGCCACTGTCCTTCCTATAGAAGGTATCCAATGACTTTCTGGCAATAGGACATACTTGTTTTCTGCTGTTTATCCAGCAGTCCAGATGAATTGTTCTTTGTGCCACCTGCCTGGACGAAAGAGACTCCAATCTGTTGACTGCTTAATAGAAATTTCCTTCAGTAAGAAGCCAATTTTCTGACCCTGCCTTGAATTAAACCAGCCACCCCCTCCCCATCTGCATAAAGTCCTAAACCAGAGGGTATAGAATGATCAGTTCACAGGCAGGGAGGGGTGGCAAGGAAGTACAAGTTAAATTTGCAAGTCTTGATTTGTTCCTCGTGATGCCTTCTCCTTCTCAAATGCCACAGCATGTGCAGGGAGTTAAAACGAGCAGCATTGTCACGATGCAGCCAACCCTGATTAGACAGCCTGGAATTCACTTCCCCAGTTTTCTGCGTGGGCTGCACACAGCGTGAGAGGGAATGAGAGAAAAGGCTTCATGGGTCGGAGACTGCTGCACCATGAATGACACAGAGGCTCCTGGCAAGCCCTTGCTCATCTCCGGAGCAAAGGCAGGTGGGCTCTGCAGTAGTCTGGTATTCCTCTGCTGCAGTTTTGTCAGCACTAGGCAAAGTCCCTGTCATCCCCAGCATTGCCATAATCGGTGTTTTTCTGTCTCCTGTTCTCTCCTCTCCTTTCCCTTTCCCTCCTTTCCTTCTCTCTCTTTCTCTCTCACTTTCTCTGATATTTATGGGCATTAACTCTTCCTTTTTTCAACATCCTTAAAAAGAAAATTATTTGTGCTTCCATACAATGTTTTGTCCATTTAACAGGGTAGATGCTCTGGCATATTTGAATCCCTAATGCCTGCTATACTCAGCACCTGGTACATCTTTTGTGTTTGGTAAATGCTGACTAACTAAAAGAATGAATATGTGAATGAGTAAACAAATGAGCAAACAAAGGAACACATCAACCAACATGCCAGGATTGTGCTTCAGTGTTCCTCTTTGTGGCAGTGACAGTTTCTGCAGTCTCTTTAGCCTTTGCTTGCTTTGCTCTAACCCAACATGGTGAAATATTATCTGCAAAGACTATAACTAAAAGAACATTTTTGAGGAATGCAGTGGGTGATAGTGATTAAAAGGACTGGCTGTTTAGTGTGACAGATGATGGTGACTTACAATCTGGGTGACCTTGGTCAAGTTGCATAAACTCTCTTAGCCTTCACTCTCCCATAAACAAAATGAGCATTGTAGTATGTACTCCATACAGTCAGCACAAGGAATAAATGAAATAATGCATGTGAGGTACAAGATAGGGTATCTGGCATATCACAAGCATATAAAAAATGGTAATGTTCATGATGACAATAAAAATGATGACATTGATATAGGTGCTGGTGACTACTAATGCTTTACATTAATACTTTAGAAGACGATGAGCTGCTGAGCTAACCTGCTTTCTGATACATTTGAGATGAAAAGATAACCTACAAAAATAGTTGCGTTTGAGGCAATTCCACATAGACCATATGCCATAAATGTTTAATTTGCGAATTGACCAAAGAATTATATTTGAGTACTTCATTTCTAAGTCTTAATTACTGTGAAGAGATTATAAATGTTGGACAATTAATTACTCTTTTTATTACTGTCTTAATTTGTGTGAAACGCAACGCATTGATTGCTTGGAAAGAAAAGTCCACAGCAAGCTGGACCTGACATCAACCTTTCAAGCAGATAAATCAGGGTTACTCACTCTCAGCAGTACTGACATTTGGGGCTGGATCATTCCTTGTTGTAGGAGGCCATCCTTGTCATTGTGGAATATTTAATAGCATCCCTGGCCTCTCCTCACTAGAGGACGGTAGCAGCCTGCCCCAAGTTGTGACAATTCAAACTGTCTGCAGACATTGCCAAATGTCCCCTGGGAGGAAAAATCCACACCCTCCCCCAGTGAGAACAACTGAGATAGAGTAATGAGTTCCATTATATTGAGAGTAGAGCAGGTTCCAGGTGTAACTGCCCTTTGGCTCATGGAAATGTATGTTCCAGTACAGTAAGATCAAGAGAATTGGGTTCTGAGTCAACTGTGCTTTCCACCAAGCTGGCTGAAGCAAATGTGCTTCTCTGGTCTCAAGTCTACTCCCTAAAAGCTCTCGCACTAATTCCAACTTCTTCCTGATAATTCATACACTAGACCCTCCAAATCTCTGTTTTAATAGAAACTACACTGGTAGCTTCTATGTGTTAACTGCCGAGAGGCTCTTAAAACATCTGCCACAGTCAACTCAAAGGCTTCTTGAGTTCACTCTCAAGAGTTCTTTACACCTACACAGGCTGCAACCAGGGTCTAAAACAAGAGTTTTTCCAGCCAGGAAAACAAATGAACAAAGCCTTGATACAGTTTGGAAATACTGCAGAACCTTTCTTTATCGTAACCAAGTAAAGATCAGGAAAAATTTAAAAAGAGCATCACAAATCAAAAGAAATGTGGCTTCACTCGAGAATGAAAAATTTCAGCATAAAACCATTTCCTTCGGAGAAAGTGAATAAAGCTATGTAATTGGGTCAAAGCAGGGAGCATTTCAAAAATGAGGACAAAAAATTTCCACAAACCACAGAGAAGACATTTGGAGAAGTGTTTATTCTTTTTAAGTATAGCTCTATGTAAAATAATAAATCAGTCCTCTGTCTTCTGGCAAAAGAAAAAGGTTATGAAATCATGGTCAGTCAAAGACTATGAGAAATAAATCATCTTAATTCTGAAGGCTGCAAAGCAACATGAAAAATAATCTTGTGATAAAATGTAAAGTGGCAAAAGCAAGATACAATACTATACAAGTGCTATAAATGATGCTATGTAAGAAGAATGTGTAAGAACCAGTTTCTATTTACTGAGGAATTACCAATCCATCCCAGGTACTGTGCCTGGAGATACTTTAAAAAATACATCTCCCTAATCCTTCACAACTGCTCACTGAGAGAGGTGCCATTTTCTGCTTTTATCAAACAAGAAAATAAAGACATAGAGTGCAAAGTTGCAAAGGTGGAAGGAAATGAGACCAAGTCCTCACAACCCCAAATCAACATATTGTTAGCAACTTGGTTGTATTGCATCCCAGATGTAAACCCGGAGGAAAAGACTGGAAGGGGAAATCAAAGTCAGTATTATGCTAAAATGGTGATCTACTGGGCAATCGTTTTTTATATCCCAGCCTCTGTTACATTGTTATAGTATTTATACAAATAGATTTATTACATTTATTATGCCTTACAATTTGAAAGGAATGATATTTCCATTGTTGCATCAATTTAATCATAAGTTTACTCTAAGAAGATAAAGGGCATTTTCCCAAATATGGAATAGGTGCTAATAAGGATTTGATTGATTGGTTATTGAATTTGAGATCTTCTTTTTTAATATAGTCATTTATAACTATAAACTTTCCTCTAAGTACTGCTTTCATTGCATCTTATAAATTTTGGTATGCTGTATTTTTGTTTTCATTCATCTCAAAGTTTTAAATTTTTCAAATTTACCTTGTGATTTCTTCTTTGACTCTGGTTATTTAGAAGCATGTTGTTTATGTTCCACAAGTTGTGAATTTTGCAAACCCTTCTGTTACTGATCTCTAATTTCATTCCATTATGGTCATAGAACATACTTTGTATGATTCAATCCTTTTAAATTTGAGACTTATTTCACGGCCTAACATATGGTCTGTCCTGGACAATGTTCCATGTACACTTGAGAAGAATGTGTACGCATTACTCTGCTGTTGTTGGGCAATGTATTATATGTTGTATATATACATATACACACACTATATATATAATATATATACACATATGTATCTAGAATGTGTATATGTATATATATGTGATGTATATCTACACATGTATATATGTGTATATATACTTACATGTATATAAATATATGTTATATATATGTGTGTTAAGTCTAGTTTATGGTGTTGTTCATGTCTTATATTTCCTTGTTGATCTTCTGTCTAGTTATTCTAGCCATTATGGAAAATGGGGTATTGAAGTCCCCAATTATTATCATTAGACTGTCTGTTTTTCCCTTCATTTCTGTCGATTTTTGCTTCATGTATTTTGGGGGTCTGTTGTTATGTACTAAATGTACTTTTTAGCAAGTATCTGGGTACATCAATTTGCCCTCCTGCCAACACTCTCAGAATTAGCCCTTGAATCAGTAGGAATGATGTGATGCATAATGCTTAACATTTCAGAGTAATGAGCACCTTATGTTCTCCCCTATCAGAGATGACAACTCTTTGGATGACTGGTTGGTAAATATGTTTTATCTAGACATAGATGTTATTTGAAAAATAAAACCAAAGAATTCTTGAATACTAAGTTTTCTTCTGGTCTTACACATCTTTCACCTTTTTTGAGGAAAATGAGACAAACTTGACATTTTCCTTAATTTTTTAGTTTCCCAGAGGAATACAATTAATTAAAGTCAAATTTCTGGGCCCATTACCGATTATGATCATCATTGTAAACTATGGACATTGTGATAGAAGTTAGTCTTTTTTTCTAAAGTGGTAAGCTCCCTAAGATTACAAGGACTTGGAATGTGTACATTTCTAAGGGATCCCAGACTTGCTGTGGTCAGGGCACTGGTAACATCCTCCAGACTTGCCCAGTATGCCTAATATGTATCATATGAATTGCAGCCTTTAAAGGAGCTATATGATAGCATCATAAAGACGATGTAAACAAGAAAACCAATACATTACAATTTGGTAAGTTTGTGACACAATAAACAGAATATGCTAGGGATGGGGCACAGTGCTGGAGGAAGAGGACTGTTACGGACTGAAATGTTTGTGTCCTTCCCCCAAATTCATATGCTGAAGCCTTAATCCCCAATGTGATGGTATTAGGAGATGAGGCTTTTGAGAGGTAATTAGGTTTAGATGAGGTCATGAGTATGGGGCCCCCATGATGGAATTAGCACCCTTATAAGAAAAGGAAGAGACATCAAAGGACACAGCAAGAATATGGCCATCTGCAAGCCAGGAAGAGAACCCTCACCAAAACCCAACAACACTGACACTCTCATCTCTGACTTTCAGCTCCAGAACTGTGAGAAATAAATGTCTGTTGTTTTAGCTGCCCAGTCTATGGTATTATTTTGTTATTACAGCCCGAGCAGGCTAAGATAAGGGCACACCTCCCCCATCATAATCACAGGCCATTGTGATGATTCTTTTCAAACCTACAAAATCTAAATTGGTTGGCTAGCTGATGTGGGATATGAGATAGAGACTAGCTTGAGATTATGAGGCTGTGTATGGCTACAAAGGAGCTGCAGATTATTCCAACTCACTCATTTACTGCCCTACAGCAATGTTTCTTAAAGTGTGTTCCAAGGCCCACTGGTTGACCTCAAAAGACTTCTCAATGCAAAAACACAAGTGCTTTCTTCAGTTCATAATGGCAAATGGGGATTAATTCCATAGATTTTCACTTCTATACGAACCCTAGTTTAGTATATAATCGTGAAGCCCAACTGCCACACATGTGTCCATGCTGCAGTGTCCAACAGAGAGAGAAGGGATTCCTGAAACTTCAGAATGAGAATTTCTTTTTAGAGCTTCGTCAGTCCCAAGGCTTTCAATTGTGACTTTCTTGATGCTCATTAGCATCACTGTAGAATTATTCTTAGGTTTTGCCTTTGTTAATCCTTTCTTTTTCTTGTAATTGCTGCATTACCACTTTGATACTTACTTCGTTCCTCTTCAATTATTTGATATCACTGAGTTCTTTTACCACTGGAAAAAGAGATGAGATGGTATAGGCAGGCTATGGGGTTTTATTATGTTATGCCCCAAAAGTTTAAGATGTAGTGCGTAGAGGAACTCTTTGGTCTCACTAGGCTGGTCTAATTATTAATGATACCCTGGATGCTCCATATGTCCAAAGGAGATCTCTGAGCCTTTTTTAAACCATTCCATTCCCACTGCCTCTCTGAATTTATCCTTGACCCCAAATCATCATACCTTACCCCCTCAAAAGTCATAACATTATCTCTATTGCCTAGTTGTTAGTGGATCATAAACAGCCTTTGGGTATCTTTAATAATTAAGCTGCTATCTAATTCTTGAATTGTTAGCTACCTTTTAAAGTATTTTATCTTTCCATCAAGAATTAAGTATCCTGATAGTGGGGACCAAGTTTTATATCTATAAATTATACTACAGAAAGAAGAAAGTACCCACAGTATAGAAGTTAGTTTCAGGACTTCTTTACTGATCACCTATGCTCTGATCTAAGTGTTGGGAGCAAACAGAAATGGGCACAGAGTCTGTTTGGACACCAGCCCAGAGCAGTTCTGCAGGTTCCCCAGGCCTTTGTCCACGAAGCCTGCTACAACTACAAGCAAACAAGCTGACAGTGGCTTCTGGTAGTGGCCCTGCAGGATTCCTGATAAGGCAGCAAACAAGCAGGATTAGAAGTGTTGGAAGACACCTGGTTTCTAGATTGTGCCACTGGTCCTGCCTCTTCATCTGGTTCTTGGACTTTCTTAAGTCACCATCTGGCTACCTTAAATCACAGCCAGGAGGATTCCAAAATTTATATGGCTGACGATCCTACCTTCCCTGTCCCATGTCAGTTCCAGCCTTGACTGGGGCCCCATTTGGGACACTCCTGTGTCTTTTGGCTTTGTCTTGGTATGGGCTGTCTCTATATTTCCTGGTCTGGTACCGGATTCGGTGTAGGCCCCAAGTCCTTTTCCATAAGCCATGATTTCTGATGCCCAAACAGAGTAGTCATTGGCCTTTCTGATTCTTATTCTGTAATGTTTTTAACTGATTTCTGTGAACAATTCCATTTAACTGATTTCTGTGAACAATTTCCAGGGTATAGAAAGAATCTGTAATCCCACTTGAAAGGAGGCACTGATCTTGGCTGGAATGAGCTGCTAACCTGTCTTATATGTCTGAAGTACTGTAACAGTTACAGTACTATGTGGACCTTAAGCCTTGTGGTTTTCACTGTGTTTACACTATGGGCATGATAGATTTATTCAATCTTCAAACCAATGATCTGTTTGGTCTAATAACTGGACCACACAGGATGAGGGTGGGTGACAAAGTAGTGATCCAAGAAGAAAAAAATCAATCCAACCAGTGAAGGGTTAAGTGATGGCTGGTCCAAGGTATTTACTGCTTATGAGTTCACTGAATCAATCAATGTTAAGAAATGTTTTCCTTCTATGACAGACTATGACTACTGAAGTCTTGAAATCTCAGACATATCTGCAGGGGAAAAATAAGTCAAAAGCAAAACAGCTTGCTACAAAAAACTAAAGATCATTCCTTGGCTTAAAACAATGACTGTACTCATTTGGAATTCAGATCAATTACCCATTCAACTTAGATTTTCACATTAATGTAAGAATAAGGAAAAATAGGTCTCTCTGAATAGTTTTGCATTAGAATTTGTTGAGGAGAGAAGAATCATTAAAGTCTTCTCTGAGAAAATAAAGTAGCAAAAATGTGTTCTGGATATTCTGGTACATTTTCAATATTTGATTGAGTTGGTATTCTTCCTTGTTCCCTGTAATCACACAGCCAAGGCTACTGAATCAACTCCACTGCTGGGTAACACTGCAAGATCCTCTCTAAGCTCATTTTAAAACAGCATTCCTCCGAATCTTCAAAACCAAATTATTCTGAAACTGGAACTGAGGTTAAATTTAGGTCAACATGGATTTCATAGAAGTAAAAGCCTTTAAAGTTTGCATTAAAAATTCATGTCTCCAACTGAACAGCCCTGGTTGGGTGATGATAATAAATATTACAAGAAGTTAAGTTCCCCTCGCCAGGCTTTCTAACAAGGAAGTTCTGAAGCTTCATCCCTGCCATATTGAAAGATTTCATCTCAACTTGGCAATACAAGCAGGACTCGGTGTGATAGTCATCAATATGTTCCATTCTGTCATCAATAGTAACAAGTGCATGTAGACAGGAGTCAGGTTAGTTCCTGCTCACATCAGTTTGTCCCCATCCAAGGTTCTGGGATTCAGTCTGTGGTAATAGATCTACTCCGTATTATTCTTGCTTCTTTGTTCTTTTATGTAACTATGCTGAAAACACCAGATACTGTTCTTTTATTTTAACTCAAAACAGCTCCTGCGTTTCTCTAGACTATAAAGAAATCTTTTCGGCAGAACTAACTTGCAAACATCCTAGTAAGTCTGTGGAAGTGTAAGACAAATAACATTGCCACAACTGTGTGCATTGGACTGTCACACAGAACATTCTGTTCCTCCTTCCCTCTAGAGGAGAAGACACAGCAGGGACCTATCTGCCCCACTACTTGCCTCTGCCATCGAGTCAGAAGATTTCACCCCAACACCAACAGTAGGTGTGCAACCCATCTGCAAGGTGTGGTGGGAGGAAGGAATTGAAGCAATATAACAAGTAGGTGATAGCACTAATTTTGAAGTCAGACTCCATTTTTAGAATACATGATAGATGGGGAAACTCAGTCTCTCTAAGGCTCATCTCAAAAATGAGAACAATAATTGGGTATCCTGAGGCTTAAAAGAAACAATGGACGTAACGCTCTTCACACAGTATCTTGCTCATGGTAAGTGATGAATAAATGTTTCTAGTGTTCAGCACATAATGAACGCTCAATTAATATTGATTGAATAAATGAGTGAGTGACCAAATAAGTGAATTGACAACCAAATAAAAACTCGTTTTATGTTCTCAGTACAGATTCCTCTCCTCTAGACTTAAATTTCTGTTTAAGGAATGGAATAGATTCTACATTGTGGACTTTAGTAATGTTAGATAAAGGGTAGATTTGCTCCCAGGGTCTCCTAGGAGAAAGAGTGATGATTTGGGCCAATTCCATACTGCCCCTGCTGGCAGAGTTCCCACACCAGTCCACAGGAACAGGAGAGAAGGTGGAAGGTTGTCTGAACCCTCACCAGGGGATCATTATTGAATGGATGCAATTAAATGAAAATAAGTTCACGAGCCCTGCTTGCAGTGCCTTGTTAGGCAACATGCAAGTTTTGAGCCTACACTTAACCTCATCCACACCTAGAGTTGTTATGGCATCCTCTTGGTCTGCCTTACGCATGCCTGGGTTACTTGATTAAAGGCCTGAACTCCTGAGTCTCTGCCTCTTTATATACCCAAACTTGTTCAGCTCCTTGATCCTCTGATCTTCTAGCTCATGAATAGGTTGTTGCTTTTTGTGATACCTGGGTGAGGAAACTGAGGCATGGAGTAAGGGAGGGCTCCCTGAACCTCAAGATCAAAACCTCCTCAAGGCCTCTTCCCAAGCATCTTTCCTCTCCCAATTTCATCCTTCCCCAACTAGGAAGGATGATCAGAAACAGAATGGCAGGCTAACATCCTCAATGGATCTCTGACTGGTAACGGAATAAGACAGGCCCAATAGCTTGGCTTTACCAAAAACTGCACCCGAAATACTGACTTAAATTGAAGGTTCCTGTTATTTAAGAACTCTTGTGGAATTCCAGATTCCTTCTGTGGAAGGTTCCTTAAACCATTTTACTGAGGCCTTTTTGAGACAAAGAAGATCGTTTTTCACTCACCTTTTTTCTTCCAACTACTGTTCAGCTTTGGGAACATATTTTAGCTCACTTTTAATATTCTGGATCTCCGATAGGTTGACTGCAGGTCCTGGAAGTTTCTTTGCTCCTGGAATTGGCTTCTTCTCCTCCTCTGAGATGGGAGAAACACCCTGAAGAGAAAGAAGAAATCAACTCATCAAAAAAGACATTTGATCTCTCTGAGCCATGAGCATGAACCAGAAAAAAAAATTAAAGCAAGAATGTCAAAGTATGATTCTAGCTGAGTTGACTGTCCCTTGTGTTGTTGAGACAGACTTAGAGTTTCAATAAGATCTCCTAAAGTTTGTAGTGAAGTGTGAAATAAAGTTAGAAGAAGAAAACAAGTAATTTCCACATAACTTCGAAAACACTACAGTTCAACTTCTGATAACTAATAAAAATTACTACCAGTTTGAAGAATTTGTGTTTCCAAGAGGAGCATCTTACAAGATTGGCTTTAATTTGTAATCATACAATTATTATATGCCTGACAGCAAAGATTTATACAATGTTAGAGTATGGCAGGCTCCAACAATAATTTAGTCCAGGAGTTTCCTGTTTTGGTTTGGGTTGTAGTGGCTGCCAGCCTTTGTTCAAATGACATCTTTGGGATGCATAAACAAACTGAAGTGAATGTAAGCAAAACCTCTTTGAATATGGACACGACAGGAGAGAGTGGCAAAGGAAGCCCAGCTCTCTCCTGCTTCGGGAAGTATTTTAAATTTCCTTTCATTGAATGTTATATTTTTGTTGCAGCTTAGGGCAGGACCCACATCCTGTCCTTTTTTGTGGCATTTCCAACGTCTGGCACAGAGGTGCACACGCATACTTGCTGACTGTTGTTTAATTGGATCAATCCCAAGAATGTACTGTAACGAAAATCTATATAATGGTAACTATAAAACAAGATCAGTTTGTGTGTGTGGTTCCAAGGACTTCAACTCATTACTATAGAAAAAAAGCTGATTATTAGCCCATTCCTTCTATTTGCTAGAGGTGGCTGGTAGCGGAGGATATGTTCTCTGTGGCCCTAGGGAAAGGTGTTGGAGGAACATTTGATCACTGTGGCAGCCATGAGATTGCGCCTCTCAGATCAGTTTACTGAAGAGAGGATAATTGAATGATGGCTCCAGCTGCTTCACACTGAAATCCAGCCATCCATCAACATGCTGACGTCACATTTCCCACGGCTGCTTGTAGCCAATGACTGAATGCAACAGGAATTCTAAGGCAGGCCCATTCCTGGGAGACTTGGGACTCCTCTGCAGAGCAACTTCACCTGGAGAACTGGCCTCAGTACAGCCCTGAAGTCTGAGATGCTTCCACCTAACCCACTATCCCTCTCTCCCTCTCAGCCTCATGCAACTCCCTACCATTTTCCCTTACAAGCGCTTTACCCAGTAAATATCATTGGGTCAGTTTCCTGAAGGACCCAGACTAACACAGACTGGTGCAGAGCTCCATCTGCTTGGCCAACAACTAGGTGAACCAATACAATTCCCAGTAAAAGAAATAAGTAACTGGATGTTTGCCTCTCACCGGAGAGGGTGGACCCTAAGCCCTTTGCCTCGCCTCCACCCCACCCTTACCCTCTACCACCACCAGCAGCCCTGTCATTCAGGTATTAAAGCTGATGGTTTGTGTTAATCCCTGTCTGGATCCTATGTGTAGTTCTGAAATTGGTTAGAACCTAAAGGAAGAAAGTATTCAAGCTTCCCCAAACTTTAACAAATTACTTAGTAGACACATCCTTAAGAGAAATGTTTTTAAATTGCTTATCGGAGGGGATGAGTAGACATAAAATATTGAGGTGCTGTTCTTCTACTAAGGGCTAATGGTTTTTCCTATAGTCATTTTCTTTGACTCTGGTACAGTGCTGATGAAATAGCTAACGTTTCACTGAAACAAAATGATAAAGCATTTCAATGTGGACTATACCTGCTATAAATTTCTAGAAAATATTCTTTCCCTGGGTCAGTGTACAGAGCCATAGAATCAGTTGTTTTTTGTCAGGCACACACATTTATCACTTATAAATGTAGATTTAGAAGCAATAATTAAAACTGTAATGCTTCCACTTGGAGGACTAGATATTCCAAAAGGTTCTTTGCTATGCTTTCAGAAAGAATTTTTTAACAACGCTATAAAGTGCTCTGTGTGTGTGTGTGTTTAATACATGTAGTCGTGAAATGAAAAATGTTTCCTCACTTATAAATGTTCCCACGGCTGTTAGGTGGGTAGATCTTAATAAAGAAGCATAAAGGAGAAAAATGTTTCCAATTCCTTCTGTTATGTTCCTGGGTAAGTCACATTTACTAACTTTGTAACGTCAAAATGTTCTATATTGGCACATTTAACACATTAAAGCTAATGTCTGTACTTAACATGTTCATATGCAAAAATTTATGATGTGAACATATGCTGATTAATATTAGGCACCTTCCTCTCAAGTTATTAAAACCTCACTGCATTGTGTTTTTTATTTATCAACATAAGACTTACCACTTGATTTGGTAAAGTCACATATAATGGGAAATTATAAGTCAATATATTTAGTAATTAGACATGATATTGACTCAGGAAGAGGGACGTTAATGGTGCTAGACCAGAATTAAATGCTTGTAGCTGGTAAAGGAGCCAGGTGGAGAGGGAAATAATTAACAGAAAATCCGAACGTGCTATTTTGTGGCTTAAAAATGATAGTATTTCAGTCAAAAGAGAGATTTGGGAAATTTAGTAGAGGCTTGTCAATACCCTTCAAATCACTTCAGGCAAGCAGCTGATTGTCTTACGCAAAAGACCAGCCCTGTTTATTAGGATTTGGCTGTAAGGCCTCAGTGTTGGGCACATGCCCATCTGTGGCTGGGCCAAGCAGATAGAGGGTATACTCCAGCTCTGTAAGCAGAGCAGAGGTCTTACCAGAGACCATACATAGGTGGGCCAAAGACAGGGTCACTTCTCACAGGCCCTGGCAGACAGCCAAAGACTCATTCTAGCTTCCTGCTGGAGAACATCCTCTTCACATCTGAGAGGGTGTCAGGATCAAAAATCCTTCTGAGTTTAAATAGGGAACCTAGTGAATGTAATAGAGGTAATCTGTTCAGAGATGGTACATTATGATCTCTACACAGTAATTATCTTCATGCAAGCCTAGGCAACGAATCTTAAGTCTACAAAATTAAGCAATTCCAAGTTTGCAAACTAGATGATAATAAATGTGGATGTATATGTTACTTCAAATCCACATTCCATTTTCCCATTCAAACTATGCCTTAAAATGTGGCTGGGGCCTCAAGCTCATTGACAAAATCCTACTTAACCCACTCTGTGGCCAAGCCAAGCTGTCTACTCCCCTCACAATGTTGTCTTCATGAGAAACAATCTGAGGTCCAGGCCAGAGACTGAGTCATTAGATCCCACTCCCTCCCCCAGACCTCACAAATCCTGAGAGTCTATTTCTGCTTTTATGGTAAAGAAATACCATCTCTAGCTCCACCCTTCTGCTCAATGAGCTCTATGAGAAAGGTATGGTACAGTTCAAGAAACATCCATCTGTTGGACAACAGGTTGTTAGGAGAAGGAGGAGGGGGGAAGGAGGGAAGAAAGAAAGGAAGGAAGGAGAAAGAAAAAGATAGAGAAGAAAGGAAAGAAAGAGAGACAAAGGAAGGAAAGAAAGAAAGGAAAGAAAAAAAGAAATACCCCTGGGGTCTTTGTATCTTTGTGGATATATCACTCCCTCCATCCTACAAAAAATACTAGTTGGCCATTTGTATATGTGGCTAATTATAAAGTAGGTGTTCACAAACCAAGCTGTATCAGTTCTTTTCTATTTTAGAATGCTGCAACCATTAGATTAGATACAAGGCAAGAGAGAGCAAAGTGCTTCCCCAGTCCCCTGAGACACTTGTGTGGAGGAAAGTACCAGTTGTACAAAGAAGAACCAGGGGCCATCTGTACCACAGGTGGAAAATAAAATGTGAGCCTCCAATACAGCTGTTACATTAGTCAATTTACTGAAAAAAGTGGGTCAAATTACCTTCCGACTGATTGCCATGGTAGTGACATAGTTTAAGAGGAACCACAGGAAACAAAGGAAAATCTAATTACAGATAAATGAAGGTATAGAAGGATTCCACCACCATCCCTTCTACCTCCCCATGCCTTTTCCTTACAACATTCAAAAACAATAGGCCCAGGAGTGCTTCCTGAAAATTGGATAATTACATCAATTGATGAAAAATCATTTAGGTAATAGCTACTAGGCTATCCCATGTCCATTATATCATGCCTCTTCCCTCACAGTGACCCTCTGAGGAATGGAGGGGATCCTATTTTGCAGACACAGATTCTGAAATACTTGGCCAAAGTCCCAGATGGAGACCTCATGATCATGAGTGAACTAGATGGCAAGATGGCAAAGTTAACAGCACAAGAACTTGAGATTATGTAACCATAAAAGCAGGGTACAGCCAAGTCTTTTCAACTTGTACGTTCAAAATTTGTATTCATCAAGGGTGACTTAGTGGCTGAAATTCCAGCACTTGGTGATATCACCCAAATACTCTATCTCCTCCTTTCAGAAATTATCTTTCTACTGATAGGAGATTGGAACCACTAATTTAGGACCACATCGGGAATATTCACAGGAAAAAAAAAGGTTACAGGCAGGACAAAGTTTTATTAAGAACCTTTGAAATGCTAATAGATATTCTTTTGGGGCAAATACCAAAAATGTCCCTTGGTAGAGTTTAAAAGCCTTTTTACCTTTTTAAAAAGATGAAATACAGTTTGCTATGCCTTGTGGCTTTATTTGATTCCATTTTCCATGTCTTGTGCTAATAAAATGTTCCAAAACCTTCACTATCTTTTTTCAGAGTCAGACCTTCCAGGTTTTGCCAGAAAAGTCACAACTGGGTAAGAAATATAAACATCTGAGGAAGAAACTCTTCCCTGTTTATGGCATTCATTAGTAATTTTAGCCTCCAATTTAGCAGACCAGGTACTTGAATTTGGAGGAGAAATAAAGAATTAGAGGAAAAAATACAGAAGTGGAGGCTTGATAGACTCCCTCGCAAAGTCCCCTTTTCAAATAAAACATTTAGACATTGAATTTTTGTTTATTTGTTATTTGATGTACCAAATAATTTAATGTGCTTACTTCCAGCATTCCCACTCATCAGAAGCTGTACCAAATATTAACACATCCTGCTCAGTTAAATAAAAGATCCCAAGTGAAAACTTTCCAATCTAGTGACTATTGCTAGGCCAAAAACATCTGAGGCTTCATCCTCCCCACCACACACACACACACACACAGAGTCAATCAATCAATCAATTAGTCAATCACAGACTGGAAGTTAAACCCAGTACCTTCAAGTAATGGTGCCAGGTACAGTACTTGAATTTGGCTGAAGGGAAGGGAGGAGGCAGTGCGTTTCATGGCTGACTGAGCAAGACAACTAAAGAAATACACATACTGTATGTGATTCCTTGACATGCAGCCATTTGCCCCCTCCCTTGTCCTAAAGAGCCAGCCCTTGCCTTGGCTCTGCCCCCTCTGGTGAGGATTTTAGAAGGGAAAAACATTGCTCTGTTCTGCTAGCTGAGTTTTCCTCACCTCCTCCACTCCAGGAGTACATTCTTTTCTTCTGGGAGGTTGACCTGCTCCTGGCCGAAAGGCTCCCATTGGAATATTGATATTTGCCTAAAAGAGAAAACAGGGTAGATTTAACTCAAGAAAAGTAAGAAATTGCAATGACATTCTGAGACAGTAATCATTGTGAAGAAAAAAGCATTTGAAAAGCACATCTTGAAAGCCTTTTATCTCAGGAAAATTGCTGTAATAACAGCATAAAAATATGCAAAGGAAAATTTGACTTCCATTTATTACAGATTACACTTATTACAGATTTCATTTATTACACATCCTTAGGTCTGTGCAGTGATTTTACAGTTTCCTGTTGGATGGAAGAATTAGAAGACAGTTTGTTCTGGCTGTTGCCCTCCTGTGGTGCATATTACTTTTCTCTCTCAGGATAGGGAAGGAACACTTGATAGGAAAGTAGAAAGAGCATCTCCATAAGTTATTCCACACCTTAGCCCTCCTTCCAGCCCCTTCAAATTTACCACCTGGGAGGGGAGATATTTACACGTCCTGAGGTTCCTCCTCCTCTCCATAATGTTCTTCACTTTATTGCCTTAGTCTCTGAAATTGACACTCTCCTGCCTTATTCCCAACATGTGCTTGTGTGGGTCAGTAAGGGGAAAAGAGGGTGCTTGAAAAGTCAAGTTCCCTTTGTATCACCATTCATTGATTCTTGTCCTTTATGATGATAACATACTAATCTCCATCAGTGGTAAACATAAAATACCTTCATGACACCGTCTAAACATTAAATTAAGTAAGGATATATTGACACTGTAATTTGAACTTGGTGAGATAATATGTAAATTTGAATTTTGCCCATACTTATCTGATGTCAAAAGGTGAAAATATGTAATGCAGATCAAAAATGTCTTCAACCGGTATTACTCACATATGACAACCATTAAATACCATTTTAAAGTAGAATACAATATTTTTCCACTGAAGATAAAGTGTTGCCTTATGAGTAATTGGATATGTGGGCTTGAAAAGTTGAAATTTTGTTTTGATGTTATGTATGTAAATGATGCCTGAACAAAGGGAGCAAGAGTTTTTTTATCTTATGACATGGATTGTATGATTTTGGTACCACACCAAAGGAAGTTATTAGGAAGTGTGGTACATCCCATTTGGAACTGCCTGGTATAAGCTCTGTTGCCAGGGGAACGATTAACCCCATGATACAGGAAGCATCCAGTGTCCCTGTTCATGCAACATGCAGGGTCTGTGTTGTGCTCCCTTTAGGAGCAGGACATGACGTTTCCTACTCATGGGCTATAAAACTCCCTATCCTTACTAGAATAATGCTGATACCACAGAAAGAAACAGATCCGAAGTATTTGTGGAAAATAACCAGAAAGGTACATCATTGTGGAGCCATTCCTAGTACCAACAAGCCAAGGAGTATTTTTAATCAGTATGTACCACACATGTTAAAATATAAATGCAGCACAACTTTAGAGGAAAGCATTTTAGAAACCTACGGCTGAGCTTTCTATGCTATTCTTATGTGTAATGGAAATACCAGGTGGCCTAGAGTGGGAGGAAGAGGGGGCATACGAGAGGCAAAAGATTTGTCTTATGGTGGCAAATATGGAGCCATACTTCATGAATTCCAAGATGCATCTTTTTTAATATATCTGGTCAGAATGTGTCTTACAACCAATAGTGTCCTACAATTTTAGTGGGCACATTTACTTTAGTTTGGCAGGACATAAAATAATGGTATTTTACAATTGACAATGTCTTAGATTGGATGAAATATCATAGGGGCCTGAATAAAGAAGATCAAAACGATGTAAATAATACTCACTGAAGATAATCTATATTGGACGAATAGGCTATTCTCGTCACTACAGTTTGAATGAAAGAGGGGCAAAATCAATATAGGGACTATTTGGGGAAAAGTTAACCAGTTAAAAGTTTAGTTAAATTGTCCCTACCCCGACCCATTTATTAAGCATCTACAGGGGGCATCTTCCTATTGGTGAGCTCAAGTTACATTGTTTCTGAAAGACTGAATTGCTAAATTAACTTGTTTAATCAAGTATATATGCTCTGTAGTAGATTGTAGTTTTTAATAAGGGGACATGGAAAGGTCATCCAGAATAATATAATATTGTGAAGCACGTGTTATAGGATGACTACTTTTCCTGTTTGGAGATTACTTTTAGTGATGCGCCCCCCATGTGGCCTCTCCATGTTTCATGGGTAGCTTACAGTAGTGAAAATTGCCTAGTGCTAGCAGTTGCTAGAAGTTCTCTGTACTTAAATAACAATTGCTCTGGGTCTCATTGTCCCCATTTGTAATACAAATGTTAGGCTGTGTCAATGGCTTTCAAACCTCTTAGCCAGGGAACACTTCCTTCCTTCAAGTGAAGGACGGTAAGAAAGTCTACAATGCAAAACAGGCAGAGGTGGAGGGCTTACACACCTGCATCCTCACAACAAACTTTTGAGGTTAGTATTATCTTCACTTTATTGATTAAGAAATGTATCCTTAAAGAGGTTAATTCTCTAAAGGTCATACATACAGTTCCAGGAAAAGGGAAGATTCCAAACTGAAACTGCCTGACTTTAGGGACAGACCTTTTCACTCTATCAAACCCATCTAAAAAGAGCTCTTTTCACGTGGCCAAAAATAGCTCTAACCAGCTCTAAAATTCTCTAAAGCAGCTCTGATATTGGAGACTTATATTTTAGAGTGGCCTTTGAAAAGGGGCACATAAAATGGATAATTTCATAATAGGTGCCAAAGAAAAGCCACATTGAAAAATTAGCCATTAACTCACCGACTTGATACTTTTTCTTCTTCAAAAGCATCACTCAAGAATTCAGGAACCTAAATGGTTTTTTTTTTTTTTTTGACAGCAGATATTGACAGGAACCAGAGCAGCCTGAAAATATGTCGAGCATTCAATCATAATGTGCACCAATAAGGGAGTCTAAGAGGCATGCTTTGTCAACTGTGGCATGTATTATACTATTAACAAGATGATTACAGATGTTTCATTAGCATAATTGTAGGGCAGTAATCTCTAAGTGACAAATCATAGACTAAATTATAGCCATAAGAAAAATTCCTTACAATTTGAATTTGATAAAAGCATGTAGACATGTAGTCTCTGTTTTTATTCCATTGGCCAGAAAATTGGGTCATATTTTTTTCTCTTTTACTGACTTGCTCTGTGTTTAAACACAAGTGAAATACTTTCTCAGCAACTAATTTTTCTACCTACAAATCGAGTATGGTATTTGCTACTCAAAATAGGCTTAAAATACAAGCTAAACTTTTATGAAACAATAAACAAAAAGAAAATGTTTAACATCAATGACCTAGAGTTGATATCAGGTTAGACTTCCTTCTCTCCATAGATTCTATATAAATGCAAAGGAAGCAGTCTCTTGTTTTGTCCTTTTGTAATGCAATCCTTTGTATTTCTTTTCCCTCCTTGAGGTTTATTCATTTTAGAGATTTTAAAATACGCCCCGATGCAGCAGACCTGGTGCATCACTTTCCCAAGCAATATATAATTTGTTACATCCTCCAAGTTGGGAATGGAAAAAAATCTAGTAGATCATCTTTTGCCAGAATAGGATACAGTTCCCTGATAGAAGACCTATCTGATGTGAAATTAATACTACACTTGATCTCACTAGGTGAAGAAAAGTAGAAAGAATTCCCTGTAAGTTAATTCCACTACTCCCTTAATTATTTGTATTGTTCTTTTTACTTGGCTCTGGGCTTTGAGCCCAGACGATTCTGGAAACAATATTTCCTCCACAGCCCCTTCTGTGTAGCTTACAATGGAATGACATCTTCTTTCCCCAGTGGGTTGGATTCTGATAGCTGCCAGCCGGCTGGATACTGACAATTCCTATTGAACTTTGCTTTCCACAGCCATTTTTCTCTTATCTCCCCCGCCCTTTTTGTCCCCACTCTGTCTCTCCTTTTCTGAAACCACTGTGAGTTTTCTGAACAGTTCAGAGGCTTCTGGAGTTTCCTCCCATTGCATTATTTGTTTCAGATGACCCCCTATTGATTCGATCTTTACTTTTCAAAGGTCCCCAGCAGCTCCTGCCAGAATCTATAGCCTCCCCCATGCCATTCTTCTGTAGCATGGGCAGAGGACATTCAACAGAGTTCCATTTTGCATTATTTCTTTCTGCTTTTTTCTATTCTCACAGTCTTAGTCATTCTCTGAATGGATCAGGATATGACATTTTGAGATTTATAGCATCTTTACATAAGACTTCAGGAAGAGGTTTGCTTTTTCATAGCAGATTAGAAAACAAGATTCTTGTTTGATATATTAACGTGAAATGAGAGACACACACATATGTACCAACTAAAATATAGTCAGCTTATTTTAAAATTCTGTATCACCGGAATGCATAAGTGCTTAGGGATATTTGAAATGTGGAGTGGATTCAAAGCATGGGAAACTTTCCCACTCAACATAATTTTGAGAAACTTGTACTTTGCTACTGTTCTTCACCCATGACATTTCATAATGAAAATGTTTTTATTTTTGCTCTGTTTTCAATACTTCTTTGTTCTCTTCAATAATTTCCTGAATGACTCAACTGAAGTCTCATCCAGGAAAAAGCAGATTTCAGGAATGTACTGTACAGCTATTAAGATAATGTGCACAATGGGTCGGGGGCAGGCTGTATTTCTGAAGTGCTTTTGGATGTCAACATCAAAAAACATGACATCTTTTTGCCAGTATATGACTGCTTTGCCTCATGTCACAAAAATGGAGCTAAGCAGAGCAAAAGTGATCCTTAGCTGGAAGTAATACTGAACCCACTTGAGAGTAACACTCCTACATTCCAGTTCTTGATAAGCTTAAAAGAAACCAGCATTGGAAACCATAATCAATGTATTATAGTGGTTNAAAAAAACAGTAGATCCATGACCAAAGAAAATGCCTTGGCTCTACATTAAAACAAACGGCAAATGAAAGTTTATTTTTAATGTTTTAAATTTAAACAAAATGTTGAAGGAAGACATTTATCATCTTTATGATTTTTAGCTTTAATCAATCAGATTAACTGAAGAACAATGGTGATAGGCTATTCCTCTATACTAATGATTTTCATATATTTTGAACCATTTTTAAACTGGAAATCCTACACAGGAAATATTTAGAGTCTCTAACGCCTATCTGTAAATATTTTCATCTTCCATGAAGACTGCTTTCTTCTTCCACATTATGCCCTAGATAATGGAGAGTGGAAGAACAATGACAACTAGTAGGGAAGGGAAAGAAGTATTGACACATGGAGCATCAAAATATTCTTTTCTACACATAGATTGGGTAGCAACGGAAAACTTCCTATGCTAAGAAGTTACATACTCACTAATGATGCAAGATTCATATAATCTTTTTAAATGCATGATAAAGAAGTTAGATTTGGTTTCACAGACAGCTTAAGTTGATTTAGCCATGGCTGTTTGTATTTCAAGACCATGTTTGTCATTGAGTCTCTTTACTTTGCACTTTTAACTCCAAGCCAACTAACTCTTAAGTTGACTTTAATCAGTGTAGACTATCAGCTTCTTCACTGAAATGCTGACAGTTTCTAAATGTCTGTTGAGTTCTTTAAAAGGGAGGCAGTCACCCAGCATCCATAAAATGGTAATTGCCTCTCAAATAGCCTTGGTGCTTATGATTACCCTTGAGATGGTCCACACCCATTCCTCCAGCCTTACTCTCTGTGCCAAGGGTGGGGACAGTAAGTAAAGACAGCTTTGCAGAGTGGTTCCAAACACGGGCTTTGGGATCAGACTGAATAACTGATTTTAGGGGTTGACTATCCTCCTTACAAACTGTATAATCCTGGGTGAGTTACTTCACTTTTCCAAACCTAACATTATGATCCATGGAAATCCCACTGCACTTGGCCAGGAACATGGTAAACCTTGAATAAACTGAAACTAGTATTGTCATCCTGATAACACATCTTAGAAGTTATTCTCAAGAAGTTCACAGACTTACAAGCTGGACAGAGACTTAGAGGTCATTTAACTGAAGCCCCTCCCTTTGAATATCACAAGGACCAGGGGGGTAAATTTATATAAAATAGAGCTAAAATTGGGGCACAGGACTCTTTTATGGTCAGCCATGAAACTCTCAGATCTCATGGGAGAGGACCCATGATAGATACTTGGCTTAATTTGATTAATGTTGGAGAGTAAGGACCAGTGACAACCCAGAGAAGATTGGCTCTGTGAATTGAGGCCGTGAGGAGGCCTGTGTTGGTTCCCAAAGTGTGTGTGTTCAGGAGGAAGAAGGACAAGCAGGTGCTGCCAGTGGACAAGCAGGCCCATGTCACTTGGTCTCATTAGAGAATCACCAAACAGATCACTGATGGGATTAGATTTCCCCACCACCTGTCATGTCAAATTCTTTCATCGGGAGGGAGTGGACCCAATATGCAGAGTGTGTTGATGTTACCTTGGTTGCAACTCAATTCCCGCCAACAGTGGAGTTGTAAGAAGCAGCCTGGAGAGACCAGAACCGGAGTTGGCAAACTATAGCCCACAGGCCAAATCCAGTCCACTACCTGATTTTGTAAATAAAGTTTCATTGGGACATGGCCACATTCATTTATTTACGTAATGCCTATGACTGCTTTTGTGGTATAACAGCAGAGCTGACTAGTGGGAACAGACCAAACAACTTGAAAAGCCTAAAATATTTATTATCTGATCCTTTATAGAAAAGGTTTACCAACCTCTGGCATAGAACTTTATCAGCTACTTAAAGGACAAAGGCCTTCTCCAGGCTACGAAAAAATTGACTGATTCTTTCAGGATGTTTTTATGCCCCTAGCAGAGATTTAACTAATACAACTAAAGAGAAGTGTAGGATTAGAACGCCTTTACAATTCAAAAGCCATCTCTTCTTCAGTGTGGATGTGAAAGACTAGTGTCTACCTCCTCTAAGAATGGTTCTAGTTCTGGTCTCCCTCTTATTCTGGTGCATAGAGGAGATAGAACCAGTTGAAGAGAAAGCCAAGGCCATTCCATGCATAACTTGGATAGTTAGAAGGCCCATCTCTTAAGGAATTTCTTTGTATACTATAAACCAGGCACTTACAATAGATTATTTTGTCTATTCATTATAACAACCCTATTAAATAGTATGATTGTCCCCATTTTACAGAAAGGTAGACTAAAGGTGAACTAGCATTGCAGAGATTTGTAACTGCTTGACGCCATGTTGTCTAACACACATAGATGCCAGTAATTCAACTCTTGAAATGCCTGATTGTTAGAATTATGCTCAAAAGCAACTTAAAATCACCCAAGCCAGACAAACTAGAAATCTAAGTCATTGTTTCTAGAAGTTCACAATGCAAAACACTATCTTGTAAAATAGCCACTGAAAAGGTCCAATATGTTTAGAAAACATTGCATATGTCTCTGCCTTCTTGGAAATAACATGATGCCATTAGGAAGTTGTGGACTCTGAGAAAAATTTTCAAACATTACACCATATTAACCTGTAATCTAATTAACAACGTCCCATAAAACTAGTATTCCAAAAAATATACTTTGGGAGCTTTTGAAGTAGATGATGATGGTGGTGAATGATGATAATAGCTAATATTTATTAAGTAATTACAGTGAGCCAGGCACTGACCTGAGTATTGACATGTATTAAATTCATTTAGCGTTCATAGTAATCCTATGAGATAAAGACTGTTACTAATTCCTCTCTTGATAGATGAGGAAACTGAGGCACAAAGAGGCTAAATAACTTTCCCAAAGTCACGCAGCTAATAAGTACTGGAGACATTGAGTGCCTCAAACACAGGAATCTGGCATTAATTTATCTTTGTGTATACCCTGCACTTAGCACAGTGCCTGGCACATATTATGTACTCAGGAAATGACAAATGAACTGAATTGGAGATAAAATCCTTGTAAAAAATAAGTGACTAGAGAGTATGAGTAGAACATTTCAGAGCTTTCAAGAATATTTACACAATGAGGAGAGTTCCTTATTAATTGGAGCTTCTATTTGTTCCAGACAAGACTAACCTAGATAATGTCCCTACTGTAAATCATTTTGTATGGTGTAACCATGTTCGTATTTTATTTAATGTTCCCCAATTAAGTGTAATACAAAGATACTAGGAAAATATCAGATAGTACTGATCCTATTTAGCCACAAGAAATAATATTTCATTTGAAGGTGCATTACATTGGGCCTTTCCTGTGGCATAAAATACATTGAAAGAGGCAATACCACATCTATAAGGAACCGCTGTATTGCCTTTGTTGGCAGAATGGATGGATTTTTTTGTAATGCGGTATAGTAACAGCTACTGAAAATAGTCAATTGCAGCTTTAAAATGTTACAAATCTAAAAATATATCAAGGTCAAAATTAGTAAATAGAATACTAGTGAATTTTCAGTGTAGCTTTGTGGGAGGCCAGGGACCAATAAGGAAGAAAAACCAACACACTTTCAGTTTTAAAAGGAAGAGGAAAAAGGGCAGCCCAAAAGAAGACTGTTTTTGTGTCCTGCAAAATAAAAAGGAATTTTTATGTTTAGCACTTCCAGAGGTTCAAATGCAGTGATTAAATGATATTACTTCTCACAACTTTAACACAGAGCATTCCTGAATGATAACAATTCTAATAATGGTTGACACTCAATATGTGCTTACTATGCTGTTTTAAGCATTTTATACATGTAGCCCTGGGAAGTGAATACTATTCTTTTATCTCCGTTTTACAGATGTGGAAATGGAGGCACAGAGAGGTCAAGTAGGGAGAGTAATTTTCCCAGGATCCTACACCAGTACAGGGTGGGTTAAGGACCCCTGTAACATGGTTTCAGACCCCATGCTACTAACTGCTTGTACGCTGGGTAAAAGAGAAGATTCAAAGGCTCAAGGATGCCCACAGGTCTGGGACACAAAATATAATTCCACTACCACTGTCAGGGAAGTCAGAGACTCACTAGGTAGACACCAGAAGGCTGGATGTGACAATGCAGAGTGGAATCCTTGCCAAATGCATAGGCCCTTCCTCAATGATTTGTTTAATGACACATTTCCAGAGGTCACTCTATATCTTGCCACTTAAGAACCCCTTCAATTTAAGAATTTGTGTTAGTCATGACAGGTAAATATCTGTCCCTCCACCCACCTCCACCAGCGGTGTGTGCTAGGATTTCTAAACCCCTTGATGACGTGTTTACAACCTGTCCACAAGCACACCCCTCCACAATACAGTCAACCATTTATGACTGAGTTTCTGTTGTGATGGTGCATCAGACCTAAAATATTCAGGAACTGTCACATGACCTGCTGTATTCAGAAAAGTCCAAGAAAAAAATTTCTTTGGAGAAAGCACAGATGGGCTCCATGTTGATGGAAAGATGGAATTTTACAATAAAGCATTGTGCCCAGAGTTTCAGGGTGGAAGCCATTTGAGAGTCAAATACAGAGCCCTTAAGAGAAATAACAAATTAAGTATTGAGTAAAAACAAATACTGAAAGTTATTTTCATAATTGTATTTTTGTTTCCAAATGCCTGCTTCCTCCTTCCCTTTTTGTGGGTGACAGTTAAGTCAGTTTAAACAACCAAGGAATTTGTTTGCTGAGGGAGCATGAGGAGAAGTAATAACATATGAATTTTAAAAGATAAATACCCAAGCCCTGGGAGGAATACATAGCTACAAAAGGATATTATTTCAAGAAAGATGTATTTCAAACAGATGAGTCAACAAACTGTGACTCATCTGTTTGTGCACATATCAATTGGAAATTAAAAATAAAATCAAATATATCCTCAATGAACACATCAAAAACATATCAAAAAACATACATACTACATTTTTGTAGAAGATAATTTAATTCTCATTTCTAGACTTTGCTTGTCTTATAATCCAGAACAATTAAACAAAAATAGCTTGCTTCTCCTGTCTCAGTTGAACCTAACCAGTTTTATATCCTTTATCAATTGTGCCTTACAAATCTTATGAAGAACTTTCTTTCCTCCTTGAAGTTCATCATCAGCTAGGGGTGAACAATCACCAGAAATATGACTTATTAAGCAATCAGGCATGAAGTTGCAAAACTGATGTTAAAGTACAGATATACCTACTTACCTGGATGGCTCTAACATTGGAAACTGGCTGTTTCGACATATTCATGCAGTCTTATCCCTAAAAAAAACAAGTAAGAAACTGTTAGAGGTAGCAGCGTTCAGATTTTCAGTCTTGATAAATTAGAATTTAACTCATGATTCAACTGGGCAGTCACCCCTTTCACTAGCCATGTATTCTTTCAGTCTCAGTTTTCAAAGTTACTAAGAGACTCTCCTTCCTAATGCCTTGGGTGAGGGAACACTAGAGCGCCAGGATAAATCATTCAGGAGGAGTAATGGTGAGATGCCTTGCCCCTGATGCTAATGATATACAATCAGAAACTTGAAAGCTGCTATCATCTCCTTCCCTGCCCTCCTGACCTTCTGCCAAGAGCAGCAAAGCAAAGAGGTTGTGGGAATAAAACACCTTTGTTCGGGGCCTCTGAAGTTCTTGGCTTGAAACTGAACTTTTGATCTGAATTGATCATTGCCAGGGATGCTAGAGTCCATTGGGAGTGCCTCTTCTTTGTTGAACAACCAAAAAGAAATGGCCTGTACCACTTCCTTAACTGCTGTGATGCTCTCTACTTGCTGTGCATGTGTCTGTTCTGCCCAGCGACCTGGGAGATGCACCTCAGGATGCAGGTGCCATCTCCTGTTCTGTGTGCCCTTAAGCTAGGCTTTGGACAAGGTGCCTCATACAGAGCCCAGGCTCTGTAAACGCAGGCAGACAGCAAGCCTTGCCTGTATACTTTTCTTTCAAAGAGGCAAGGAACACTTACACGTGACCATGTCAAATCCTCAAGATGTAGAAGTGCTTCCTTCCCAAAGGACTTTTGCTTTCTTTAAGCATGTGAGACCTGACTTAGAGCACAGTGACTAGAGCACATTCGGGGATGCAGGATGCAATTTACCAAGGAAAGGGGAGAAGGGAATGGCCCAGCTCTGGCCTATTTTTGAGGCCTGGTCTATTAAATGTCAGCAGGACCCACTGAAAAATTAAAAATTCATTGAATTCAAAACATGCTGTGTTTTAAACCCAAACTATAAAACAGGCTGATTGAAGTCTCTCTATTGACTGGTATAAGTGATGTGTTCACTGGTGAGTAAAAGAATGCAGACAGCAGTGTTGGCGTTTGCCACACGCCTTGTGTAACCTGGGCAATGTCACTCAATGTTTCTAAGCCCATTTCCTCTTCTTTAAATTTTACCTGCTTCACAGGTTATGGTAAGAATCCATATGAGATACATGCTCCTGAAAAGGCCTTATGAATTGTAAAGCGTGATGCAAATATTTATTGTTTATTACCATCGTCCATAGCTAATGACCTTGGAGTGCTGTACTCATCTGCAGCTTTAAGTACAGAGTAATAATTTATATAGGTATGTTCCCCAACACCTGTCGAGATAAAAGATCTGAAAAGAACTCTGCGAAAAAAAAAGGTTTTTGAAATCTCCAAAGTCTTAGGCTCTATTATGTGAAGTTAAAACAATTGCATATTTTTTAAAAACCTGTATACTCAGTGTATCCAAATATATAGGTTTTGGAGCCACATACATGAAAACAATAGGACTCTTTTTTAAAAAGTTTCACCTGAATGTCTTTGTAATATATAGATTTAGCCTCCATGCATAAGAGTCTAAGTAGAATTATTTTTAATATGGTTACAAAATGAAAAAACAACAACAAATAGAACAGTCAAGGATACATTTTTCTCTATGGTATGTTTCAGATAGATTGCTGTCTTTCCTGCAGTGTCATAAAGAAATGAAAGATTTTTAATTTGTGGATCTAGGACACACAGCTTAATTCCAAAAATAAAAGCTTGGTGGCTTAATTTTTAATGTTTTTATTCCTCAAAAGCTGATACAAGTCATGCAAAGCAATAATTTTCATAGAACTTTAAATATCTCAGCATATTGTATTCTCTGTGTGTGTACAACTAACGTTTAATATCACTTGAGAACTTGTAAAAAAGTTATCGTACATCAATTTGAAACAGTGATTAGAAAATTTATTTATGTTATGACAATAGCAGGTTGAAATGATTTTTTAAAATTGGTCAATGAATGATTATACTGTACTTTTTTAAAACCAATTTTATTTTTTCAATGGACTGATTAACTTACTACTGGGTTGAGGTCTTTGTGTGAACCTCTGAGCCTCAGGGATAGATAGACCTTGTCTCCTATACAGTTTTGGTATATTCTAATTTGCATACAAATTTCTTCTTAACATACATGTCAATCTTTGAAAGAGTCATCTACAGAAAGCTGGTCAGATCTCAACTCTCATTCCTCACAAACAGTCTGAATAACATTTGTGTAAATCAGTTCAGCAGCAGTTCCTGCTGTCCTCATTATTTTCAGAGAAATCAGGGCAAAGCATACTGATGAATAAAAATAGACAGTGTTCCCTGTTTCCCTGGCCCTGCAATCACCTCCATCAGGGATGTAGAGTGCAGAACGCACCTTCCTTCTTCATCTGCCTGCTTCGTCCTGGGACCAAAAAAAGAAAACTATGCCTTAGATACACACTCCTCTCCGACCGGAGCCACTGCTTTTCATCCAAAGAGGTACTCTTTGCAGCACTTGATTACTATGTCTCCTGGTTCTGGCTAAAGTTTTGAAACATGGAAAGTTTGACAAGGCATATATTGACTTTTACAAAGCCTAGAGCATAATGAAAATGCTTGCCAGCTGAGCACCACTGAGTTTTCCTGGCAGTTCTGCAAGTCAGTGGGGACCATTAATGGTCTGTATGCTGAGTCACCTATGATCTATCCCTGCTTGTTTTTGATTGGGCAGCACCTAATATCTGACTTCTAAATAGAACTCTTTGACTTACTAAAAATTTGTCAGCAGTAATATCAGCAATTTAATAAGGAGGGATTCAGAGGAAAATCAATCAATATTAAGAGATAAAAGCTTTGTTTGTTCTTTTTAAAGGTAGAATAGTAGATAAAGCTCCATCTCAAAGGGAATTATCTTCTGTCCCGTAGCTAAAAATAATTCCTGAGAAGGGTGTAGAAAGATGTTCAGCTGTCTGAACTGACTAACTCCTTATTCACTCTGCTTTAAATATGCTGAGAGGAAAGAGGTTCTCTTAGCGTTCTCATGCTTCAGAACCTGGTGCCCACATAGAAAGGGACAGTAAGTGCTGCCCTCTACCCTGCTACATATGGGAATACTATGACCAAAGGGAAGATTTAAAAAGATGGTTCTATCACTGATAGAATTTCTCATTGGGACCAAGCCTGTTGCTTAGGGAAAGGAGAAAAACATTTTAAATTTGTCCTGTATAACAACTCTGGCAATAATTTACATTTTGGTAAATCAAAGAACTAGCATTATAGCTTTTCTCTGGCCCAAATTCTGATGATTTCTCAGCTTAGGGCTTGAATCAATCTGCAGCTGACCAACTGTAATCTTGGCCAGCACAGCTTCAAGGTCACAGTTACCATATCTAGACCGTGGACATTTTATTGTTCTCACTATCGATGAAAACCGCCTTTCAGTCTTTGCCTAGCTCAATATTCTTTCAGCACCCTGACCCCTCACAATTTATAAACAGAATCAGCAATACCACCTGAAAAATGAATTTACAAGGAAGCTACACCCACTGGTTACAAACCTACAAAGTTATAAGTAGTCACTTCAAGTTAGATATCAAGGAAATTTCCTTTAGAAAACCCAGCTGCCAGAGCTGGGTCCTTCTGCTTACCTGCTTTATGTACTTGTTTACTGCCTAAGGAAAAGTCCCAGGCAGCCAGGTGCAAGAAAACAAAGCTCCTTGGAAGGTGGAAGGGGCGCCCGGTGTCCTCTGAGCTGCGATCTCAATTCCGATGCTTTTCATGTGGCTGAAATAGCTGGAGTGCTCTGTGCCTCTCCCGGTATTGAGAGCTGCTCCTGGCTCGGGGCTGGAGGGGAACTTAAACCGTTAAGGCTAAGTGTTAAAGAGAATTCCTGTCATAGCTCACAGTTGTTCTTCCTAAATATAGAGTTTGATACAAGCCATACGCTGGCTGCCTCTGAAAGGCTTGACCGTGCGGAAAGCAGGGCTCAAATGTCAGCCGGGAGGTGGTTATGGTATCTTACTTGCCCTCCTAATCTTCCAGAAGATGCTGGCTGCATTTTTCTTACATATTCTGAGGGGGTATAGCAAAGTTTGAAAAGTAGGAAAAGTCTATCTTTAGCTTTATTACCTGGATGCCGGAAGATGAGCTTTCAATAAAAATGAGGGGGTGTCATGATGGTACCATGCCTCTCAGCAGGGGTACTGACATTAAACAAGGTTTGAATCCTAGCTTGGTCACTTGGGAGCTGTTAAAGTTATTTAACAATCAGTACTCAACAAATAGTCATCAAATAATGATAATTATCCTATTAAGTTGAACTATATGACATTGCACTTTTGGTAGGTTAAAAATGATCCAAGATCAACAGGCTGGTGAGGTTCCAGAGCCAGAGCCTGGCCCACTCTGCTCTACTGCCTCTACTGGTGACAAAGATTTTGACCCTAGACCACACGAGACAATAGAGGAAGAAATGTCTATTTTAAATATGGCAAGGGCCAGAAGCAGGTACAAGGTAAAACATTTTTTAAACAGAAAACATCCAAATTCTAAGATACATGCTCACTATTTTTAACACTACTTTTAATTTTTTTAACTTCTCCAGTCTCTGAAATTACCTTTACATAGAACTTTACTTCAGCAGAAGTATTAAACGGAATGGAGAGACTTAAAATCCATCCACTGTGGAAGTGAGCTCCATGTCTGAGTTCTTAACAGCATGGTCAAGCCACTGAACTGTATTACCAGCAACTATCTCTTGCCAGTCTTCTTGTTACATGAGTAAAAGAAGTTCCAATTTGTAGAAGCCCTACATGTCAGGCTTCTGTTCCCTATAGCTGAATGCATTACAGATGGAAGTAGTTGACTTTATTCAGAACTTTAAAAGGAAAAACAAGTTTCTGGGAGTTTAGGGGGTCAGCAGATAATTGTGGTTCATTTTAGATTGGGGTTCACCATTAAGTTCTGTTTATGTGCTGTTCAAAAAAAATGTGTCTTTAAAAATCAGTTTAGACATCATGCTTTGAGATCACATGTTACCAAAAGTGAGTTATTTATACACTGGAGAAGAGAATACAGTGAACACATTAATATTTCTCCAGGTGTTAGGCTACTCCTATGTGTTCAGAGCTCTTCCCTAGACAAAAGATGGCATCACTACATGGACCAACAATGAGCCATTTTTGACCACTTGTTCTGAAGTTAGCCCATACATTTTGCCATAGCCCTTTTGCCCCAGTGGCCCCTCAGTAGCTACTGATGGGGTATATGTTGAGGAAACTGCTCCTGGAAGAAATGTCTTGTATACAGGGCTGGCTCAATATGAGTGTGGCTGCCTCTTTGGGAAAAACTAAGGTGAGATGCATAACCAGGGCTCTATTGGTCACAAGTGACAGTAACCTGAAGGGAACTAGCTTAAGCCAGGAAGGGTGTGGCAGACAGTTAATGCCTTTCTCAGCATCAGTTCTGCCCACCTGAGTTATGTAGCTGTAGGCAGTTTCCAGTGTACTGTCAGCTTCACACGTCTCTCTTTTTCTCTTCACTGGGGCTCTCCACATCATCCAGAAGCAGGAGACATAACCCATAAGTGCCAGGAAACAACACCCCTAGGGAGAAGCCTCAACCAATGGAAATGGAAATTGAGTGATGGATGTCCCCACCTCCTCATCCTGTGGTTGGATGATTGTTACGTGTGATCTACAGTTTCCCAGAGGTCCTCATCAGCACTGAGCCCCAGTTGCCCACCATGAGGATTTGCTCATTAATATACCCTTATTGGCTTTCTCTTTTCCCTTTCTCACTTCCCCTACTCCCTAGCTTGCATTCTCTGGGATCATCCCCAAAGTAGATCACCAGCAACCAAGTCTTTGTCTCAGCATCTGGAGTGGAGGCAACTCAAACTAAGACAAAGGAGTTCATTAGGAAGTTTTCCTGTAGCAAGGGGAAGGGCAGGGGTGCAGGTGAACCTCATCAATAACCAGAACCAAGAACTCTGACCTCATTAGGGAGCAATGAATCTGTTTCTGCAACTCCAATTTTAAAGAACTCAAGGCTCTCTTTGCCCCAGCGTGAGTCAATACCCCACACCAGGTTAGTGTCAAGGTTATCTAACAGAGAAGATCATTGGGGTACATACTTGTGCATTAGGTCCTTCCCAGAAAGGGGAATAGTTGTGAGCTGAGCATCCCTCCTAATTGGGTCTCCAAGAGGCACCAAGAAGCCAATTGCTTTTCCTTGACTTCTTGCAATAGCCTGAAATTTCTACTCCTATTCTCAGGTTATTGGTTTAAGACTCCATACATATGTAAAAAACATACATGCTGGCTGGGTGCAGTGGTTCACGCCTGTAATCCCAGCACTTTGGGGGGCCAAGGCAGGCAGATCACTCGAGGTCAGGAGTTCGAGACCAGCCAGGCTAACATGGTAAAACCCCATCTCTACTAAAAAAAAAAAAAAAATACAAAAATTAGCCAAGTATGGTGGCATGCACCTGTAATCCCAGCTAGTTGGGAGGCTGAGGCAGGAGAATCACTTTAACCTGGGAGGTAGAGGTTGTAGTGAGCTGAGATCGCACCACCACTGCACTCCAGCCTTGGCAACACAGTGAGACTACATCTCAACCCACACACACGCACGCACGCACGCACGCATACGCGCATGTGCACACACGTTGTTTGGCAAGGGTAACAGAAGAAGTCTCTGACACACAACAACACATACCAGGTTGGTGAGTGACACTTAACTGGGCCTGAAGGGATGGGGCACAAGACGAGTCCATTTCTTTTTGAGAGAATTTAGATAGGAGAAGTTGGAAAAACATAGCCTTAAAATATGGAAAATGGAAAGCTGTAAGGTACTGGACATTGAGGGGGTAGCTTGAGTCCTTTGGGCCTTTGGGCGTATTTCAGTGGAGATCACAAAGAGGGGTATGGTTGGGGGGGTTGTTGACAAAATCAAAATTCACTTAAGTCATTCCTACCTGCATGCCTTCACCCCTCCTCCTCTATGGTCAAAGAGCAGTAGGATATCTAACAACGTCTTACATCCATACAACCCTTGCTCAGTTGCAAAGCGCTTTCATTTTTATTATTCTATTTAGTCCTCCCAACAGCCCTGTAGGTTCAGTGGCATTCTTCCAATTGTATAGATCAGTAAGCCAAGGCTCAAATTGTTATTGCAGAGCTAGTTATCCCCAGCTTTTGACTCTCAAAGTTAGTGCTCTTTCCTATTATACCACAGTGCCCTCAAGGAACCACACTAACCTGTATGCCCCACATAAGCACATACTGCATCTGCTTACAAGTAGCAGAAAACCTAATTAGCAGTGACTCAATCAACAGTCATTTAATCATCTCACAAATCTAGGAACTTAAAGGAAGATAGTTATGAGCTGGTTCAGAAATTCTATGAAGTCAAAAACTCTTAGGCTCTTCCCAGATCCTCTTTGGGAAGGAGAATTTACTCTGCCACTCTCAACAAGTCAATTTTTCATCCTCATGCTTCTTACCTTATGTTCCCAAGATGGCTGCCACAGCTCCAAGTATCAGGACATTTTACGAGCATCCAAACAAGAAGAAATAACAGTGACAGTGGGAAAAGGGGCTTTTCTTCTCAAGAAGGAAACTTTCCCAGAAGCCCCAAGCTGACTTCCCCTTACATCTCTTTGGCTGGAACTGGGTCTCACGGCTGCAAAGGAGGCTAAGAAAAGAAATAAATGTCAGCAGTTGAATGGAATAGAAATGATTAGCTAAGATCAAATGTCCCATATACAATTGGGATGCTTTTAATGAAGAAAAAGGAAACAGCAGTGACACAAATAAAACGTGCACACACATACAGAACTTTAATGGAAAATGTGCTTTCACACATATGAAGCAGGTGCTGTTTGTTTATCTCCATTTTATAAATGACAAAACATGGTGGAAAAGGTCAAGTCCCATGCCTCAGAAGTGGCTGAGTCAAAACTCCAATCTAGGTCTGCAGGCTCCAAATTTCATGTGTTTCCCCTATTCCTCCATGTGCAAATCAACAGGAGGAGCCAGGCTGCTCATACCGTTGTCCCATCTGTGAATGCCCTCATGGCATGTGCCCTAAATTACAGGCTTATTTTGGGTTCCTCTTTGCTTGGTTCTACTCAATCCTAGGCCTGCCCACAATTTGGGCAAAGAGTAAAATAAACCTTATTATGGAATTTTGTATGTGAATTAATAGATAACTCTTTGTACCATTATGTATAAACATGGAAACACCAAAAAAAATTATAGGCTGACAAAGAGAAGAAAAAATAACAAATAAAGAATGATTAGCTAGAAAGAAAGAATTCTGAAAAAGAAACTAGCTATACCTAATGAAAAACTTTTCCCATAATATTTACTTCTACATTCAATTTTAATTTTTAACAGCATGACTATGATCAAATCAATGTCTGCTTTTAATCTAGGAGAGCAAGTGACAAAGTTTGTCCCCTGGAATGGATGCTGTGATGACATCTCTCCTTCCCCAGCAGATGCCAGCACCTTTTAAAAGTGCAAGGTAGGAAAAAAAATTGTTGTCGTTATCTTTAAAGAAACTGATACTCTTATGCATTGACAATGGAAGTGTATACTCATACAACTACTTCATAGGATAATTTCTCAATATTTTATGAGGCTAAAACTGTGCATATCTTTTGATCAGTTTCATGATTTGGCCAATATTTGTCATTTTTTGGCAAGTGTGTATAAAAAGAAAGATAACAGAATGTTCATTTCAGTATTGCTTATAAGAGTGAAAAAATCTGAAAACAATCTAAATGCCTATCAACAGAGAATAAATAAATAATGATTTGTTCATTTGATTGACCACAAATAATCAAAAGAGTGAACCAGAGCAACATGCATCAAAAAAGATTCAATTATACATTTCAAAATCAAACTGAATTTAAAACATACACACACTGAATTTGAAAAGAGTTAACAATGTAAAAACTTGCAAGAAACTAATCATAATATTTTTAAAGTGATCATCTCTAGGAAAGAAGAGGGAGCAAAAGGATTTCATAAATAGCTTTAATAGTTTCTATTATACGTAATATCCTTAAAATAATTTCAACTAAGATAAAATATTAGACTTTGAAGGACTAGGTTGTGAGTATAGGGGTGGCATTTTGTTATTTTGTTTGTAATTTTCTGTATATTTGAAGTATTTCATCACAAGAATGGAATTAAGGATTTTGTTGTGTCAAAAAAAAAAAAAGACTGATGTGCAAGTGTGGCCCACCCTGCCCACCTCACCCCCACGTGGCCCATAGCTTTGGTTGGCCAATCTAGATCTCCAGCTTTGGCAGAAAGTAATTCAAAATTTTCTATAACATCTATCAGAGCCAAAATTTCATAAGACATAATCAGCTGATAACAATAAAAATAAAACACTTTGCAATATTGGTAAGACCCAACTAATGCGATAGATGGTCTCTCACTAAGGAATTGGTTGCAGTTTTCTATATTATACCATCAGGTAATGGCATTACTCACCCTCCCAAGGCCAGTAGCTTTTAGAAACTAGAAAGTTAGAGAGAGTATGGATTTCAGTAAATTTACTATCAGAGAAAATATGGGTGATTAAAATATGATCATTAGAATGATAACGACCAAGGATATTTTTATCCTTTGTTTTTTAGCAATATTGTTGCTTCCTGTTTTTCTCTTACCCCTGCCCAAATCCCCATATCTCTATGCAATATTATTACCTTGAATCAATTGTAACTGCAATGGGCTCTTTGTATTAGGCAAGATATACATTTGGTATTGTAGATTATAAATCAATTATCTTTTTTTTTTTTTTTTTTGAGACAGAGTTGCACTCTTGTTACCCAGACTGGAGTGCAGTGACGCAATCTCAGCTCACTGCAACCTCCGCCCCTAGGGTTCAACGGATTCTCCTGCCTCAGCCTCCCCTCTCGAGTAGCTGGGATTACAGGCATGTGCCACCGTGCACGGCTAATTCTGTATTTTTAGTAGATACGGTGTTTCTCCATGTTGGTTGGAGTGACCTTGAACTTCCAACCTCAGGCGATCCGCCTGCCTCAGCCTCCCAAAGTGCTGGGATTATAGGCATGAGCCACTGCACCCAGCTGGATTATTATTGTCACTAAAGGAATATTTCCCAATCATTTTACAACTAGATGATTTATTTTTATTTGTTCTGGCATTCTTAACTATGGTTGGAGCTAAATAATATGACTCAAATGTCTCCTGTGCATGACAATTTTGTGGCGCCTGTAAGAGTCACTTCAAAGGGGTGTCTCCAAGTGGGTGATTCACTATCCCTCCATGAGCCAAATGGCAGGACTTCCACTCTCCTTCCTTATATCTCTCTAGGAATCTCCAAAGAGAGATGTGTCTCATAGACCATCCACAGTACTGTTCTGCTATTCCACGTCCCCTTAATCCCCAGTGCCTCAGAAGCTACCTCTCTCATTATCACTGCATAGAATGATTTGTTATGGCCTTTGGGGCCCAGCTTCTTATTTATTCTTTGGCATGTGAGGAGATACCTTTTACATCTTGAGACTCACTGCTTCTTTAAAAAAATAAAATATGCATACTAAAAAAAATCACCCTAGAAAGTATAAAGTATATAGCTCAGTGGTTTTCAGTACATTCACAAAGGTGTGCACTATCTAACCTTCTAGAACGTTTTCAATCATCTCCCAAAGAATCCCCATATCCATTAGTAGTACTTCCCATTTCCTCCTTCCTCTGGCAACAACTCATCTGCATTCTCTTTATGGAATTGCCTATTCTGGACGTTTCATATAAATGGAATCCTACAATATGTGGCCTTTTGTGCTTGGCTTCTTTTATTTGGCATAATGTTTTCAAGGTTCATCCATGTGGTAGCATGTATCAGGACTTCATTCCCTTTCATGGCTGAATAATATTCCATTTTGTGGTATGCTACATTCTGTTTATCCATTCATCAGTTGAGAGATATGTGGGTTGTATCTACTTTTTGGCAAAGAAGAATAATGCTGCTATGAACATTCGTGTACAAGTTTTTGTGTGAACATGTTTTCAGTTCTCTTAGGTAAATTCCTGGGAGTAGAATGGCTGGGTAATATGGTAACTCTAATCTTTTCAGAAACTACCAGAACCTTTTCCAAAGCAGCTGCATCATTTTACATTCCTACTGGCAGTCTTTGAGGGTTCCATACTTCTCTATATCCTCATCAACACTTGTTATTGTCTGTCTTTTTTGTTATAGCCAACCAGTAGGCATAAAGTGGTATCTCCTTGTGGTTCTCACATACATTTCTCTGATAACTAATGATATCAAGCATATTTTCATGTGCTTATTGTTCAGTGGTATATCTTCTTTGGAGAACTGTCTATTCAGATCATTTTCCCATTTTTATATTTGGCTTTTTGTCATTTTTATTATTGGGTTGTAAGCATTCTTCATGTAGTCTGGATACAAGTCCCTATCAGATATATGCCTTGCAAATATTTTCTCCCATTCTGATCTTTTAGTCTGTTCTCATGCTGCTAATAAAGACACACTCAAGACTGGGTAATTTATAAAGGAAAGAGGTTTAATTGACTCACAGTTCCTTGTGGCTAGGGAGGCCTCACAATCATGGCAGAAGGCAAATGAGGAGCAAAGTCACATCTTACTTGGCAGCAGACAAGAGAGTGTGTGCAGGGGAACTCCCCTTTATAAAACCATCAGATCTCGTGAAACTTATTCACTATCATGAGAACAGCACAGGAAAGACCTGCCTCCATGAGTCAATTACCTCCCGCCAGGTCCCTCTCACGACATTTTGGAATTATGCCAGCTACAATTCAAGATGAGATTTGGGTGAGAACACAGCCAAACCATATCACCTGGGTTGTCTTTCACTTCCTTGATGGTGTCCTTTGAAGTGCAAAAGCTTTTTTAGGTTTAAATAATAACTAAATAAACTTATTTTTTCTTGGGTTGCTTGTGCTTTTGGTGTCACAGCTAAGAAACCATTGCCTAATCCAAGGTCACAATGAATTGCACCAATGTGTTTTCTAAGAGTTGTATAGTGTTAGCTCCTACATTTAGATCTTTGATCCACTTTGAGTTCATTTTTCTGTATGGTCTGAGGTAAAGGCCTAGCTTTGTTCTTCTACCTGTGAATATCCAGTTGTCCCACCACCATTTGTGGAATCAGGAAATGTGAGTCCTCCAATTTTTTTTTTCCAAGCTTGTTTTGGCTGTTCTAGGTCCCTTGCATTTCCATATGAATTTTAGGATCAGCTGATTTCTTTCAGCAAAAAAGAAAAAGAAAAAAAGGAAAACCAAGCTGGAATTTTTAATAGGGTTTACACTAAATCTGCAGATAGATTAGGGTCATATTGCCACGCATAAAAGTGGGATATCTTTCCATTTATTTAGGTCTTCTTTAATTTATTTTGATAATGTGTTATAGTTTTTTATACAAGTATACTTCATTTGTTAAATTTATTCCTAAGTATTTTATTCTTTTTGATGCTATTATAAATGAAATTACTTCCTTAATTCCACTTTTGTATTGTCCATTGTTAGTACATAAAAATACAACTGATTTTTTTGTATATTGATCTTATATCCTGTAACCTTGCTGAACTCATTTATCAATTCTAATAGTTCTCTCTCACTCTCTCTGTGTGTGTGTGTGTGTGTGTGTGTGTGTGTCTGTGTGTGTGTGTCTGTGTGTGTGTGTGTGCAGGTGTGTGTGTTTGTATGCCATCCTTAGGGTTTTCTTTATGTAAGAGCATATCTTCTGTCTATAAAGATATCTTACTTTCTTCTTTCCAATCTGGACGAATCTTTCTCTCTCTCTCTCTTTCTTTCCTACTTTCTTTCTTTCTTCTTTCTTTCTTTCTTTCTCTCTCTTTCTCTCTCTCTCTCTCTCTCTCTCTCTCTTTCCTTCCTTCCTTCCTTCCTTCCTTCCTTCCTTCTTCCTAGATTTTGTCAGATTCCCATTTTCAAGCATTTCTCAGAATCCCCAAGAATTAAGCTCATCTCTTCCACACACTGGCCACATGCCTCCTTGCTCATGCCCTGGCTTCATACCATTGCTCCTACTGGCTTGAAGCCTGCTTCTCCCAAACTACCATTCTTCCTTGTCCAAAATGTAAATCCAGGTCCATCCCTTCATTACTAAGAGCACAACCCAGACAAGATTCTAATATTCAGTAAAACTTCATTAAATATTTGGACTAACCAAATAATGGCAAAGTCCAAAACAAACAAAAAATCAAAACTGGATTATTATCCGTGTTTACATGAACCAAGCCACTTCTCCCCTTAGCCCCTGGTCCTATGCCATGATGCAGTAGCCATGTGTATGTCTCTCTCCTTGGAATTTAGATTACTTCCATGAGTACTCACAGAACAAAAACATACTTTTTCTAAACAGAAGCAATGTACAGAGTTATAATTCTAGTTACAGAGGAAAAACTCTTTACGTTATTGTACAGAATGGTTTAGCATCTCCTTAACTCCAAACATTTCATTTTAAAAGGGAACTTTTTTTTTACATTTGTATAGCTCAATAGCTATTCCTTCCCCTACCCCAAAGTATTTTCCTTCCAAAAATAAAGGAGCTATCTAGCCTCAGAAGTGAATTCAGACCTCCATCTCCAAAAACATCCTAATTGTTCCTCTGTCTTCAGAAAAAAAGCTGGCATCCACCTTTCAGTTACTCCCTGCTTTTAGCTAAGTCACCATTTCCAATAAGAATAACATTTCATTCATTCATCATATATTTTATCAAGTGCCTACTGTGATTCAGGCACTGTGCTAGACGCTGAGGGTTTAAAAATGAGAAAAATATAGTTCTGTGCTCTATGAGCCTATTCGCTACAGTCTGGTGGAGGAGACAAACAAGTAAACAACAATGTAGTTATTAGTTTTATGTGCTGTGGGAAAAGCAACTATAAAAACTGCTATAGGACTCCAGAGGAAGTCATCTCTAACTCTCCCATGGTGCTGAGGGCTTCACAGAGAAGGAAATGTTTGAGTTGAATCCTGAGCATCTATGTGCCAGCACTGTTCCATCCCCACTGTCATCGCAGAGAAAACAGTAAGACTGACTGTATCCCTGCCCTCAGAGCCTATCATGGGGATGGGAGGAGACAAAGCCAAATAAATAAACAAACAAGATAGTTATAAATCCTGTTAAGTGATAGAAACATTTTTTAAAACACTGAAAAAGAGAGTAATAGGGAAAGGGGTGGCAGAAGAAGCACCTGTCTAAGAAAAACTGAGATTTTTGGGGTAAGAAGGAACTGAGGAAAAGGACATTTCAGGCACAGGGAGCTGTGAGATGGAAAAGTATGTTCTCAGGACTCAAAAACAATATGGCCTGAGCATAAAGGAGAGTAGCATAAGATGAGGTAAGAAGACTAGAGAGAAGCTAGCAGGGCCTTCGTAGGCCATTTTGGCAAGAGGTACTGATTTTGTACTAAGTATAGTGGGAATCCTTGAAAGGTTTTAAGCAGAGGAGGTGCTTGGCTTGAGCTTTAATTATCTCACTATTGCTACTATATAGAAAACGGACTGTATTAGAACAAGCAGGAAAAAAGAATGATGAAAAGGCTAGCAATGATGGTGACCTGAACAAAGTTGTTGGTAGTGGAGATAAAGAGATGAACAGAGGTTCAAAATTTACTTTAGTAATAGAGTCAAAATATCCTTGCTAATGAATAAGATATGGTAGGACAGAAAAGAAGACTGGTGAGCATCTTAAATTTCAGGCTTGGATAATGAGATTTAAAGGAATGTGGTACACTACGGGAGGAGTGGAAGTACCAATGACAATCCAAAACACAATTTAACTGCTTGACATTGGGCCTGGTACATAGCAAGCTCTTAAGGCGGAGCATGAAGAGTTAAAAAGCCATTGTTGACCTCAGAGAGAAGAGTTTCAATAAATTGTGGGGCTGCTCAAAAACCAGGTCACTGCAGGTTGTGGTGTGAATGAAGGGTTGAGGCAGCAAGTGGATTCATCTCTCTTGAGACCCTTGCCTGAGAATTAAAAAGGACAGTAGCTGTGTTTGGAGACCTCCAAAATGAAGAGAAAGTTTTTGGCTGCATTTTATTTCAATCTGACCAATAAGCCAAGGTAAGAGAATGATAAAGGCCAGGAGGAGGTCATTGATGAGCAAGGCCCAGAGGAGGGAATGAAATCCAGCCCCCAGAGACAGGTAGATACCTTATTTCCTCTGAGAAGGAGCTAAAGTAGAAGGCTGATACCAAAATGTTTGTAAGAGGGTCTGTAGGGCTAGGGGAGGTGGAACTGGGAGAATGGAGGCCTCCTGATGGCCTGCTTCAACTTTCAAAGACTCTTGAAGAGGAAATAAGGTATAGAGAATAGAGAAACACCAAAGGGATTGCCCAGCAGTGGTTGACAGTCTAGCTGAGGGTGGAAGCCTTGCTACCTTGGATATAGCTGTTCTATCAGCATGGTGACTGTTTTGCTGAGGCACTGGTTCTTTTATATATATATATATACGTATATATATGTGTGTGTATATATATATATACATATACGTATATATATATATATACGTGTATATATATATACGTATATAT